>NC_044550.1:1039117-1367406 GCF_007565055.1 Rhinopithecus roxellana
TCCTGGCCTCAAGTAATTCACCCACCGTGGCCTCCCAACGTGCTGAGATTACAGGCATGAGCCACGTAACAACTATTTTATAAGAAGTCTCCTTGATTTTATTAAGAACATCACCTTCACCATACTGAGAGAGTTAGACAAAATCCATGTTCATGCTTGACTTACAGAGAGAACTTCACCTACATTTACTGTGAATTCTAAAGGCTCTTTTAAAAAGAGCCTTTTTTTTTTTTTTTCCAATTCTTGCTGCTCTTTTTAAAAAGGATTTTGTCTACGTGATTATCCCATGGTTTAAAGTATTATCAGATAGACCATGTCTAGACTTCTGGTACTCCATGTCGTGCATGAAACATCTTATCTAGATTTTATTACTATGTATACCCTTGCTTATAGGCAAGAAGTCATAAGGAAAACTGGGGACATCACGGGTATCTGGAAGCAACAGAAAAAAATAGAATATCTATTAGAAAAATATATAGCAGGCCAAGACTGTTTTGTTTCCTTGAGGAGAATATGTTATGCTGAATGTCTACAAAGGAATGAACAAGATTCAGAAGTGTTTCATTCCTGGGTTCACTTAGCTTCTGGCATCCATAGCATCAGGTCCTGCCACCTCAAGCAGTTAACACAAAACAAACCTAGTGCATGAGGGTGATGAAAACTGGCCTACCATAAATACATACACTTTTTTTTTTTTCCCGAGAAGCAATTACAGATGGTCTTTTTTACCTAATCCTACTTGTAACTAGGGGCAAGCACATTAAGAAGGAAATGAAATGGAGACATGTTAACTGGCCCACACGGGCATGGGTCTCATCTGTGACATGTGCTAATCTGCTAATGTGAACAGCAGGAGGATATGACCAAAGCCCAGATAAAACACTATTCATAGATGATATTAATATCTGGAAGTTTGTCCTGTAAATACACCAAAAAAAAAAAAAGGCCAGGTGTTCACATCATGATGGGAGATCTTAGAGGAATAGTGTGAGAGAAAGAAAGGGGAGATTTAACTTCAGCTATGATTTCTGTGATTATTAGATGTCTTTGTATATATTTTCTTTAAAAATAACTCATGATTTTAGATAGAAACCCAGTCTATCTGGAAATATATCGTTTGACTTTTCTGTCCATTCATCATAGAAATCATGCTGTTTATTTTCCAGGTAGTTTTGAGTGAAATATACTTGTGTAGATATAATACAATGATGATACTTTGTAACATCATATTATCAATACAAATAAAGCATATTAGTTAAGAGCTTAAAATCTGGAGCCAGAATGCCTGGGTTTGACTACCAGCCAGCATTTCACTTGGTAGCTGTAGAAACTGAGAAAGATAATTAACTTCACTCTGCCTCACCTCTCTTCTTTGTAAAAGGGGGATGATAATAATAGTATCTACCTCATGTAGTCATTGTGAGAATTAAATTACTTAATATACTTAGGCTAAAATGCCAGTAGGTACTTAGAACAGTGTCTAGCAAAGCATAAAATGTGGTTCTCATGTCGGTAGTAAGCATTTAAGGAGTTTCAACAGGGCTATGTGTTTTGAATTTCGATTTCAAGGAACTTACAACTTGGGAAGCAATTAGGTTTAAACACCCGTACTTGGAGAGCAATAAAAGATAGTTATACAGATGTCATTCTTTCCCAAGTGTTGTATATTGTTTTCAAAGATGACCCCACCCTTTCTCCCCTTCTCTTTCCTTTTGCCTCTGCAAAGGGACTTTGCTACTCATCTCACCAAGAGATGGAGACTAATTTCCCTGACCCTTGAGTCTAGGCTGGTTTTGTGATTTATTCTGGCAAATGGAATGAGGTGGATGTGAAGTTATGTTGAATTCTGGAGCCTAGGTGTTTAGACACACTGTGGCTTCCACCATAACTGGCTTAGCACTCTGTCCTGGGACTTCCACAGGAAGAAGTTTGTCTAGCCAGCTGGAGGATGAGAGGCCCATGGAGGAAAATGGAGATGCCCTAACCAATACTAGCACTGGCTGTCAGACATGTGGGTGAGGTCATCTAGGATCCTTCTGCCCAGCTGACACTCAAGCTTGTGCAGCCACATGAGTGAGCCCGGGTGAGACCAGCCAAAGAACTATGCAGAACAATTACAAACAGCAACCTGCAGTTGTAAGGTGAGTTTGGGGGTAGTTTGTTCCACATTGATAGGTAACTGAAACTCCAAGTGACACAGAGCAAAATGCAACTGTAATGAAAGGTTTACAGAAGGAGGTGTCATAACATGAGGACATGTGTAATCCATGGAAAAGCTTCATGAAAGATATGTCATTTTAACTTGCCTTGGAAGAAAAAGAGGAGATGGATCACTTGGGAGGAGGAAGCAACTAAGCTAAGGAAGCAACAGAAGCAAATGAATTTGAGACAGCAATACTAAGGCATGCTTGTATGTATTTAGGGGATTAGGAATGAGAATATGAGGGCCAGGGAGGAAATCAGACCAACTGACAAGTTTTGGGTTAGAGTGTAGTGAGAGGTAAGATTGTTAAGAAAATTATGGACAACTTTTAAAATCAGTCAGAAATGCCAATGTGATTTTTTAAAAATGTCTGTCTCCTTTATAACACTTCCTATTTTATATTAGTTCTATATCAACAAGTATTTATTGAATGGCTCTTGTGTTAGGCACTGTAGTATATTGGTTGAATAATGACCTCCCCAAATTCATGTTAACCTGAAACCTGGGAATGTGAACTTATTTGAAAATAGCTTCTTTGCCGATGCAATGAAGTTGAGATGCATCATACTGGATTAGGATGCATCCCTAAATCCAATGACTGATGTCCTTATAAGGAAGGGAAGATTTTGTCATAGAGAGACAAAGACATGGAGGGACAGAGGGAAGAAGGTCATGTGTCAAAGGCAGCTGAGAGTAAAATATTGGAGCTACAAGCCAAGGAATAGCAGAAGTTGGGAGAGAGGCCTGAAGCAGCTGCTTTCTCAGAGCCTCCAGAAGGAACCAGTCCTGATGACACCTTGGTTTTGAACTTCTAGCCTCCAGAAATATGAGAGAATACACTTCTGTTATTTTAAGCCACCTTGATTCTGATAATTTGGTTCAGCAGCCCTGGGAAGTGAATACTGAATGTTTCTGGATGCTGAAGTTACAACAGGGAACAAAACATAACAATTCCCACAAATTCCCTTTCCTCCTAGACTGTAAACTCCCGGAGGGAAGATCTTGTTCTTCCTGATCTTTCTTTTTTTTTTTTTTTATACATGTACTTCCTTATGTACTGTAGATACTCAAAACATAAAGGCTTGATGACCAATGCACTAGATAATGAGGAACCATGACAAGATATTGAAGCAGCAGGGTGGAATTGAGATAGCACAAGTTCAAATACTGGCTCCACTGATCATTAGTTTTGGGTGATCTGGAGCAGGTTGTTAACCTTTCTGATGCTTGCTTCCATCACCTATAAAACAGAAATCCTCATAACTGCCCCATGCTATTAATTGAGAGGACTTCATGGGGTAACATGTATCAAGTGCCAAAGTCATGGTTAGCTGCCCAATAAATTTGTTTTTTTCTTTTCCCATCCCTGTAATAGGATAATAAAAGAAACATTTTTAAAAAGTAGGGTATCAGGTGGATTTATGAAAAGGGGAAGGCTTTAGTGCACTTGTTTTTGGTGCAATAGAAGGAGCCTGGCTTGAAGTGAGGAGAGCATGGATTGGGGTGAGAATCATGTGAACTGAGAGGAGAGGACAAACACAGAAAATTATCTAAGGAAGAATCTATAGAATTTAACTACTAAAGAAGTGAGAAAAAAATGAAGTGAAAAAAGGAACAATTACCCAGATGCCTAACATAGTAGCCTGAGATCATGACAATGTTAAGGACATAGTCAGGGGAATTGGGAAATCTGGTTATTAAACCTGAGAGATAAGTTTGGCTTGGTTCAGGTTGAGTGATGACAGGACAGAAAAGTAATGCCTTAGAGACCAAAATGGGGCTGCAGTGGAAAAGAGAGTTAGAAATGTAGATTTGATGATCATGTGAAGACTGGTGGCAACAGAAGCCATGAAAGTAGGTGATTTCACTGAAGGAAACAGTATACAGGAAGAAACCCAAGGGGTCAGAGCAGAGTCTTGAGAAGGAATCAGAAGGACCAACAATTGAGAATAAGGAAATGTTGCAGATTCCATGGTAAAATGAATCCTTTGACTTATCAATGGTGATTAAACTTTCATTTAATGGAAGTTGTAGTTCTTCATGTCTGGTGTCAACAGACCATGAGAAAATGTTTAGAGGTACTTCAAAGAATTTAGTTACCTTTAGTGAATATCTTGATTTACAAAATTATATGTTTATTCTAACTCTTTAGCTGAATCAGCGAATTGCAGAAAAAGCCGTAAGACAATGTAGACATTTAATCTTTCTTAGCCTTAGTTGGAAAAGACAATGTCTAGCATGTACTTTTTTCTTTCTGGTTTGTAAGTTTCCATGATTCTTTGAACTAGTCAAAAACATAACAGCTGTAGCAAAATGCTTTGTGATTAAATGTAGGTAAGTGGCATATTTTTGTTTCCACCTCTGCTAGGTTCATTTTAGAATTGAGACATGTGTAGGTATATATTTAGTGTCTGGAGGGACAGACCTTCCAGAAGTCTATTCTGTGAGTCTGAGAAACGTCCTAGAAAGGAAATTCCATTGAGAAAGTTGTTGAATTCATGGAAGATTCAAGGCCATGGCTGATGTGGAAACAGTGGGGTAATTACGAGTGTGTGTGGCCCACATGGTCCTTTGTTATTCTCCTTTATGGCACACATACCTTGTGATTTTCCAATACAAATCCCAGGAATTTGCACTATGTGCCTGAGCCCTGACATGGAAGCCAATGGGGACAACCCGACAAGACAATGATTTCCTTCAAGTCTCTGAGACAATGAAAACACAAGGCAACACTCCTATGTTTTCATTGTCCAGGTAAAGGAGGCCTAGGTAAAGAAGGTAATGTTACAGAGTCATGTCCTCAGCCTTTTCAGCAACAATGTGGAGACAATGGCAGTCATTGAGACACTAGAGACCTTCAATCACTGGTGGCCTCAGCATAAGAAAGAAAAAATGTGGCAGCACATTTGACAGGCAATGACTTGATGGAGAACAGAGGACTTAAAAAGAAATGACAATGAAAGTCAGGGAGGCTGGAGCCTGTCGCCATCTGCCAACTCCAACAAGGACAGTAGCACTTTGACTCTAAGTATATCATTTCATTTAAAACCTTTGTAGACTCAATCTGCCAAAAATTCATTTCTGTCAATTTATAAAATATAAAATATTCTTTCTTTCTTTTTCTGGCTATGTTTCTACAGTCCAGTAGAATAAGAATACTGTATTATAGAGCCAAATTTTTCAAATTCTAGTTTAGAAACCATACTTCTTATAAACGAGTATAATTGCATCATCTCTGGGAAATTTATAAACCTATGATGTAATGCTGAAATTTTATGATTTTGCATATATTGGCTTTCATGTGTATTCTGTGCTGGCAGTAGTTTTCTGCTGGCCATAAGGAATAACTATTTTAATTAACTCTGAAAATAAACCCATATCAATTAAAGATGTGTGTGCGTGCACACACACACAGGTACATCAAGCATACATACACAAGATTGTTACTCAGAAATAAGTCTATTTTGTGCAATTGAATCACAGCTCTTGGCACATAAAAGTGCTCAATGTTATTAATATCATCATGTCTATTATTAAGAAATGTCACTGGCTTATAAATATGCCCTATTGAGAAGTAACAAGTACATTGTCCTGGTTATTGTTTGATACTCTAAAAAAGAGGATCAGGGCAGAATCAGTCAATTGGTGTTTCTTTGTCAATTAATGGTTGGTGAATAGAGTCACTTTAAGACAAACCATGTGCAGTAGGAGAGATAGACATGCTCCTGGCACTTTGCCCCGAGAACCCCTCTGTTCAGCCTGGTCCATTGTTCCAGCCTGTTCATCAAGTAAATCCCGGAGACTGCCTTCTTCTAGGAAGAAGTGGTATAGTCTAGTATCTTGATTCCAGAAACCCCATAGGTTTGAATCCCAGCTCCACCCATTGCTGGTTGTGTAACCTTGAGCAATTTATTTAATCTCTTTGCGATTTATTTTCTTCATCTATAAAATGAGGCTCATGAGAACACCTAGCTCATAGGGCTACTGTGAAAATTACAAATGTTAATACAAGCGTGCAGCACATAGTAAGCCCTTGTTCTAAGTTCTTCGTATTACGTGATGGTATCGTGGCATCTCTGTTGGTAATGATTCCACTCTATTAGACTTCAGCTGTGACTCAGTCCTCCTCCCTCTATCCCCTTTTCTGTTCCCTGTTCACTCTCATGCTAGCTTGGTGGCATTTCTGATTCCTTCTGAAGGGCTGCTGTCTCTCTTAGTCTATGACATACCTATTAATACTTGGTGACTGAGATCGAGCTACTTGGGTTCTAAGTGAGGGTTTCGTGAGTCAGAATAAGAAAAGAGCCCAAAGATCATGATACTCTATGGACTCTCCATAGATTATCTTCTCTTTCCTGACAACATGAAAATGTTGACTATTTCCTGATGATTGCATAAAGAACCAAATATTACAAAACATAAAGGTTGTGCTGCCAACCCCTCTTAGAGAAAAAAGAGAATTACATGGAAGGCTGTTTTTCGAAAAAGAGAGTATTATTATAAGACATTGTTTCTCTAAATATTGGCAAATACAGACAGAAGATGGTGACAAAAAGCAGGACTATTTGCATGTCATAGCTTTTAGTTTAACAAGTTTGGTCAATTGAAAGCATTGTGAAACACAGACACAAAGTCATGTAAGGTAACAATCTCAATACTTCTTAGGCTTGGGATGGTGCTAAGTGTCTTAGAAGTGCTGTGGAGAGAGCTATTAGTCATAACATTATCTTCTCCATCCATTGTACACGTTTGCAAAGCTGCTTTTGTAATAAAAGTGCATATAGAAACAAACTTACGTTTGTTCATGAGTTATTATAGACTTAAATCTCTTTTAGTTAGTTTTTCGTGTTTCTTGGGGTTTATTTCACTTCCTCAATGTGGGATGTGTAGTTATCATCAAATTTGGGAACTGTTGGCCCATTAATTCTTCAAGTATGCCTCATCTTACTTCGTGCCTCAAAGACTCTAATAACACGTATATCAGAGCACAGCTAATAGAGGCTCTGTTTATTTTTCTTTTTAAATGCTTTTTTTTCCTTTTAGTATTTCACTTTGGATAAATTCTAATTGCTGTGTCTTTAAATTCATTATACTTTATTCTGCTCTGTCTAATCTGCTGTTAATAGCATCCTGTATATTTTCCCTCTCAGACACTGCACTTTTTATCTTTAAAAGTTTGAGTCTTTTAAAATTATCGTCCATGTCTCTATTTGCACAAGTGTTTCTCTACCTTCTTGAACATATGGAATAACATTTCAATAACTCTATCATCTTGCCATACATTGATCTGTTTCTACTGAATGATTAGTTTCCTCATTATGGATTATATTTTCTTGTTTCTATATATGTTTGGTAATTTTTAATTGGATGTCAGACACTGTAATTTGTATTTTGTTTGGTGATGGATTTTTTATTTTTTTGTATTCCTAAAAGTATTCTTGAGCTATGTTCTGGGATACAGTTAAGTTACTTAGAATTAATTTGCTCATCTGAGACTTGCTTGTAAGCTTCGTTGGGTGGGATTAGAGCAGGTTTTAGTCTAGAGCTAATACTGCCCACTACTGAGGCAATATCCTTCTGAGTATTCTACCTTCTACCCATGAATTGTGAGGGTTTTCCTCTCTGGCAGGTGCAAACACAGATTATTCCCAGCTCTGTGTGCCTTTCTGCTCCTTTCTTGTGGTAATTTCCCAGCCTGAGATTATTTTCACATGCGCAAGTGTTGATTAGTAGCTGAAGACTTGAGGGGCATCCTCAGCAGTCTCTGGGTAACAGTCTCCTCTCCAGTACTCTTCTCTGTGAACTACAGGTACTTTAATCTTCTCAGGCACTCAATTCCATCTCTCCAACTCAAAAGTCACCAATGAGCTGTACCCAAACACGATCTCCCTATTCCACAGGCTAAAATTCCCTTTAAATTGTCAGCTGAGGCAACTGCAGAGCTCACTTATTTTGTTTTTATCTCTGAGGAATCACTGTCCTACACTTTCTGATGTTCTGTGTCTGAAATATATTGCTTTATACATTTTGTCTGTTTTTTCCATAGATTCAGGTGGCAGGGTAAGTCTAGTTCATGGTACTTCTGGGCCGGGGTGAAAGTCTCTCAAGGTAGTTTCTCTTAACCATAGTCACTAGATAGTAAATTTGACTTATTTATATTGCAGTGGATTTAAATTTCCCTGACATAGCCAAGTTCTGGGTCATATACTGGTTCTAGAAACTGTCCTTTAGAGTGTTCTAAGGCTGCCTTATAAACACAAGCCTGTTCACATTTTTCTCACAATAAAAATGACCAATCATGAATTTTCTCATTGATGAGATCAGAAAGTGATAACTTTTCTTTTAAAACTATAATACAGTATTCTATGTCTTAATTGGTTGGTAATTTTAATTCAAACAAGCTTCTATCTAAAACACTTAACAGTTTATGTACCATATACATTTTTATTGAGAACCTACTTTGTGCCAAACAGATGCTGTTTTAATTGTTAGTAATAGAGTTGATAACAGAAAGGTAAGGTTCTTGAATTTGTATAATTTATATTCTCTTGGTGTCAGTGAGAAGGCAGCTAACAGAAAAACAGGCAAATGTGCTAAGTGAAATAAAAGACTGAAGCCAAAAACATCAAATAAGGATAACCATAGTGCAGGAAATTAAAATAGGATGACTGGACAGCTACTTTCGATTAAGTAGTTGGGACTGCTTTAAAGAAGTTACATGATCTGAAAGACAAAGGAAAAGTCAAGTGTGAAAAGATCAAGGAAAAAGTTTCCACACAGAAGAAATAAGTGCAAATGTCATAAGCCAGAAAGCGGACTTGGGATGTTTAAGGATGACTCATATTGGCAGGTGCAAGGAGGAAGGGAGAGAAAAGTCTAGGAGGTCACAGAGGTAGACAAGTGCGTGGTTCTTTATAAGGCAACTCAGGAGTTTGGGTTTTCTTTTGAAGGTGAGAAATAACTAGGGATTAAAAAGGAATGGGATGGCATGATCTAATTTACATTGCATATCCCCTCTGACTACTATGTGGAGAATTGTAGAGGGGATTATAAAGGACCAAGGGAAAAAGCAAGAGACCAGTTAGGGGGAGAGAGGGTGATAATGGACATGGAAAGGAGTGGATGATGTGGGATAGGTTTTGGTGGTAGACTCAACAGGACTTGATGGATTGCATATGGAGTATGAAGAAGCATGCCTAGATTTAGGACTCCAGCAACTGGGTAGATGGCCATATCATTTACTGGGGAATTTTGAAGTGAAAGAAGTTTGTAGAAAAAACAAATAAATAGTCCTTTTTGGGCCATGTCAGTTTTGAGCTATTTACTAGAAAACCTTATTTAGATATTGAGTAGGATTTAGACATATAAATCTGTAGCTCCAGAAAGAGACCAAGGCCAGAGAAGTGGTTTTGAGAATCATCACAAATTTATGGTATCTAAAAAGATCGGCTTGGAGGAAAGCACCAAGAAAGAGTGTGTGGATAGAGAAAAAAGCGGGGGATCCAGACAATTGCACAGTGCTTGGTGATGTCAGCATTTGGTGTTTATCAGGGAATAAAAAGAGAGCAAAGGGGACTCAGAAGGAGTGAGCTGTGAGGGGAGAGGAAAACTAGGAAGTACATTTTTTCCGTAATCAAAAATAAAAACACTTTCAAAAATAAAAGAGTGGTCAATATAAACATGGAATTCATCAGTAACTTTGATTAGAGCAGGCACAGTAGACTGGTAGGGGCAGAAAAGCTGAAGAGAGGATGTAGGGTGGAGAAGCAAAAGCTAGTGCTTCTGGACTGCTCTTTAAGGAAGAAGCTGCACTGTGAAAGGAGCTAATAAATGGGACAGAAGCTGGAGTGGGTTGGGGTTTTTTTTTTTTAAATTAAAGAGAGGAAATATTCAACATGTTTTAGATAAATGGCAAAAATTTATTAGAGAGGCAGAAACTGATGCAAGAGAGCGAGGAAGTAATTGCAGGAACAGAGCCCTTAAAGACAAAAGGAGAGGGCTCTAGAACACAAGTGCAAGAGTTGGCCTTGGATAGCAGTAGAGCTAATTCATGCATATTAATAGAAGGGTAGGCTGATTGTTTCAAGGGGCAAAGATGCATGAGCTATTGTCTGATATTTCTATTTTTTTGGTTAATTGTGAGGCAAGCTTGTCAGCAGACAGAGGGTTAGAGGAGAAGGAATGCAGGAGATCTGAAGATATAATAGTAACGAGTGAAACAGTCATTTAGAAGAGTTGCATGGTAAACATGGTTTTGGGCAGTTGTTGCATGCCCCTTTGGGTTTTGCGACCATGCATTCAAAGTCAGTAAGAGTGTATTTTCTTCCAGGAGAAACTGCTTGGTTTCAAGATCAGACTGGGTGTGTTAGCTAAATTTAATTAGGACTGAGATTCGACCAAGTGAGTATGATACAGAAATTAGTGAGAGGAATAGCTAAGGTTTTGGCAATGAATTATTTGAATGATGAACCATGAAATTTAAGCTCTAGCTAAGGAAAAAAGTGAGCACATGCGGAGGGTAATAGATAGTGGGAAAGCTGTAGAGGCTATGAACTGGAGACTTTAAATGAGGTTGAAAAATAGTTGAGATGAGTTGCTAAGTAAGAAGACTGAAAAAATAGAAGTGGTTGAGCATTTTTCCCTCCCTTTGGTGCATAATATTGAAACAAATCATCTGGTAATATAGTGAAATCCTTTTGACATCAAATACAGAAAATTACAACATCCCGAGATTAGCTAACTGGCTAGATAAGACTTAACTGTGTTTGACTAAAATTTTTAAAGATACAGTAAGAAGGGATAAGTTAGGAAGTCAGTGCATTTTGGATTGTTAGAGCTTTAAGAAACGTTTTTTGTTTTACATTTTTGATCAGCAAGCAAAACTTCTCATTAGTCATTCAATTATACCTGAAATTTGACCTTCCCCTAACTCTTAGAAATTCTTTTGCCTTCCTCTCTATGTTCAGAATAGGAGTAGAGAAACTTTTCAGTGGAAAAATTCACACTGAGTTTTGGCTTTGTTCCATATTTATGTTGTCATGTTGATTTTAAGATGTTAAGATTAAATTAGACATGGAGCCAAAAAAAAAAAAAAAAAAAAAAAAAAACAGAAAAAAGAGAGAGAAGTTTATATCATGGGCCTTGCCAGAGTCAAGTGCTCCAATTCAGTATCATGCAGTTACTTTCCTTCCCAGACCTATCTTGATTGAAATTCATTTGTCAGAGAAGACACATTTTTATACAGACTGAAATGAAACAAAATGCTTTTTTAGTGCAAGGGTTAATATTACCCTCAGAGAGAACAGCCATGGCAACCAGGAGACCCTCTGTTTTCAATGTATAAATAGCTTTACTCCCTGATTTCCTCTGTGACTATTTGTAGAACATGAGGGATCTAGAATATGGCCAATCTGGCATCCAATGCCATATAGACCAGACAAACCTAAATCATTAAAAGCCATTCTAATCCTAACCTAAAACATGAATATTACTCTAATTTTTTAAAGGCATGTTGTTATTCGTATTTAGGAAACTCTAAAAACTTTCTTAAAGGAAAAGGCATTTGAAAAGCAAAAATTTGACAAGAGTTGTTTATTCACGTGTTGATTACTGACAGTCAAATTATTTTCTTCATTTTGTTGTTTGTAAAAATCCATGCAACGATCCCTATTTCTGGTCTGATAATCTGAGAGTTAGATAGATGGTCCTTAATGGTTCCTTTGATCTTATAAGGAGACTTCATATTGATAAAATATGATGAAGTAATTGTGTTTTCTACAGTTCTCATGTTCAATGCATTGAGCATGAGAGGTCTTCATTAAGAAAAGTGTCTCATGTGAAGTATTTCTTTTGAGCTCTTCCAAAAGAAGAAACTGCCTCTTTTCAGTCAGCAAAAATTATAATCCATTTTCCTTTTCTGTTTGCTTTGGCTTCCAAGAAATTTGAAGATTTTGAGGCTTAATATTTCTAGTTTCTCTAATAAAATCAGGTCTCACTTCCTAAACCTGAATTTTAATATTCAGTTTCAAATGTTTCTTTGCAACTTAAAAAAAAGTATCTATTGTATACTTTTAAAAACGTAAGCACTGGAATATTGTTTTTGAAAACAGAATTGGAATTTCAGAATGTTAAAACTGAGGAAACTGAAAAATTCTAGAGTGCAATATCTCAATTTATATAATGAAGAAAGTAGACCCAGAGATGCTATATAAATTTTATAGTTGGTAACTGGCAGAGTCAGTGCTAAAATCAAGATTTCCCCCATCTAAGCCAGGTGCTGGCTAGGAAAAAACTAATCTAGAAATTATGTCTGGTGCTCAAATTTTACTGTCTGTTTTAAGCTTGATTTTGTTGCCTGTGAATTGTTCTAGATAGGTGAGATTTGGTTCTTCTAACTTGACTCTAGGTTTCTTCCAGGGTAGGCCCTATTTATGTTTTCTAGTATTCGGGAAACAGTTAAAATAAATAGACTAAAGATGGACTTTTCAGTTAATTACTTATTATTAGTGGTAATGGACAACTTGTTTCTTTCCCTGGAATATGATAGGCTTGCCCCATCCTGAACTTATAGAAATGTTACAATTTTACACAGTGCTCTGAAACCATAGAATTATATTAGTAAGTTTAACTTAAAACCGTGCATTTAACATTTACTTATAAAATGCTATATAAAATTGACATATTCTCTTTCTACTCCAACTTTAACTTAAAATACATACACTCACACACAGACACACAAACACGAATACACACAAGGCATGCACATACATATTGAGTGCAAATTTCTGTCTTAGGGAGTGTCTGAAACCTTAATTAGGTTGACTGAAGATAGGGGCATTTCGCTACTTATAACACTCAGGCTTTCTTATGCCGATTCCCTTAAAGGCCTGTGGTGATGGGACTTTTCCTCTGCTGGATGGAAGACATCTGTTCCCTGGTAAGGCTTATCTTACTTATCATTTATTTGATATCCACTCCCGCTGTGGCACATTCTTGAACCATGCTCTATTGAATGATTTTTCTTGGTAGTTAAAGCACACTTTATGTTATAGCATCTTAAAAGGATATTGTTAATATCTAAAATAGACTGATTTGTGTTCACTACTTTTCATTCCATGCTTCCCAGTGAGGTAGGTGCCAACAGGAGGAGAAGCAATGACAAAGAACTAGCAGCAGAAATGAGATAAAGAAGGAAAGTGTGTAGTCAAAGTAGAAATGGGATAATTCCCCTTTAATACGTCATTCTTGTTCTATCCATTATGCTGGTGAGTGGGAGGAGAGTGGCCTGTGTGATGGGGGTTGGTGGTAGCAGTTGAGGGCTAGGTGTGCTGTCAACCAGGGACCCCTCCTGGAGCACTGCCCATGGCCTGAAAGGGTATTGGTGCACAAGAGGGGAGTTAGGTTGGTGAGGGCTGACGGCATTTAACTCAAGAGGTGCAAATGAAAGGCACTGAGAACAACATAAATTATCCCTTACATATGAAAAAGCCCCACCCTAGGTGTTATTAGCTCCATTTCACAAAAGATGAGGTGGTGGCATTAATCGAATAAAATATAAGCCTATTTGGTTTCAAAGCCGGGTTCATGCTCCTCTGTGACACCGCAGAAAGCCCGAAGTCCTAGACTGAAGTCAAGACCGGGACATATCTTCAGCTAATGGAATCCAGGAGCATGGAGTTAAGTGCAAGTCAGTTGTGCACATATTAAATATATATATATTTTTCTGAGACAGGGTCTCACTCTGTCACCCAGGCTGTAGTGCAGTGATGCAATCATGGCTCTACATCCTTGTCCTCCCCATGCTGAAGTCATCCTCTCACCCCAGCCACCTGAGTAGCTGGGACTACAGGCATGCACCACCACACCCAGTAAATTTTTGTGTTCTTTGTAGAGATGGGGTTTCACTGTACATGTTTTTAATTGCAATTTGTAGGTCTGAGTTTTATTTGTTTAATGTAGTCCACCCTCTCTGGGTTTTGACTTTTAAGGATCATGCAACATTAACATGTGCAAAACTTCCAAATGACTTATATTTGACTTTGGAATGCCTGGTGTTTAATATTTTGGATATTAACAATACTTTTAGCAAAACAAAAATGCCAAAGTGAGGGCTGTATTTCTCTTCCACTCTGATAAAGAGGTCACTTAGAATAAAAGGGAAGTGCTAAAGTGTATATCTACACTGCCCAATTTGATAGTCATTGGCCTTATGTGTCTATTGAGCACTGCAAGTGTGCTGATTGCAAATTGAAATGTGCTGTAAGTGTAAAATACACAGCAGATTTTGAAGACATAGCTTGCAAAAAGTATAAACCAATTAAAAATATTGATTACATATTGAAGTGTAATAATGTGGATGTATTCATCAAAATAAAATGTAATGTTAAAATTAATATCACATGTGTCTATTAGAAAATTTTAAATGACATACATGGTTTGCATTTGTGGCTCACATCATATTTCTATTGGACAGTGCTGGACTATATTATCCGAAACTCTACTCCTCTATGTGTATATTCCATGATGTATTCTAGCTTTCCATGTATTTTCCAGTTCAGGGAATGCCCAGTTATGTATTATATACATAATATACACCATGCTTTTCTCTCTGAGATATATTCCAGTTTGCCATGTATTTCCTAGCTCTGGAAATGTCAAGTTACATATTACCTCTTTATCTATATGGTCCAAGATACATCAATATCTGCTTTCCCTGTATCACAAGCAAATGTGAAAGTGGCTTCTAAACTCTGAAGAAGAATTTTGCTAAGACCATAGGTAAACAAAATAATGCAAACAAGTCATGCTGCTACATGTAGTTACTTCATATTTTAACTAGGTGGAAATTTAAGCTGGTGTTTATTTATTCCTCCCTTCACTTATTCATTTATTCCACAGACGTTAATGAGGGCTGTCTGCGAAAGGTGCCTTCTGTGTTAGACAGCTCCAGACCACAGGGACTGAAGATGTCCAAAAAATGCAAGGCACACTGTCCAGTTGTTGAAAATGTCTTGACATAAATTACTTATGACTGCAATCACTCTCAGCACATGGCTTTGGGCATTCATTTGTGTATTCGTTAAAATATAGGAACTGCCTGATATTTTTATGTATCTGTATACAGCCCAGGAGACATCTCATGTCTTAAAGAAGGAAATAGGCCCTGGATTTTATTTTTCCATGGAAAGAAATGTTCCCTAGGCTTTAGAACAACAGCAAAACTGCCTGCAATATTTTTGGCTCTGTTAAGGGTTATATAATATTTTAACAGGATTGCTGCTGTCCATTTTATTATATTGTGTTGGAGATCTTTGTACCATTGAGGTTTGTCATCGCAAACAATACATCTTATAAATAAGCTGAGGCAGTCATAAATACAGATGATCTCTCATACTTCACCTGGTTTCTTTACTAAATTGGATTTCTACCTATTTTCTCATATCTGCATTTTCTCTCTCTGTTAAATAAAAATATTTTTGAGTGTTATTTTGAAAAGATGTATTAAAAATCATCAAGTATGATGAAGTGAGTGGATATAAAAAGTCCACGTACCTAAATTTACTGTTGAGAGACAGTAAATTATTTTCTTTTAAAGGTCTGTCGTCAGAGAAATTTTAGGCTACAGTCCAAAGTAATCAAAGCCCAAATCATAGTTAACACTCGACATTAAAACAAGTTACCATGGCCTAAAAATATATGATACTTTCTTTGTATACAGGAATAGATCCATTACAGAAGGACTTCCGATCTCCTTGTGGACAACAACTCTTACTCCGCACACCCCAGCCTCAGTGGATGTCAAAAAAACTGCTTCAAGGCCAGAACTACCCAGATAAGACACTTAGCTCTAGTGGCAAAAACATATTATCAGTATGGATTATTCCTTAACATTTGGGCTTGTACACATCGGATTGCATTTTTTCTAAAAAAGTTTAAATATGATACAGGCCTCAATCTTCCGGGCTTTGGAATTTCTCGGGCAAACTTGTTTTCTTTTTGTTTTTTGAGTAGTGAGGTCCTCTGTTAGGTTCTTAAGAAAATTCTAGGGCCTCTTGAATTCATTAGGGCATAAGCTAGACTAAAGTGATAGAAATCCGTAAATTCAGAGGCTTGTACAAGTTAGAAACGGTTCTTTCTCACATAAACTGCTGAGTAGGTGGCCAAGGGTGACTAGGTCATGAAGGCAGAACCCTCATGAACAGGTTTGGTGCCCTCTGAAAGAGGCCTGGGGAGGCTGTTTGCCCATTCTGCTATGTGAGAACATTGCAAGAGGTCGTCATCTATGAGAAACAGGCCCTCATCAGACACTGAATCTGCTGGCACCTTAATCTTGAACTTCTCAGCATGAGCAATGAATTCTGTTGTGTATAAATTATCTAGTTGAAGGTATTTTGTCATTGCAGTCTGAATGGACTAAGACATGGTCCATCTGAAGCAGGCTACTCGACCTCTTGGTATTCATTTAATGGTCATTGATCCATCTGTGTAGCCAGCTTTGTCAGCTCCTGGAAACAATATGGCAGTAGGGTTCTCGGCTCTGCCATTTGGAAACCTTCTGCCCTCATGTCTCTCAGCTTGCTGAAAACAATTATTTCCTGGATTTGTGCCACTTTCTTATTCTTAAATCCTTCAAATTCCAGTCTTTGTACCCGCTAATTCTGAGACAATTTGATTTTATTCTTCATAGGCCCCTGAACTCTCCAAAGATATAAATAAAAAATTTTTTTCAGAATGATAAAACAAAATGAATTTTAACTCTCTCTAAGATTAATAAAATTATAATTATTAAACTGGATGTCACAAACTGGCAGCTGTGGACAGACTAAGCCCATTAATGTCTTTCTTTTGTTTATTCTACATTTTATTGTTGGTATTAAATTGAATTGCTTATCAACATTTTAAAAAATCCATATTTGTGGCTGCTCATGGAAATCTGGAAGATATGGAATGTGGAAACTGTGGGCTTGTATTCCTCTAGGCGTGGAGTTGAATAGCAGCTGTCTGATTGTGAAAGACCATGCCACATCACCATTCACAAACAACTGACCTGCATCACTCAGTTATATTACTTGCTTAGCCCAAGGAAGCATTTTCTTTGAGATGCCACTTAGAGCAAAGACAGCTGGCTCTTGTGCAAGGGAGAGGGGGAATTAATTAATTTTTATCTTCTTTTGAGTGTCCACAAAGCAAAAATCAGGTCAAAAATTACTAGGTATCCCACAAGCCCCCCTGAAAAACTGAATTTAACAATATTTTGCTATTAATACTATTGTGCGAGTATATAAGAAATGTTAGTATATGAAAAGCAAAAGAACAGCACAGTGATCCAACTATGGTGACAGCCTGCATCTTCCAGTAAAAAAAACCCACTACTACAAAGACTGAAACAGATTAAAGTGGATACCAATTTATTTTCACTTGGCTGAAAAATCAAAGACCATCAAGTAGAAATTCTAGGAGAATGCTAATTTTAATAATAAGAAAACATAGGAAGAAGTTATTTTAACTTTTCCCCTAATCATAATTCTAAAGGAAAGTCTGCAATGGTTTACTACTTGTTTCTCTTATGTTGAATCTCAGTGAGCTCTTCTAAATTGTGTATTGGTTCATATCCTATCTATTATTTCAATTCTCTGTGATTTTATTATTATATAAGACAATGATAAATACATATTGAATAATCAGTCCTTTGCACTATTCATTCAAAAAAGTTATTTTAACATATATGTCAGGCACTTTGCTTGGTTCTGTAAATTCAAGGATGAAGAAGACAAACTGTTCTGAGGTTGCATATATGGATAAGCCAGTAACACCCACAAAACATCTTGTAAATTACCATACTATAGGGTATTTAGTTCTATATGTTCTGTCAACTGGGTATTAATAACCTAATTAATAAACTTTTCATTAATGATGCCAAAAATAAAGAAGAAACAATTTAAAATAATTTAAGCTGGTTCTGTAGAATTAACTTTCTAGCAATGGCAAGCTTCGAGATAGAAAATGCCTTCATAATACAAGAAATCATGGGAAAATTGGGTCAGAGCATTCACACATTGCAGAGGAGAATTTAAGGTGAAGCTTAGGCTTTTGAGTGCTGGGAGTGTTCAGAGTTATAGAACGTTCTAGATGAGAAAGTGGAGTCAGGATGCCAATAGGAACAATTTATATGTAATCATTTTTAATAAATTGCCTTAAATATTTTAGAATATAAGGATCTGAGTCTTCAAGCTTCCATAATTATTGTTCTTTGTTTTCTCATTGTAAAAAAACATAAAATTTTACCTTAATTTTGCATTTATAATTGTGTATCCTTCTCCTTAAAGACCCTTTTCCTCCCCTTATTATATTGACTTCAGGTCCCACAAAACCTGGATCTGCCTGTTGTGTGGACATCATAGTGAGAGTAGAAATGATAGAAATAAATTGAGTATGAGGCATTTTTGAACACTTTAATGAATGACCAGAAGAGAGACTGTTTTAAAATTGCAAACAGAATGGCAGCATACATGTTTATCTTGGATCTCTTTTCTTTCCCAGTTCTCTGCTCTAGTGACTTAGGTTGCTTTAGTGGCAGACCTGAAGTTGTATATAGACTCCTTAGTATCCTGAAAAAGAAGGATTTTGTGTGGGGCCAAGTTATTTATAACGCAAGGGAGATGATGAAGGCCCATGAGTTCTGTTGGAGGCTTGCCTTTCTAGCAGACTCTGAGGCAAAGACCACCATCTTTCTAGAGCAATTTCCTAGCCAACCAGGCACTTAATTCACTTCTGTGCTTAGAACAGAATTATCACTCAGATGTAATAATCCCTGTGGAAAATCTGATGATCCAGAGATGCTGGCAGCCTCAGAGGGTATTGCATTGTTGTGTTAAATTAAGCCCATTTCCTGGGGTTAGATGAAGACCTCTCCCACCCTCTCCTCACAATCAGAGTAACCTTTACACCTTGAGACCCAGTTTGTCTACTTGTCTTTCCACTGGAAAAGAAATTTTCATTTTTGCTTCATTACTACAAATTCCTTTCTGGATTTGCACATCTGAATAGATGCTGAGGTGACCATGTGCCCTGAGACCAGCAGGCAAAGGAGTGACACAGTTTTTTTAAGGGGCTCAGTAACTTGATGGAGGAAGACCAAGCACAATATCAGATTGGATAGCTGCTACTAAAACAGAATGAATTACGGAAACAGAAGTGCATTATGCTATAATAATGAAGATATTAAAAGCGGTAAGATTACTGAAAGAAAACAAAAATAACTTTCTGGAATAAAAATAATAGAATGCCTTCACTTGGTTTCCAGAAAACCATATTAACTTTGCAATGGACCAAATGTTAGTGTCACACCAAAGTTCATTCACTGAAATCCTCCTAACCTTCAATGTCATGGTATTAGGAAGTGCGAACTTTGGGAGGTTATGAGGTCATGAGGGTGGATCCCTGAGGAATGGGATTTGAGTCCTTATAAAGGGGACCCTAGAGAGGGCCCTCACCCTTTTTCCACTATGTGAGGATACAATAGGAAGACAGCAGTCTGTAGCTAGGAAGAGGATCCTCACCAGAATGCCTCGACCATGCTGGCACCTTGATCTAGGGCTTCCAGCCTCTAGAACAGCAAGAAATCTATTTCCATTGTTTGCAAGCAACCCAATCTATGGTATTTTTGCAGCAGCTCAAATGGACTAAGACATTTTTGTTTATCCCTCTGTCTTTTCTCTGTCTCTTCTGATGGATTCCTCTCTTCTTCCAGAGCTCAAACCTTTGTCATCGTCATTATCAAAACAAACCTCAATATGCAATTCTTTATGCCAGCTACTCCCAAATTGGTATCCCAACTGAAACCTCTCTCCTGAATTCCAGACTTATGCATCTGAGGTAGGCAGAAGAATGTCCCCCAACTCCCCAAGCGATGTCCCTGCCCTAATCTCTGGAACTTGTGAATATGTTACCTGACATGGCAAATGGGGTTTTGCAGATATGATTAAGGTTGAGGGCCTTGAAATGGTCAGATTACTCTGCATATTGTAGGTAAACCCAATCTAATCACATGAGTCCTGAAGCATGGAAGTGGAAGAGAGAAGAAGGGGGTCAGAGAGAGGACAGGAAAGAAGGCGGGAGAGATGTGAAGCATGGGAAGGATTCCCTCTTTTATTGCTGGCTGGAAGTTGGAGAAGGGGTGTAACAAACCCCAGAATGTGGTTGACCCCTTGAAGTTGAAGTTGGGAATGACCCTTTGCTGACAGTCTGCAAGCAGAAAGGAATCTCAGTCCTACAAGTGCAAAAATTGAATTCTGGCAACAACTTGAATTAGCAGGAAATTGATTCTCTTCTAAGGCCTCCAGAAAGCAATGCAGCCCTGCCCACAGCTGGAGATTCGCCTGGTAAGATCCATGTTGGACTTCTAACATACAGAACTATAAGATAATAAATTTCTGTTGTTTTAAACCTTTAAGTTTGTGGTAATGTGTTACAGCAGCAATAGAGAACTAATACAATACCCAACTGCCAACTTGACATCTATATTTAGATATTCAATAGACATTTTAAACTCAGCATATCTAAAATTGAAGTCTTGGCTGGGTGTGGTGGCTCACACCTGTAATCCCAGCAATTTTGGAGGCCAAGGTGGGAGGACTGCTTGAGCTCAGGAGTTCAAAGTCAGACTGGGCAGCATAGTGACACTCCATCTCAAAAACAAAAAATGGTTAACATAGTAAAATTGAAGTCTTGTTCTTCCCCTAAACACCTGTTCTACCTGTGGACTTGCATATCTCAGTTAATGACAATTTTGTTTTTCTGACTGCTCAGGCCAGAAGCCATGGAGTCATGCTTGATTTCTCTTTCTCTCACACACTCCATAGTCAGTCTGCTAGGGAATTATATGGGTTCTGCCTTAGAATATGTCCATGCCTCACCTTTCCCAATAGCACTACTCTGGTGCCAGCTGTCATTATCTTTCACCTAAACTACTGCAAAATCCTCCCTATGGATCTTTCTCTTTAATACTTGACCCCGAGAGCCTATTTACAACAGAGTAGACAGTGAGCCTGTTAAAACATGTCACATCATATGACTCCTGTACTCAAAATCCTGCAATGGCATTTCGCGGAGAATAGAAGCTACTAGAGGGAACACATGGCCCTAAATTATCCACTCCAGCCTCCCTGTGCTATTTCTTTTTGGTTTTCTGACTTCATCTCCTGTGATGCTTTCCATTACTCACTCTTCTCCAGCCACACTGGTACCCAAACTAGACGCTTTCCCACCTTATGGTCAAGGTCAGTTCACTTGTTCTTTCAATCAAGAAAGCTCTCCTCCAAGGTGCCACTGTGGGAACTGCCTGACCTCCTTCACATCCTTACTCAAGTCTCAATCTCCCAATGAGGCCTACTCTGCCAATTTAGTACAACCTTCTGCCTATCTGCATTTTTTTAAAGTCTCTCTTTCCTTACTTTTATTTTTTTTTCTTCTCTCCCTTAGCACTTGCCACTTACTAACAGGTTAAATAACAAACTTAATTTTATGTTTATTGTTGATATCTGTCTTTCCCCACTAAATTATAAGCTTTGCATAGGTAGGAATAGTTACCTGTTTTATTTCTTGATATGTCCTAAGACCCTTGATCAGTGCCAGGAGCACTAGAGATGTGCAGTAACTATTTGTTGAATAAATATGCAATTTATAAAAAACAGTAGAGGAAATGAAAACAAAAAGAAAATGGACCTTGCTGAACTGAATTAATAATCTAGGAGATCGGATTGATGTACATCCTCACAACGTAGAGCAAAGAATACTAAGAAATGGGAATCATAATTTAAAAGATAAGAGATAAGGTAGCTAGATTCAGGAGTTTAATATGCAAATAATAGTAAGTTTAAAAGGAGAAAGAGGAACAGATGGACGGGAAGCAATAACAGGAAGAAAAAAAAATCCTGAGCAAAAAGTCTTGCATTTTTAGATCAAATTAGCAAGAACCTTTTATCTTTTGAGAGAATTTGACAGCCCAAATAGCCAAAGAGTAAGTAAATATGTAAAGAATTTCAGTACTAAAATTTAAAGACTAATTATCTATAGTCATATCTATCTCTATACCCTACAAACAGAATACGTGGTCTTTCTTTTCTTTTGGCTTTGAGACACTTACAAACATTACTCACACTTGAGAACTAATAGAAGAGTTGATTAAATTGTTGGTGGATTTGGATGCTGTGGAGGATGTGGGGACAGACATAGGAGTCTTTTTTTTTTATTTCTTTTTATTTTTTATTATACTTTAAGTTCTAGGGTACATGTGGATAACGTGCAGGTTTGTTACATATGTATACTTATGCCATGTTGGTGTGCTGCACCCATCAACTCGTCAGCACCCATCAATTCATCATTTATATCATGTATAACTCCCCAATGCAATCCCTCCCTCCTCCCCCCTCCCCATGATAGGCCCCAGTGTGTGATGTTCCCCTTCCCGAGTCCAAGTGATCTCATTGTTCAGTTCCCACCTATGAGTGAGAACATGCGGTGTTTGGTTTTCTCTTCTTGTGATAGTTTGCTAAGAATGATGGTTTCCAGCTGCATCCATGTCCCTACAAAGGACGCAAACTCATCCTTTTTTATGGCTGCATAGTATTCCATGGTGTATATGTGCCACATTTTCTTAATCCAGTCTGTCACTGATGGACATTTGGGTTGATTCCAAGTCTTTGCTATTTTGAATAGTGCTGCAATAAACATACGTGTGCATGTGTCTTTGTAGTAGAATAATTTATAATCCTTTGGGTATATACCCAGTAGTGGGATGGCTGGGTCATATGGTACATCTAGCTCTAGATCCTTGAGGAATTGCCATACTGTTTTCCATAATGGTTGAACTAGTTTACAATCCCACCAACAGTGTAAAAGTGTTCCTATTTCTCCACATCCTCTCCAACACCTGTTGTTTCCTGATTTTTTAATGATTGCCATTCTAACTGGTGTGAGATGGTATCTCATTGTGGTTTTGATTTGCATTTCTCTGATGGCGAGTGATGATGAGCATTTTTTCATGTGTCTGTTGGCTGTATGAATGTCTTCTTTTGAGAAATGTCTGTTCATATCCTTTGCCCACTTTTTGATGGGGTTGTTTGTTTTTTTCTTGTATATTTGTTTGAGTTCTTTGTAGATTCTGGATATTAGCCCTTAGACATAGGAGTCTTAATCCACTTGACTTGGCTTTGGCACTTTTGCTCATCTGTTTTGTAAATTTAGTCAAATTAACCTCTCTAAGCCTTGGTTTAGTGTAAAAGTCGGAAAAAACCTGTTTGACAGAACTCCTGCATGTGAAAATGAGTAAATGCTTTTGCAAGATCTAACACAGTGCCTGGCATGGTTTTGGCAGTCGGCAAAGAGTAATTATTGTTATTAGTAACTGGGAGGTGCGATGGTATGGAACTTAGATAATGTGTTGGGAGACCAAATTTAGATGCTTTCATCCCTGTTATTGAGATAACTTTGAAAACAATTTCTACAGAGAGTTCTCAATGGAAGGTAGCAAGGATAGTAGGTAAACAAGACCTATGGCAAAATAGCTGAACTCTTAAAATTGGCAAATAACTGTCACTGACGAAACATATTTTAAAATAAACACTCTTGCAAAGCATGCATTTCAAAATTATCACTGACAGTTTAGAATGTTTTATAATGTATTAATTCTACGTATGGCCACAGTAGTGGAATTGAAATATTTGGTATTCTTTTCTGATAATTTACTAACGGTCTCTCGGGAAATGATTGGAGTAACGGGAAAATTCAGGTTGAAACTGCATTTGAGGGCATTAAGTAAGCTTTAGTCAAAGTAGTTAAAGCTATACTAAATAGTTTCATAATTATCCAATGGCTCTAGTCTGATTTTTTAAAATGGAGGTGGTTTAGTGTAACTTACTGAAGTGAATTCTTGGTTATTAGTCCAAAGACAAAAGGTAAGACACCCG
Source organism: Rhinopithecus roxellana (assembly GCF_007565055.1). Classification (NCBI taxonomy): domain Eukaryota; kingdom Metazoa; phylum Chordata; class Mammalia; order Primates; family Cercopithecidae; genus Rhinopithecus; species Rhinopithecus roxellana. The sequence continues at coordinate 1,063,286 of NC_044550.1, forward strand.
TACAAGTTAGAAAATTTCAGGGAGATTGTGGCATCACAGACGCATTTTCTTCATTCTCCTAAGTACTGAATCATCCACCCACAGTCTGCTAGTGTTGATGAATGCAGGAAATGCAGGGCAGTGTGGGGACTGCTTTGCTCATTTTGATAGCCCCAGCATCAAGCACCGAAGGGAGCACATTGTGGGCTTTTGTGAGACACTTGCTAACGGAAAGAATCATGAAAGAATGAAGAGTAGATGAATCCTAATGGCACAGAGCCTAAGGTCATGTCAGGAAACCTCTTCTCCAACCCTGCTTCCTTTCCTATCAGACAATGGTTGAACTTCCAGACCTTAATGTCAACTGTTTATCAGCTGGGCTTCTGAAACCTGTTTAATGTCTCCTGTGATGCAGTTTCTTCCTGTCTTGATTGCTTGAGCTCCAGATATAGGAGGTACCATCATCATTTCAGAGACATCAGTATAATAAGCCCAATGGGAGAATGATGTGGCAATTTCTAAATTTCCTAGAAAGAGTGTTCAGGAGGATGGGCTTGAGCAGACTGCCTTCCATGTCACACCACCACTGGGCACATTTTGTTTTTTGGCAACTGCCCCAACAGCGTAAGTAAACTAAAATTCCCCAAAGAAACCTTACTGATGAAACTCATTCAGAGTTTCATAGTATTGCTAAGAAATGTTCTTTTTAAATCTTAAAGCAGAAAAAGAAAATATCTGAGTGAATATCCAATTTTACATGTTTATATAAAATAGTATCCAGCAATGTAAGTTGCTTTGTTTAGATGTGTGTAAGAATGGGCTCCTTGAGGAATTACAAAGCAGTTTTGCAAATTATCAGGCAAGTCAGCTGTTATTGGAGACAGTTCCTCCTCTGACCAGCTTGGCTTAATCTGGATCCCACAAGGCAGCAGTCTTTCCTAAGCTTCACCTATTCTGATTTGCCAAATGCTTTTCTTAATCATCTGGTGCTACCAGATGTCGGAATTCCCTGCTGCTATCGCAAGTATTGATAGTCTCTCACTTGTGGTAAATATAGCTCGTGTTGATTCAGTTGGCTTGTGTTCTGAACAGCTGGATGAGTATCGGGGGCTTGGGAAAGAGGCTGAACTCATCCTGAAGAGTCCTGAGAGACTTGGTCACAGAGGGAAGATTGAGTGCCTGAAAGAGCCCAAATAACCACAAAGCTTATATGCTACACAAAATTTCCCTATAAAATGGAATCCTTTCGCCCCATTTCTAAGTATGCTTTATGTGTGCTTGCAACGTGATACGGAAGGCTGACACTTACCCTCTGTGTCCCTTCATTATAAGTTACCACTATGGAAATATTCATCACAACCCTTTTTCTTCTCAACAAGACTTGCCTGGGTCATGTACTCCTCTGGTGATCTCAATGCGTGGTTCTTGGATGACCTGCATTGGTATCACTTGAGTTGCCTGTGACAAATGTAGATTCCAGGGTTTTTCTCAGATTATTAGAATCAGAATTCAAAATTTTAAAGTATCTCATTATTGAGCACTAACTTGTGCCAGGCTATGTTCTGTGTACTATTATATGTAATATGCTATTATATAATGTATAGCACATGACTATATTGTTATATCTGGTGTCTTCTGAGTTACTGAGAAACCAAAGACACAGCTCCCAAAAGTGAGAGTTGCCTGTCGCCCATTCTACAAAGTTAGGCTGTCCAATGGGACATGTGTATAGAATCCAAGTCCTGAGAACCTACATTTAAAACAAGCTTTCTGGATATTTTTACGTACACTAAATCTGAGAACTACATGCATAAATTCAGCTCCAGGAAGTTAGGATTCAGGTCTATTTTGTTCCCTGTGGTATATTCAGCACATAACAAAATATCTGGCAGGCAATAGTGTTTTATTTTATTTTAAAAATAAAACGTACAACGAATTCTCAAATATTCCTTCCTTTTTATTTTGAGGATCCTTCTAAATGGTGGAAAGACAAATATACTACATTCTGTAAAGTAAAAGACAGATAATCTTGTTTTTAGATGTATTTTCAACTTTTGCAAAATGGCTCCTGTGAGTAGATTATCTTGCTTGCCAAGAGCCTATTTTTACAAGTGTTTTTCAATTTACATCACTGGGTAACTCTACAAGCATCATAGCTCTGCTGAAATAATGTTAGAAATGAAGAGAACAATAGGGTTAGGTGTCTTCTGAGTTACTGAGAAACCAAAGACACAGCTCCCCGAAGTGAGAGATGCCTGCCCCCCATCTGGCAAAGCTAGGCTGTCCAATGGGACTTGTGTCTAGTACATAATTCTCCTGGAAGAATTAGCAGAGCAAGTCGAGACTTTCAATTCAGCACCTATAGAATTCAATAGCTCATGAAGGACTATGTTTTCTAGAAAAAAAAAAATGGGATGAGGAACAGGGTAGAGGAATTTACTCTCAAGAAGAAGTGCTTTTGACATGTTTTTCTAACCTCCATCAGCTGACCTTTTCCAAGAAAAGAAACACATTTAAGTTGATTTCCAGATTTGTGATCTACATACTTATTTATAGTTACTTTGTCCTGTAGGCCTAAAGAATTTAGAATATAATAGAATGGCAATGTTAAAATCTCAAAGTCAAGCCTTAATAAACATAGAAGCTTGTGGGCATTCCTGGCTACAGATTAATTTGGCACTATTTCAAACTAATATTCTTGAAAATTTTAAAGTATCTGTCATTAACTGAGTACTACTTGTGCCAGGCTATGTTCTGTGTACTATTATATGTAATATACTAGTATATGTAACATACTACCATATGGTAATATTCTATTATTTGTACTATTACAGGTACTGTTCTGTGTACTGCACTAATACATTTAACCTTCTCAACATTTCTATACAGAATGTACTGTTATTTTCAGATAAGGAAATAAAAGCAACGATAAGTTAAATTGTCCAGCTCCCTCCTCCTCCTATGTGGTCATGTGACTCCCAGGGATTCCAACTCAGGCACTCTTAGTTCTGCTACTTTAGTGAAGGGCAGGGAATGAGTCTCCTGGGAGCCAGTTCTAATGCCTATGCTCCTGGGAACGTAACTGAAGCCCTGCCGCTACTCATTTGTCTCCCCTTTCTAAAATCATCTATTATTCCAGCCTGCTTTTTTTTTTTTCCTTGGTGGGTGAGCAGTGTTTCTCTACTAATTTCCCCCAGGGTCTTGTTACATACTCCTTTTATTACACTTACTATTCTCTGAGGTGGCTTCTGGTAAATTCAACTTTCTTCATTCCCTAATATTGTCAGTGATGCTTTCACAAACCATATAGTATAGTATTCTGTGCTGGGTTAAAAAGCTGTCCACCAAAAAAAAAAAAAAAAAAAAAAAAAAAATGGCATTTAAACCTAACTGCCCTTAAAGTCAAGCCAAGCTTGAGACATTTTGATGCAAGACCCTATTCCTAATGGTCACAAGGAATACTGAATGAAGGCTGGCGAATGAGAGGACAGAATTGTTTTGGGTTGATATGGCTGCAGACCGGTATTGTGGTTGGTTTGTGTTTTTTTCCTAACTAGCCTACTTAGTGAGGGATTCATAACAGACAGTCCTGAACAGCTGATATCCTTAGAAGATACACCAAAGAGGATATAGCCCTACAGGGAAGTTTTCCACTGTCCTTTTTGCATACAAATGCAAGATTCTGAGACCTAGCAATTACAAAATGGGCACTTGACAAACGGACTTTATACTTGTAGTATAATAGACTTGAAGAAACCTCAATTGACTCTAATTTTAAAGATGATTTTCAGTGCTGATATACATGTTTCTGGCATTTCCCACCCTCTCTGAGATATGTCTGAAAAATAGGAAGGAAGAAAATTTGGTTTTCTATGAAAACACAGTTCCACATAAACTACAGAACTTTTTTGAAGTGCCAAATGCACACTTAGCCTCAATCTAGTAATTTGATTCTCCTGGCCAAATCTACTTGCCATAAATATTCTTATAACAATAGCTAGCCAAGTGTGTTTGAAAAGTAGCAGTTATCTCTGGTTTGAGTGCTATGTCTTTAGGTTCTTGGGAACCGTAGGTAATATCCAATAGTAATGTACTTGTAACTGTGTCCAGTATCATTACTGAAATTTAAATTTACTTTATACTAAGAATTGATTTTTAAATATCCTTCATCATAAGGACTGGTCGTAGAGACACTAAAGAATCATGATGTTGACTGCTTTAACTGATACTGAGCACCCACTGTATACTAAGCTTTGTATAATTTTTGGTGCTACCATACTAACTTGAGTTAAATATGGTCTAGTCTCAGCTCCTAAGGAGTTTGTGGAAACAGATGTATAAATGAAATGGTTTCAGGAAAGATCAAGGAAAGCTTCACAGTGTAAGTGGCACTTCCATAGGGTTTCAAAAAGTAAGTCTGCATTCTCCAGGTAGACCTAAGGAAGAAAGAGGGGGAAAAAAACACTTGTAATCATAGCAATGTGAGTGGAGGAGGCCTATGAGGCTAAGGTCAATGGGATTTGTGATAGATAAAGGGAATTTGAAGGGTCTTGAATGCTGTGTGAACGAGTTCAGATTTTACCTGTAGGCAATGGAGAAGCACTGAAGGGCTTTTATCAGTGTAGTGACATACTTACATTAAGGTTTTAGAAAGATTGCTCTAGTGGCAGTAGAAGCAGGAATTCTGGTGGTCATGCTGAAGTCTGAGTGAGTGGTTGAAGAATTATAATTATACTTTTAAATGATATAATTATAATAATAAAATGGTTTAAATGAGAGATAACATTAAATAGAAGAAAATTTTAGTAATAAAGATGGAAAGGACAAAAGAAATTTGAGACATTTGACTCCAGTTTCTTAAATTAGTGGATGTTCAAGTTTTTTCAAGCATTTTAATCTTCTAACCCTCTAAGAAAACTTATCTGAAATACTTATATATTAAATGAATAAATTGTATTTTGTTAATAAATGTAATATGGAAATTCAAACATGTATTTACTTATGATAAACTTGATTACTAAAATCAATGTAGCTGATTTACTAAAGACAAATTTGCTAATGAATCCTATGATTACAGATGAAATTACTGAACTTTATCAATATTAACATATAATTTATTGAGTACATTTTAACTTGCATATACTGGATTCTTAAAAATAAGTAGTTATAAAGGGGTAAATGATCATTGCTTTAAAAAAATCAGGTAACTTTGAAACATTAGATCCCTCCAATTACATTGATTTGGAAGCTTGAAGGACAAATATTTGAAATGCTTTTGTCAAAAATGTATCATTAATAATATTGAATAATGCTTGAACTCTCTGTAATAAATGTGAAAGTCTGAAATGGAGTGCTTAAAATATAAAAGTATTAATTTATCTATGATATCATATTCTTGCTATGTGATGTGTTATGCATTCACTTGTTATTGCACAACTGATTTTTGGCTACTATTAGTACATTCCCTGAAGGAGTTCTCCTAAGTCTTGCCAGTATTTGTTTGAGAGTAGTGCACAGAAGCTTTAATAATAATCTTTTCTTGCACATTTCTATGTGAACAGATATGGGTAGTCTGATTTCTAAGAACGGCTAATGTAGAATGATTCTCTTCCTAATCAATCGTCATTTGTCTGGGGTGAGTTCTAGAATTGGTATTCTTAAAGAGTGCCCTGCAAGAGTCTTTCATGAGGCCAGTATTGGAAAGCCCAGTTCTTTCTGGCCAGACTTATTTTGGGTGCCAGAGAAACATATGCAGTGGGAGAGAAAAATAAAGACTAATTCTACATGTTGCTTAAGTGCTAAGAAAAACAAACAAACAAAAGGGACAGCATATAAAATACTATCCTGGCTTGATACATGAGTAATTAAATCTGACGTTGCTATTATTCTGACAAAGTTACAGTGATTATAATTTTGGAGGAGGAGGGAGAGGCTTTCAGTGGATTCCTGTGATGATGATTGAGCTGGGAGTAGATTTCTCTCAGTGGAGAAGAAATAGTATGAATAAAAGTACGACATTTTGAGATGTAGGTAGTCATCCTCTGGTTTTGATACTGGGCAAAGATGCTTAGGCACTTCAGAGGTTTTCTGGCCCATCTTTCTAATGCTGAGCATAACTTTCCAAAATGGATCTATGATCTCTCTCTCATGGCACCCTGTGTACGTTGAGAGGCCTAGGTTTTCTCAGCAACTTCCTTATAATTATAAAGAGCATTAACTCTTTAAGATAATAATGCATGAGTAGATATAATTTCATAAATTGAATTGTTAGAGCTTGAAAAGTCAATACACCTTCCCAAGTTAGCATCTTAGTTACTTTTCAAAAGCAGGACAAAAGCCATTGCTTGTCAGAGTAAAACATAAAGCAAAGAACTCTTTTTCCCCATGAAGTCTAATAGAGCAAATCACCTACAAGGAAGACATTATTTTTTGCCTGAAAGATAGGAGCGTGTGGTGAGTCATGAATCAATAAAAACATTACCATAAGCTATTTAGTGATTCATCAGTTACTTATTTCTAAAATAAGCTTCAAACAGAAGAACATTTTACTTATACCCTCAGATTGTGCTCTGAGATGCACTTATAAAATTCTAGGGTCAAACTCTACATTTGACTACTAGAGTAAAATTCCCATTGATGCAAAACTTCAGGAAATCTGTGGTTTGCAGAAGAAAGGTAATAATACCCATTTCTCTGCTTCCATTGGAGAAAGTTTTTAGATTTTCTTTTCTCTGTAATTAGATGAAATTGAATCTTACTTTTCATACTTTACTATTTTTGAAAAACAGATTGCTAAATGTGGCAAACTGTATTTTCCAAAAATGGCCAAAGCAATATTCCCAGGACAAAGTGTTCTAGAACTTTACCATTCCTCTGTCAAGAAGAAGAGTCTATTTCCTTTCCCATTGACACTAGGCAGGACTTGTGACCACGTAGATTAAAAGAATGTGTATGAGTGACTCAGTGTGTCTGTTTCTCTACTCTTCTCGCTTGACCTTGGGTGGACCTTTTTGACCACCCCTGTGAATAAAATGCAGTGAAAGTAATGCTTCTGAAATTCAGGCAGAAAAAGGCATACAGTGTCTGCCTGGTTCTCTCACTCTTGGGAAGCTTGCCTTTGGAAATCAGCCACCATGTTGTGAGGAAGCAGAGGCCACATAGAGGGCCCACATGTTTATGTGCTGGTTGACAAGGCAGCTATTGTCCTGGCTAACAGCTAGTACTGTGAAACATGGAAGTGAGCAAATCATCAGATGTTTCCAGATCCTTGCATTGGAGCCATTCTAGCTGAGGCCAAGATATCACTACCTAATCCTGCTTAAACTGCAGATTTGGGAACAAAATAAGTCTTTTTACTTTAAGCCACTAAGCTTTGGGATGTTTTTCTACACAGCAGTAGATAATTGGAACACTAAACAATGGCAATGAATAAGCAGAATTTTTTTTTTCATTTCAAGATGCTTTTCAAGATTTAAATAATGTGACTTTAAATAAATTAAAAGTTGTATTAATCAACAAGTCAATTGTAAAGTAGCAGAAAGAAGATTCAACAACTACTCTGAAACAGAAGCATAGGAATCTGTTTCAGAATTAGCTCCTATTTTCAACCTCCCATCCCACTCCATCACCTAAGTTGATATAGAACTATATGCCTGTAATTTAATAGTCAATTGATTCAGGGAAAAACTGGGCTCAGAATTTAATTAAGGATAGCCAAACTTGTACCTGACTGATTTTCCCTGGGCATTCTGTTTATTGATATGCAATAAACACAAGTCACAAGAAATGGTGCAAGTTCTCTTCATAGGATCCTCTTTCTTTTAATTGTGAGCAGATACGCTGCCCAATGGACTTTTCCGGTGCATTTCTCCCCAATGTAGAGCCTTCTTAATATGTTCAGCCCACTAATAACAAAGTACCATATGCTGGGTAACTTATAAACAACAGAAATTTATTTCTCATACTTCTGGAGGCTGTGAAATCCAAAATCAAGATGCCAGCAGATTCGGTGGCTAGTGAGGGCCTGCTCCTTATAGATGGTGTCTTCTAGCTGTGTCCTCACATGGTAGAAGGTAAAGAAGCTCCCTTGGGCTCTTTTATAAGGGCACTAATCTCATTCATAAGTGCTCCATCTCATGACCTCATCACCACCCAAAGATCCTACCTCTTAATACTGTTGCACTGGGGATGAACTTTTAACAGGAATTTTGTGAGACCACAAACATTCAGACCATAGCACTCACCCATACCCCAGGCTTTTTGCCATGCCTTCTTGCAGCTAATCTTAAGTTACCACTGTCTCAGTTCTTTTTTTAGGGTTGCTAGTGCTAATGAGGGATATCTTAGCTACAGTGACACTAAATCACTCTGCACTAATTTCAGATGAATATTCACGATTACTCAGCGAGCCTTTTAAAAATTCTGTCCCTGATGACTTCTTCTTGAATTGCTAATAATTTAGAAGTTAGTTGTTCCAGACTTTTCAAAATCCCCTGATCATACTGTGAACTTCTAAGAGATGATCTAAATCCTTTTACCTGAAGTTAGAGGCTTTTAGGATTCACTTTCCTTCTTCTGTGACTCAGTATCTCTACATAACAATAGCTTTGCCCCTACACCCTTAACTCCAGCTTGGAACATCTGTCTCCACTGATGCTTATTTTCTTCCAATGCAGAAAGGTAGAAAGTATATCACCTTTGATCTCCTTCTGTTTCACCATCCAAATCTTACATCGTATCCCTCTGCCTGAACAAGGTCTCCTTGGGGCAGGGCATTGTTACTCAGCACTGATCTTGCTGTGTCTAAAACACACACACACACACACACACACACACACACACACATGCACACACACATGCACACACTGAAAGAGACTCTGAGAGAGAGGGAAAAAAAAAGAAATGTTCTCCAAAGACATAGTGGATAATAATGTGGATGTTAGATCTTGTGGAAGGTGTCACAGAGATACAGAAATATGTATACTTCACACTTAACCCAGAACATTTTCCTAAAGATCATCCTTAAATATATTTCTCTTTTCTCCAGGTAGCCACTGTTACCTCCTCACCATTTCTTTTTGTCTCTCTATCACTGTTTCCTTCAGCTCCCTACTTTTTCCTCCTCTTTTGGCTGCTCTAGCTCTTTTGTGGCACTCCCAGAAATTCTTTCCAGCATTTTCCTTGTAGAAAATAATTTAATCTCTCTTTGTTCTCCTATTTGCATTTCCATCCACAATCCAGCTTAACATAACAAAATCTTGTCCCTGACATCCAGCATTCCTGAAAGATGAAAGGAGGGAGGGTGGACACATGTAATTCAGTATGTTCCGATTCCATGCATTGTTTCAGTCTTATATTGTCCCCTCAAGGTGCCACTTTGTCCTTTCTCTTCCCTTTCACTTTCGGATCCAGCTTTCCTGCAGAAAGTCTGATTTCTCTGCTCCTACATATTATAAACCTGCAGGGTCAGGCCTGTGATTGTCCAGAGTTGCCTATTACTGGCTGGACACATTTGCCGAATTTAGAAATAAAACAGAAGAGGCCTGTTGTGGCTGTAAGTCGCCTGCTTCCCAACCATTTATTTATTATAATAAAGTTGATATTTTAATATCTATCTTTCTGATCTTGGTGGAATTTGAATCCAGGAGTGGAAAAGAAGGGTGTTATTTTGTGGGCTTTCTAAATTTGAAAGTTAAAAATTATACAAGGCACTGAAGTTTTCATTTCAAAGCAAGTAAACACTATGTAAAAAAGAAAATATGCTGTTATATCTAGATGTTTATTTCTTTCCTATCTTGATCCTTTTGGATGTCTAAATTTTTATATCTCACTTTCATGGTGTAGCTGACTAAGGCATTAGTAACTTCAATAAAGTATTCTATTTTTACAAAAGGATGTTTTCCTAACATGTTTTCTATCCATGCCCAATGAGTACTTGGTAGCCACCCAAATGCAAGCCAATTTCCATAGTGGTAATTAATGACAACACTGCTATTCCTATCACATTCAACTCTATGTCTCAATTAATATTCCCAACATATGGTGACCTAATGAATCACTTGTAGCTAGAATGGTGTGTCTGTCCAAACCAGTGGTTCAAGAGGGCATACTTGATTCACTTTGGGAGCTTTTATAAACTATGCAAGAACATTCTTCCCTTCCCTTGCACAATATTCTAACCACCTATGGTCAAAGCAATCACCAATTAAGTTAGAAAACAGACTGTAGATTCTTCATTTGGCTTATTTATATTTCCTGTACTTGTACATGTCTTCTGATTTCTAAGACTTAGGTAACTTATTATTTTATTCTAATTTCTTTCCTATTTTTAAAATATGCATTAAATTGGTCTTTTGCTTGTGTGGATTGATAGTACATACCACCTAAGAGTGTGGACTTTTACAGTAGTAGTGAAAAGTAGATTAAAGTATCTGCCCTGCTTCTGTGTGAATTTTCTTAAGCCCTGGTTTCTTTATGTATAAAATGGAGAGAGTAGGAATATCTTTCTCATAGGAATACTTGTAAGATTAAAAAACAAAAAGAGATGATGCATATAAAATGCTAGGCAAAATATGCAACTCAAATGTACGGGCAGTGGCAAGCATTCAATAAGATTTTAGGTATTACTGTTGTTATTATCATTAGCTTGTGTTAACTCAAGAATAGAGTTTGTTTTTTACTCTTTGTCTAATCACCTTTTATTGTATCTTACATTCTATATTGCCGCCCAACTCCAAAGGGACTTTAAATAATTTTCGATTTCTTTCAAGGGAAAGATTGACAATGCTATCAGCCTCAATTGGAATTAGTTAACAACCATGCCAGCTGCATAATAATGGACAATTTATCTCACATGATTCTTTCGATAAATATTTTTCAGTGCCTGGTCATTGAACTAGGTCCTATAAGATCCCTTTCCTGAAATGGTATCATTTGTTTAAGAATATTTTGCTGTTTAAGTCTGGCCTTCTCAAATTATTTCATATTGGTATGTGTGTCTGTATAAGAAACAGTGAAGGGATGGGCGTGGTGGCTCATACCTGTAATCCTAGCACTTTGGGGGACTGAGGTGGGAGGATTGCTTGAGTCCAGGAGTTTGAGGCCAGGTTGGGCAACACAGTGAGACCTCATCTCTACAAAATAATTTAAAATTAGCTGGGCATAATGGCGCATGCCTGTGGTGCCAGCTACTTGGAAGGCTTAGGTGGGAGGATGGCTTGAGCCATAATTGTACCACTACACTCCAGCCTCAGCCACAGAGTGAGACGCTGTCTTATAAAAGAAAAAATGAAACCAAAAATTAATGAACTGATATCATTCTATCTCTGATAAGCCATAGCATAGAAGATTTCGGTGACAATTTACCTATTCAATAATGAATATTTCCATAAAAATGTTACTCTTTTCCATCTTCCATGCCTTACTAAGAATTAGAGTTACCAGCTAAAATGCAGGATGCCTAGTTAAATCTTAATTTCAGATCAAAATATAATTTCTTAACATAGCTATGTCCCAAATATTGCAAGGGACATATTTCTGCAACATTACTTGTTGTTTATTTGAAATTCAAATTTAGTTGGATGTGCTGTGTTTTTATTTGCTAAATCTGCATTTCTGTTAATGCAAACAGAAAGGAGACTTAAAAACTAAAATAATGGTAGTGCATTTAGTCCGATTGCTGGATTTAGAGATTGCAAGGCCATGCTATTTTCTTTTATTTGTTTGTATTTTGTTTTTTAAAAAACTTGATCAACCAGTTATTTGCCATGGTTGAAGAAAAGGCTGCCTGGGCTCATTCACTTTGTGGTTAGATAATACATAGCTTAAATCTACAAATACAGGACGAGAATGTTGTTGGTTGTCATGCTAGTAAGGCTTAATTGATGTAGTATCAAAGGCCCAATTCAAGCCTGCTGTCTTTCCGGGGGCCCTAAACCCTGCCCTGCTTTCTCTTACCTTCCTGAATCGTGTCTGTGTACAATTCCTCCATTGATTTCTCAGGCTTCATCTGGAGTTCCACATGGGTAGTGCTGACAGGATCAGATTAACACATCATACACAGAAATAGCTCCATACATAGATTGGTGAGTAAAGGCCATAAGATCAGCACTTAACAGTGACTTTTACCCATAATTTAGCTGTCAACTTCATTTCTGTGAGCTCAGACTTAATGACCATGTAACATAAACCTCAATTTTAGAATAAATTAATTTTTTTCTGTGCCTGTTTCCATAAATGAGAAAACAGAACTCGCTTTCTCCTTTCCGTGGTGCACAATTTTGGCTTTCATTCTGTGACTATCCAGTCACCTTTACTGCCATGAAGGTATCTTTGCTTGGCCTTTGGTTCTGCCATGTAAACCAGCAGAAGGGCCAAGGTAAGTCATGGCAACTATGTACTGAGCTGGATAAAATGAAAGAAAATGAATCATCTACCTTACTGTCAATTGGGAGAACTGACAAAGCAGAAAATAATGATGAACCAGGTGTGTCCTTCTCCATACAATTAAGTGCATATTTTCTCAGAAAATCACCTATCTGGAGAAAAGGCATAAACCATTGCCAATTAAAGCAAGTCTTCTGGAAATGTCTACATTGTCTCCTGGAAAGAGGATATAAATAAACACTCAGCAATGCATTTCCACGAGAAACAAGATTGATGCTGGCCTATTTCTTGGGCACAGCATCCAATGGTGGAAACAATAAATTTGAAAGATTAGGTGGCTGGATCTCTTTCTACAAAATAACATTTGCATTGAGGCCATATTATTATGAAAACTAAGGATAAAAAATAATTGATTATCAAAATTTGAGCATCATAAAAGAAGAAAAGCTGGTGTGTACATATATATGAATCAGTTACTTTCTCAGAAAAATTGGAGAATAATTACAATATAGTTAAAATGTGCATCATATTTTATAAATAATTTAATGCATAGTGAACTCTAGAATAATATGTATCTTATACCTATGAAAGACATTATATAAACCAAATATACACATGATACTTTGCATAGATGGATGTGTGTATTCAACAGTACATTTTACTCTGAGAGAGGATTTGGCAAACCACAGTCCACAGGTTGGATGCTTATTTTTTAAAATACAGTTTTATTAGAACACAGCCATGCTCATTTGTTTATGTAGGGTTGATGGCACCTTTCCCGATACACAGCAGACTTGAATGGTTCCAACAGAGACTCCAGGACCCAACGAACCTACAATGTTTACCTGGCCCTTTATTTTAAAAATTCTAAGACATGGTTATGGTATCTATAAAAATCATGTCTGGTTTAATGATTTTATAACATCAGATTCAGTTTAGTTATTCATTGTTGGCAGAGGAAGATGAAAGAATGCCAGCTACTAGGTAAGGATTTTAATGTGTATGAAGATAAAGAGAAGAAACTTTCCTCTTTATATCTACTCCAACTTTCTTCTCCTCTGTATATTTCTGTGTATTTTTTCTTGCCTTATATTTCCCTTTCATTTTTATCTTATTATTCTATGTGTAACTTCACTTGTCATTTATGTCCATTCTACCTTTTATCCATTTTCCACATGTATTTTTATGGCGGGAATTTTGGGCTCATGTAAAAGCACAGGAACTTTTTGCATGGAAGATCTATCCATCTATCTCCACATGAGCAGTATTGAAAACTTCCCACCTTCAATGAACTAAAAAAAATGAACCAAAAAAAAAATTGAACTGAGTCAGATAAATAGTCCTCTGCACAGTTTTCCTGACATTTGTTTTAATGTTCTGTAGCAGAAAATCAGGAAGAATTCTGTTTGGTTCAGTGTACCTATAACAAGCTTTGGCTTTGATCCAGGTAATTTTTCAGATACTGGTCTCTCAAAGACCAATAAAATAAGGTGTATATCCTTTGTTGTTCTCTCTCACACATCTTGTACTTTATTCTAAATGCTTAGGATAATTTGCACTTTATGTGTACAATCGTGTGTATTTGGATTGGATCTTGTACTAAACCGTAATCTCCATGAAGACAGGGATGATGTTCATTTTGCTTACTCATTTATTGTCAGTGCCTATCATAATTATAGGTCCTCTAAGAATATTTATTGAATTACTTTAATGAATGATGGAGAGGGCCACTAAAACGTTTTAATAATTGGAATGAGAAGGTCATGTAAATCTTAGACAGATCATGCTGGTAGTATTTTGAAACTTAGGAGGCTCAGACGACAGACTGCAAGTCAGTTCTTCTAGTTGATCTTTCTTGTGTAGCAGAACAAAATGGCAACTATGTACTGAGCTGGGTAAAATGAAAGAAAATGAATCATCAGCCCTACTGTCAATTGGAAGAACTGATAAAGCAGAAAATAATGATGAACCAGCTGTGCCCTTCTCCAGACAATTAAGTGTGTATTTTCTCTTAAAATCACCTGTCTGGAGAAAAGGCATAAACCGTTGCCAATTAAAGCAAGTCTTCTGTAATTCCTCAGTTTGGGGGTAGGAAGGGCAGGAACCTAGAAATAAATTATTTAACTCAGTCTGGTTTTTTGCCACACAATAGTTGCCGCCTTACTTCACTCACTCAGGTGTACCTCTTATTCTCCAACTACTAGCTTTGAACCTATTACCCAGCCCAGCTTCGACAAGATGTACTTGAGCAGCTCTAATCTGCCTCTGAGCTTTACCCAAGTTAGGTAGTCGGGGTTCTACGTTGTTCTAGGAGCTATGCCATGATAGATGCTTTAGGCATCATGATAGGTTCTATGGAGAAAATGATGAATAAGACAGATGCTGCCCTGCCACAATCTAGAAAGGGAGAAAAATCGAAATACTAATGATGCTAACATTAATATTGGGTGATAATTGCAATAATAGAGTTACGTATCTATTGTAGAGGTGGCAGGGAGAAAAGAATGTTTATGCCCGTGTTGTGGATATTAAAAAGGCTTATAGAGGAGGAAGCATTGGGTTTATGTTTTCAAAAGCAAACAATTTTTCAGGTTCAGTAGTAGGTGATATGCAAACAGAAAGTAGATATTCAGGCAGAATAAATAAAAAAAGACATGAAGGAATGAAGTTTGCCATGCTTTTAAATAACGAGTCCACTGTATTGGTTCCTCTTCTCAGATCTTGATTCTTCTAACTTGCCACAATTCCATTCTCTTCTTGGGCCCTGTTTTAATGTTGGGATTCTGTTCGTAGGAAAATGGAGTTCTTCCCCTGAATATCAATCCTGTTTGATAGAAGCCATTAGATTTCTCTGACATTGCCTGCCAGTCTTAGATCCTGATTCTAAAAGTCACCTGTCTCAAATCCACCATTTCTATGTCTACTTTTTTCTTGGATCCTATTGGTCTAAAGTGAGATGCTTCGGCTCTTGGATATTGAACTTTGCCTCTGTCATAGATCAAGCTCTCTCTCAGAGACATAGCCTTGGTTAAAGATTCTGCCTCAAGGATTTATACAGGAGCAACCCCAATCTGCCTCAAGGATTTATACAGGAGCAAGAGAGTGGAAAGAGAGAATAGAAAAGGAAAAAAGCCAAGCAATGATGTGATTTCAGGTGTGACATCAGGCTCAGCCTGATCCTGTGGGGGAACTCTGGAGCATAAATTACATTTCAGAGTTTGTCTTATCTTGAGACAAAAGAGCTAGGATTTTGTACCCTCATACCAATCAGTCATTGGCTCCAGGCAGCCATGGTAATCAATGAGTGGGGTGCCTAAGCTACCAAGCACTTCCAAGTGAGATAATTGCAGTTTTCAAGGGTGGACACTGGAAAGTCATAGGTTCTAGCTGTTAGCAGAATGGCAATCCAAAGATGACGAATGCTGGTAAAGAGATCAGAAGGGCGAGGTACAGTGTCCACTGTGAACTCCCACAAAATCTTTCCCAAGTTCATACCTGTGATGCCTGGTGAGTGGGATGCTTCAGGTCTCCAAATGTCTCAGAATTTTCCTTCCTGACATAATTACCTGGACTCCTTTGTCTGTGCCAAGTCTCCACATAAAATGCTCGCATTCCTGAAAAGCTATTGTATAGTTCATTTGGCATTGCTATGAAGGAATGCCTGAGACTGGGTAATTTATAAAGAAAAGAGGTTCATTTGGCTCACAGTTTTGCAGGTTGTACAGAAAGCATGGCATCATTATCCAGTTCTAGTGCGGGCCTCAGGAAACTTAGAATCATGGCAAAAGGTGAAGGGGAAGCAGGCATATCAGACGGCAAGTGAGGAAGCAAGAAAGAGAGGAGGAGGTGCCAACCTCTTTGTAACAATCAGATCTCATGGTTACTCATTACCATGGAGAGGGCACCAAGACATTCACCACATGACCCAAACACCTCCCACCAGGTCCCACCTCCAATGTTGGGGATAACATTTAAACATGAGACTAGGAGGGGACAAATATCCAAACTATATCAGCTATAGTTCCTTCAAGGACAGGAAAGAAACTGAGAATGTTCTTGCTACTTAGGGGACTAGTAAAATTTCAGATGATCAGAGAGCATTTGGTTCATATCAAAACATCATTCCATACTGAAAACAGAATTTGAAACTTTCGTATGCACAAAAGAAAGACAAGATTGATCTCTGGATTTGAAAAACGTAGGCTGCTTCCTGATCAGTATCCCAAGGCAGAATAAAGTATTTTCAGGATATTTTGCATTCAGATGTATTATGCTCCAAATTCAATTCTTTTGATTAGAAGATTTAGGCTTGCTACAATATAAAAGCAAGTGTAGGACATGGGTACACAGCTTGAATAATTTTTGCAACTTCAACGAGAATTTTTGAATATTTTAAACCATGATTCTTACTTGTACTATATGATTAGTAATTAGAAGTAATTTAGAAAAAAGCATGTGCCGTTTTCTCTATTATTCCTATGAGGATTATTATTATAGTGATTTTCTTTCCTTTCTCTGAAATAAAATATTTTAAAAGCTCAAATTACAGGACTTATAAAAATGTACATTTGTACATTTCTTTTATGAAAAAGAGACAAATAATAATGATGTAATCATATGGTAAGAATTTGTTGAAATCAACAACTTTCAGGTCAAATTAGAGAGCTAGCATTGATATAACCCAGTATCTAGCATCACTTCCCACTCTTAAATTACAGTAATTGATATTTTGTGGCATAGGTACTGTTGTGAACCAGATGGGTTAACTTGTACTTATTACATCTAAATATATTCTATTTTTACTCTATTTTTTAGAAAATTGGTAATTTATGTACAATAATTCTTACCTAATGAGACTATTCAATTATCCATTTTGTGTCATTCTGGATAAATGGGCACTGGCTCTATCTTGGTTTCTGTCATACCATGTTTGTGGTGACGTCATACTCCAATTTTAAAGATAATTTTATTTATCACACCGGAATTGGCCAATGCCTGGAAAGGTTACATCTGTAAAGTAAACATAAAACACTGTGGAGCCAAGTGGAGCCCAAATGATCTATTTACATTTAAGATTGATTTTTTAAAACCTCATTTCCTTGTTTTGTTACAGATGGCAGTGGAAAAAACAATAGAATTTCTGAATGAAAACAATTCCTAGATTTCTACGTTGTAAAAGCAAGTCCTTGACATTCTTCCTGTTCGTCTAGGGAGATGCTGGCATCCACTTTGTTATCTGGAGGTAGGAGTGAAGGTCATTCATGCCTTGATACTTGGATGTTTCTTCAAACACAAGATGGTAGCAGGAAAAAGGAAATAATGTGTGGAATTGACATGGAGGGAAACTGTAGTAGGAGAAGAGAAAATTCATTAGCTAAGATTATGCTATTCATACACATTTGTGGATATAGATTACTTTCCTCCATGTTATAATGTTGATAATGTGATGAAAAAAGCAAATAAAAAGTAGCATTATTCTTCTGTACCCAACAAATGTTTTTGACACTACTATAAGGGCAATGTTGCTTTTTGACTTACCTTGTTCCATTTGAATAATAATTAAGAAAAACATAGATGGGCCAGGCATGGTGGTTCACACCTGTAATCCCAACACTTTGGGAGGCCAGGGTGGTCAGATCACTTGAGCCCAGGAATTTGAGACCTGCCTGGGCAACACTGTGAAACTCCATCTCTACAAAAATACAACAATTAGCTGGGGGTGGTGGCACATACTTGTAGTTTTAGTTACTTGAGGGGCTGAAGCAGAAGGATCACTTGAACCTGGGAGGCCGAGGTTGCAGTGAGCCGAGATGGCATCATTGCACTCCAGCCTGGGCAACACAGTGAGACACTGCCTGCAAAAAAGAAAAAAGAAAAGAAAAAAATATATATAGATGGATGATTAATCAAACATTTTATTACTTATCTTGGTAAATTGGCAGTTTAAGACCTTACGTTAGATAGTAGAGTATGAGCAAGTTGGTAGTCTTTTAAGAAACGTCTGTAAAATTTTATTTCGTAATCTTTTCAGAATCATCATTCACAGTTGAGTTCATCAAGTGTGACTTAAATGGCCTGTAAATTAAAGAAACAATTCTTTAATATGTTCCTATTTAGAGGATGGATCCTCATTTGTCCTTTTATATTAAGAGCTATAATAAGAAGAGGAATGATGACTTTTTCCAGCATTCCTAAACAATGTGTCAAGATATATCAGCACAGAATTTCACAAAACGTCAGTGGCATTGTCTCCCTTTGGTAAACTCTAAATGTGGTACATAAAAGGTATTCTTTTAGCAGTTATTGTGGATATGAAGCTGGATATTGATTTAACAAGATATTTTCTTATTAAATGTTTTATATATTCGAACACATGATGTGTTCTAAAAAGTGTTCATCGATACCTAGAGAACAAGAATTTTAATTTAATTTTCCCATCGAGTAATATGTCAAAGTGAGTTATCTATCTGGACCAGACTTTACCTCGTTGTCACAGTGATAGTGGCTTAAATTGTAAAATATCTATTTTTAGTTATTGAAATATGCCCCCCCACAGAACCAGTCACTGATGAACTTTACTAGGCTTCTTCAGTATTTCCTAAGAGGCAATCACCGTGGAAATTATTCGTAGCACAGCTGTTATATCCAACAGCCAACTCATCAGGAATTTTTGTTGGCTTGACCGGCAAAGTGTATCCAGAATTTGACAACTTTTTACCATTTTTGTCACCGTCTTCCAGGACACTGTCACCTCTCACTTGGATTGTTGCTATAGTCTTCTAACTGGTTTTCCTGCTTCTAAACTCACTCTCTCTGAGTTCATTGTCAATACAGCAGAAAGAATAATCCTTTGAAAACATAAATGAGATATCATTGCTCCTCTGTGTAAACGCTTGAGCCCTTATCACTCACTCTGAATGGCAGCTAGAACCGTTACTGCAGCCTCACTGCTCTACATGGCCTGCTTTCCTCTCCCCATCACCTCTTTGACTTGTTATCCCAGGAACTGCCCCTCTCTTGCCCTCCATTCCCCTTCACCAGCCCACCGGCCTCCTCATTCTTCCTGCCTCGGAGCTGTTTCCTTGTCTGGAAGTTTCTTCCTCCAGATGTCTGTATGGCCCACTCTAACATTTCTTTCAATTCTTTGCTCAAATGTTCAAATGTCATATTCTTATTGAGGCTGCCTTTACCTCTCTATCTCATCCTACTTCCCCACTGGGCACTCCCAATTGCTTTAACCAGCTCTTTTTTTGTTCTCCCTGTAGCACTTACTTATTTTTTTTTCTATCTTCTTCTTCCACCTCTACTAGATTGTGAGCTTCATGATGACAGAGATTTTGACCATTTTGTCCAATGACATACCCCCAGGGTGTAGCACATTATAGATGCCCAATAGATGTTTGTTTAATAAGTGAATTAAGCCAGGGTTAGTAGCTCATGCCTATAATCCCAGCACTTTGGTAGGCCAAGGCACACAGATTACTTGAGTCCAGGAGTTCAAGACCAGCCTGGGCAACATAGTGAGACCCCCCGTCTCTACAAAAAAAGAAAGAGCCAGGCATTGTGGTGCATGCCTGTAGTCCCAGCTACTCTGGAGGCTATTCTAGAGGTGGGAGGATCACTTGAGCCTGGGAGGTTGAGGCTGCAGTGAGCCATGATCACACCTTTGGACTCCAGCCTGGGTAACAGAGGAAGACTCTTTCCTTCAACAAAAAAATAAAAAAAAAGAGAGAGAGAGAGAGAATCCATTGCTGTTTTATGGCCGTGACATAAAAGAGTGTGTGGGGTCACCATAACATGAACTACTACCTTCTGCTGAAATGTGCCAATGTCTTTGAGAAGACACCAATAAATAGCTCCTTCCTGCCTGGCCAAGGTTTAAACCAATTGATAGACAAATCTAAGTTTCAGCAGGCAGAGGACAAAACATTAGTATCACCTTGTATTGAAAGGACTAGTAGAAAGACATATTTATTTCTGTAGGCAAGTCAGTTACCTAATACTGAACCACCATCCCCTGCCCCAAGTAGATACATGTGTCTACAGAACAGCACTGACCCATGACAGATCTCTTCCAACAAAAGCAGAATAGGCAGAGCAGAATTTCTACTCCCAGGAATAGGAAAGAGAAAGAACCTGTGCTGTCCGTGCATTTCTCACCTGCATATATTCACCACTCATTGTTTTCCTTCTTGGAGGTGGGGAGGTGGACCAACTGGGGTGGGATAGAGGAGTGTGTGATGAGGGCATGGGGAGAGGTCAGTGGTGTTACTCCAATAAATATTCCATCACACAGAAGAAAACATTAGACATGGAGGTGAAGTGATGTCCCCTAATAATAACTATATTTTTCCTCTTTTGAAATTTGTTCCTTTTGGATAAAATTAGTATATCTCAGATATTTAGAATGTTAATTTGCTGTTGGCAAATCCAGAGAGATGAAAAGTCAGTCCACGTGGTTGGTATGGAAAGAACTGCTGAAAATATAACACTGAGACCTAACCTATCAGCAGTCAGGGAAGAGTTAGGGGAAGATTATGTTTTAAAATAGAGATCCTTCAGTGACTCCCCAGTACTAATAATATTTCAAATATCTTCAAATCATGGGCTACTCTTTGGGTTTTGCTCAAGGTAATGAGAGGCACATCATCAGGGAAGCACAGGTGTTATTTGGGTGTTTCTTATGTACTAAGAACTGGGGATAACAATAATGCACAAAATAAATATAGTCCTTGCCTTCACAGAATCTACTGGGGAAGAAGTGTGAGTGTAAGTAAATGTAGCATGAAAATAGCATATTAATAGCACCAGCAGCCTGGGCACAGTGGCTCATGCCTGTAATCCCAGCACTTTGGGAGGCGAAGGTGGGCAGATCACCTGAAGTCAGGGGTTCGAGACCAGCCTAGCCCACATGGTGACACCCAGTCTTTACTAAAAATACAAAAATTAGCCGGGCGTGATGGCACACGCCTGTAATCCCAGCTACTTGGGAGGCTGAGACAGGAGAATTGCTTGAACTCAGGAGGCGGAGGTTGCAGTGAGCTGAGATCGCACCACTGCACCCCAGCCTGGGCGACAAAGTGAGATTCTGTCTAAAAAAAAAAAAAAAAAAAAAAAAAAAAAAAAAAAAAAAAAAAAAAGCACGAGAAATATGTGCAAATTGAGGCTGAAAGTGAGAAACTGTATTCCTTCATTGTTTACAGACTACTGGTATGTTCCAGGGACAGGATTAAGTGCAGAGGATATACAGATAAGATAATCCTGCCCTCAGAAAACAGAAAGTTTAAAATGAGAGAGACAGAGCAGGTAATTAAATAAGCAGATAATTAAAATACAATATAACATGTACTGTGTCTTAGCCTGTACATGGAACTATGTTGACCCAGAAGAAAAATACCTTAATTCAAGTTTAGGTTTCAAGAAGTCTTAATGGAGAGGTGAGTTTAAGCAATAAAATAGAAACAGGGAAGGAAAATCCAAGTGCATTGGAAGATAGAGTTGAGATGCTTACTCAGAATGCATCAGAGTGAGTGATGAAGAGATGAAAACATGGAATGAGAGAGTAAGGGATGGGTAAGATAGCACTAGAGTAAAAGGAGGAGAAAAGATAAAAAATTGAGGAAAGGTGATAGATAGCTCAGATTTTTCTAGAATAAAATGACTAGAGTTCCTCAAACTTAAAAATCACAATGCTTTCTAATCAGCAAAACTAAATACAAATTACATGCTTACATAAGAATGAAACTTCAGAACGATTAAAAAAAGTGAAAATTGAAAAACCAAGTGCAGAGGAAAGAGGTTATCTACAAGGAATAACAACATAATTCTCACAAGCAACGATATCTGCTAGAAAACATTTGACTCTTATCTTCAAAGGAGAGTGGAAAAACAACTTCCAGGCTAGCATTCTATTCCCATTGAAGCTATTATTCAAACAATAAAATAAAGCCACTTCTTGACATATGAGGATTAAGTATTTATTATTCATGGACGCTTTAGGAAAGTACTCTAGAGCAGGGGTCCCCAATCCTGTGCCATTGGACCTCGGCCTATTGGAAACCAGGTGGCACAGCAGGTGGTGAGTGGCAGGCCAGTGAGCATTACCGCCTCAGCTCCGCCTCCTGTCAGATCAGCAGCTGCATTAGATTCTCATAGAAGCGTGAACCCTATTATGAACTGCACATGCGAGGGATCTAGGTTGCATGCTCCTTATGAGAATCTAATGCCTGATGATCTGAGGTGGAACAGTTTCATCCCCAATCCACACCATCGTACCCCCACCTCTGTCTGTGAAAAAAACTGTCTTCCAAGAAACCAGTCCCTGGTGCCAAAAAGTTGGGGACTGCTGCCCTAAAGGATGAAATCCCACACAGAAGAAAACAATACGTGCACAAATCCACAGTAATCAAGGGAGCAGGGACAAGTGGGAGGCCTGGTGTGACAGAAGGTCTGGGGGAAGGGAGAGATCAGCAGTGGGCTGTGACTCTGGCTGCTCTTGTCCTTTAGGGGAGATCTGGGCTTTCCCTGAAGGCTGAGAGTGATTAAAGGGTCTCAGCAGAGTTAAGACGTGTTTAGATTTATGCTGTAGTAAGATCACTGTGGCAGAGGGTAGAGAATATGCTGTTGCCACTGAGGCCAGTTGGGAATAATGGGTGTAATTTAATGAAAAATGATTAGGGCCTGGATGAAGGTGAGGCAGGGAGGAAAATGGTCAAATACTGGAACTGTTAAGGAGGTAGGTCCTCAGGACTCAGTAAGCAATTCAGTGTAGGGAGAAAGAAAGAAGGCATCAAGCAGGCAATTGTTTTACTAGGGCAGCTTCCATGGAGTCCAATGGCAGTGAGATGAGCAATGGGAGGTGAGAGTGGAAACATTGATAATCCTGTTAAGAATGATCTGTGAAGCAGTGGCAAGAGTTAGAGTAGTAGCCAGAGGAAGATCAGAGGGAAGAAAGATTTTAGGATGGAAGGCTTAATGAGCAAGTGGGGAAGACAAATAAGAGAAGCAAAAAATGAAGATATACAGAGAGGTTCAGAGATACCTGATAGAACAAGGGTCTGGGCAGGTAAGAGGAAGTAGAGAGCCTTATATACAAGAAAACACAGAGAAAGATGCATGCCATGGTATGAATGTGTCCCCCAAAGTTCATGTATTGGAAACTTAATCCCCACTGCCTCTCAGTGTTGAGAGCTGAGACTTTTAAGAAATGAATAGGTCACAAGGGCTCTGCCCTCATGAATATATTAATGCCATTATCGTTTTAGTGGGTTATCACGGGAGTGCGTTCCTGATAAAAGGATGAGTTTGTCCTCCCCTACCTCCTCATAGCAAGAGGCCATCACCAGATGCAAGCCCCTCGATGCTGGGCATTCCAGCTTCCTGTAAGAAATAAATTTCTTTTATTTATAATTCACCCAGTGTTAGGTATTCTGTTGTTGCACACAAAACGTAGTAAGACAGGGCAGATGCAAGAAACTGACCATCCCCTCGTCCTTCGTAAGTAGCACCACTTCTGGCACACAGCAGTGATGAATAAATGCTGAGTGAATTAATGAATCAGTGCATGAAAGAATAGAAAGATAGATGATGGATATATTCAGGCAGGCTCCAGAACTTAGTATACTAACTCTCAAACGCCAGCATGTTTTCAAGTAAGGAATGGCAGACCTCTAGTGGCCAAAAAGAAAAGTCAGCAATCTAATGGCTGAGAACAAAATTTGCATAAGATGGTTTGGGTAAATGCACTTGCAAAAGAATAAGTACATAAAGCATTGCTTTACAAAGATTTTATCATACCTAATTTTTGCTGTGCTCAGTTTCTTATAAATAGGACTTAATTGCACATGCATGATGAGTTCACTTTTGTAATTAACTTCTTAGAGTGAATACCTTATGGAAATGAAGCCAGTAATCTTTTAATTATTATTAACATTTCTTTTTAATACCTGCAGGAGGGAAATAATTACTCATATGTGGAATTTCATGCTACAAACTACATAAGATACAAAGTACATGTTCATTTTGAAATACAGAAAAGGGGAAAGAGAAAATTGTAACCAAATAAACCTTTGGTTACAAAAATCTCAAATATGATGAAAAGAGTGTATTTAAAAAAGACAATAGCTACACATATTTTTAAAAACATTAAATTGTAAACACCAAGTTAACAGACCATTTTAGTCCTTAAAAATTAAATAATGTCCTAATGTCAAATTATTTGGAATAAGCTCAAGGAGGAATTATTTGTTGATGCAAACTCCTAACAGGTTCTGTTAGGAGCCTAAGTGCTTCCTAATAGAGATCAAGTTGAGTTGATCCTATATTAATCACAATCAAAGAAAATGTTTGGCAGCTATTCCAGGTTAATTAACTATATAAGGTCTCCAGTTAGTAAATCAGAAAGTTATTATAGGTGACTACTTAGGGATGCTTCAGTTTTTCTATTACAACAATTTTATTAACAATGTACAGTGTCTTAGGTGAAAGAAGAATGTAATTTTATGTGGTAATTGTGTGCAGCTGGTGAGGTGGGGGTGAGAGAGTTAGGAAATATTAGATTTGAGAGTATATTTGTGGGAAATTTTCTAATTCATGACTGCAGAATTTAAAACGATTGAAGAAATTACCATCTTTTGCCTGAGTTAGCAGAACTGAAATCAGCTTCTGAGGAAAGTTCTTTGGGATTTCTTGTTTGTTTCTGAATCTTTTTAAATGTTTAATTCAATACCACTGTATTTGAGAATAAACATTATTAAAACATCATAATTACTCTTTAGACTATTTTAAGCTGCCATATAGAGAGTGTTTGCATTTTTTATCAGCCCTGATCTGCCAGGGACTTAGTCATTAGGCATCATTGTATAATTAAATAACAACAAATAATTATAGATAAATGTTTCAAATTTGATATGAATAAGAGCAAAAATCTGAGAGCAAGTGAAAAAGGGTTTCCAAGCAATGTTTAGACAACTGTAATAAAAATACATAATAAAAGTGCAGCTCACACCCACAAAAATGAGTAGTTATCGCTGGATTTGTTTAATAGGTAGTTTTATTCTGCTTTATTTCTATTGGTATATGTCCAAAGTTCTCTGCATTAAGCATTATACTTGTCATTTAAAAGTGACTTTAAAATAACAACAACAACAACAAAAAAAAAAACCACACACACACACAAAAAACAAAAAACAAGAGTTCAGCATCCTTTGTTGACTAGAAACTGTTGCATGCTGCTGCAGATGCTATTGTACCTTTTGGGCACATTCTGCAACATCTCTTGCTATTCTGAACCATCCAGAGCAATTCTACATACACCTCTAGATAATAATACAAATTTTCCAGGACAGTATGATGATGTCAGCCATTGCTTAATCATTTTTTACATTTAGGGAGAAGCTAGAGGAAAGTTGGAAATGCTAACGGACATTTCAAGACTTCCCATAAAGTAATTGTATCAGGAACAAGGAAGGCAGGAGGAGCCTGGGGAAAGTCTCACATTTGATTCAACAGAGTTCCAACCTTAGGAAAGATGGACTCTCAATCATGTCTGTTTCCGTATGCAGCCATATTCATGCCTAGATGCAGGACTGCTATGGTTCCCTCCTCCATAATGCTGTTTATTCTGCACCACAGAGTCCCTGGGCCTGTGAGAAAAACCCCACACTTCACTGGGGTGCTTGCTTTCGGACCTTTCCTCTTTTCCTTCCTTTCACCCTCTGTTTTTCTTTCCTTTTGTTTTCGTCTCTGCCCCTTAACAATTAAGTGTCATTCTCAAAATAGGAGAAGATGGCAAGTTCAGATTTGTAACTGCTAGATATATTTTCATATCTTTTTCTTTAGTGAACTCTGATTTATTTATCTAACAAATATTTATTTGCTCACAAATATTAAAGCATAATTACTTTTATTGAGAGAATCTAATAAATAGTAATTCAAAAAAGAAAAGAAAGGAAAACCCAGATATAGTTTCTGCCTTCAATAAATTTACAATCTAGTGGAAAAGACCAGAAGTAAACAAACAATCTCCCCAAATTTTTTTTTTTTTTTTTTTTTTTTTTTTTTTTTTTTTTTTTTTTTTTTTTTGAGACGGAGTCTCACTCT
The DNA here is from genome assembly GCF_007565055.1 of Rhinopithecus roxellana. NCBI lineage: Eukaryota > Metazoa > Chordata > Mammalia > Primates > Cercopithecidae > Rhinopithecus > Rhinopithecus roxellana. Next base: position 1,089,749 of record NC_044550.1, read on the forward strand.
GTCACCCAGGCTGGAGTGCAATGGTGTGATCTCGGCTCACTGCAACCTCCACCTCCCAGGTTCAAATGATTCTCCTGCCTCAGCCTTCTGAGTAGCTGGGAGTACAGGTGCGTAGTCCAGCTAATTTTTTGTATTTTTAGTAGAGATAAGGTTTCACCGTGTTAGCCAGGATGGTCTCGATCTCCCAACTTCATGATCCGCCTGCCTCAGCCTCCCAAAGTGCTGGGATTACAGGCGTGAGCCACTGTGCCCGGCCCCAGGTAATTTTTATTATGATTTTGGATGCATGCTATGACAGGACAGCATAGGGGTGTGAATGATGGTGGGGATATCAGTAAGCACCCCTGAGGATGTGACATTTATCCTCAGACCTAAAGCAGTGGTTCTCAACTGGGCTACTTTGACAATGTCTGGAAATATTTTTGGTTATCACAACTGGCAGGAAGGATTTACATTTCCTGATCATATAGTGTGACTTTTTTTTTGAGATAGAGTCTTGCTCTGTTGCCCAGGCTGGAATGCAGTGGCCTGATCTCCGCTCACTGCAACCTCCACCTCCCAGGTTCAAGTGATTCTCCTGCCTCATTCTCCCAAGTACCTGGGATTACAGGTGCCTGCCACCATGCCTGGCTAATTTTCATATTTTTAGTAGAGACCAGGTTTCACCATGTTGGCTAGGCTGGTCTCCAACTCCCGACCTCAAGTGATCTTTCTGCCTTGGCCTCCCAAAGTGCTAGAATTACAGTCGTGAGCCACCGCACCCAGCCACATAGTATGACTTTGATTTGTGTCTCCATATCACGAATATTTTCCAAATAAATCATCTATTTTATTCCCCATAAGTTATATTAATCTTAGTATATTAATTATTAATTGTTATAAGTTATATAAATTATACTGTCCTGGGTCTCTGTATCCATTGAGTAGGCTTCGATTGTTTCAGGGTGACAGTAGACAGAACCTAACATAGAGAAGTCACTGCTCAGCTTTGAATGTCAAATTAGACATTTTTTGAGCACTCAGAAAAACAATTGCCTTGGATATCGTAACTTTTACAGAAAGGAAAGGTTTTTTTGGAGTATGATATGTTCCTTTCATATAATCAAGACACCTATATATAACTCATATCATAGTGTTTTACTATAAGACATTTGTAAATTGAAAGACAGTTGTAAGGCCCCATCAGGCAGGAAGGAGTAGAAAGTCCTTCCGATGCTGAGGCTAAAAAACCACGGAAAGCAAGAGAAAAGCAAAGCAATCTAATCTCGGTGTCCTTGCTTTGTCCTTGGTAGTGCTGGGGCGGTGGCGGTGGTGGGTGGTGCTAGGGAGGGCATCTGAAGCACTGAGATCATGTCGGGGAAATCCAAGGCAGTTGGAGGCTTCTGGGTTTCCCAGCGGGTGGCCTGAAAAAGATGAAGATTTCTTAGAGTAACCACAAGATGGCAGAGCATCGCAAATTACTTTGAGTGACTTTTGGGTGCTGGGGTCAGAATGGCCGCAGGAGATGCTCTAGTTCACCGGCCTGAAGTAGTGCTGGGACAAGAGACAAAGTAACCCTGGTACGTAGACCTGCCTGTTAGACCACACAAACTGGAGTCACGGGCAAACCTCAGAGCATCATTAGTGAGAGCCGGGGAGGGCTGAGGCAGCCATCGGGGCATCCGGTCTTCGCCTCAGCATAGAGCAGAATGTGAGGCACACCTCTGGATGCCTCAGGAGGCAGTGCAGAGGAACAGAGGCCCTCCGAGTTCTGGATACACACTTTCTACTCTACACCAGTTACACCACCTGGGATCTTAAATCACCCTGGCAAAAGGGAAGGAAAACTTGAGAGGAGGGTGGCAAAGGGTATCAAATCTGAAGCCCATGGCACTAATTCAAAAGACATGAATTATCCAGAAAGAGGCTATTTAAACTAGAAAAGACTGAATTACTTATTGACAAGCATGTTTTGTTTTTTTTCCCTCCTGTCAATGGTAATGGGGGTTTGAAAGCAAGATAAGGTCAGAGAAAATAAAGAAAAATACACTCTGTGTGTGTGTGTGTGTGTGTGTGTGTGTGTGTGTACATTTGGGTCGTTTCAGAAGCAGTAAGTAAATTTAAACATCACTGTATTGGAAAGCTGACATAGATTCCTAAGGAACTAGGGACACCACCCAGCTGCATCATCCTATCATAAGACACAGGGCGGTCTACTAAAACTGTACTTCATATGCCAATATTTGCCTGAGGTACAACACATAATATCAAGAATACTGGAGGAAAAGCTGATTTGTTCATTCAGGAAAGGTTTATTTCTTATGTTTATTCTGGGCACTGTAGGTCAAAACAGGATGATCTAGACATGACTCAATTCAAAAATATTATAGAAAAAAGACATGTGCCTTATTAATCAATGTAACATAATGAAAAGATAGGCTGTATTGTACACTCATTAGGAATGCAGATCCCAAGAACAAATTGCTTGGGTTTGATCCCAGCACTTCCATTTAAGACTCTGGCATGTTACTTACCCCCTCCATATAAAGAACAAGTTTAGTTTCCATAGAAAGAACAAATTTAGTTTCCATAAAAAATAAGCTTAGTTTCCACAAGTTTAGTTTCCATATGAAGGCAGTGGCTGCCTTATAGGATTGAGTTAATAAATGCAAAGCACAGAAAATACCTGCCACATAATAAGACCTAATAAATGTTGATATCATTGTCATTAGCAATAGTAGTAGAAGTAGTAATATTAATAGTAGTCATAGTGAAAGTAACAGTGGATGAGGTAGTTACAATTACCTAAAGGAAAATGAAGATAAAAGGTTCTGGTGATTACTCACAAGGGAGATTATTTCCAGTTGAAGGATCAGGAAAGATTTTGAGGGAGGTGGCATTTGATTAGGGCTTTGAACATGTTATTGTTCAGTTCTCTTAATAACACTGGCCTGATTAGGAGAAATGAGAGTAGGAGACATTCCAGGGAATACAATAACAGACCAAAGGAGAGACACAGGAAATACTAAGAATGAGCAAAAAACAAAGAAAGTCAGCAGACAGAGTTGCCTATTGATATTCTGGCATGGTGGGTGAAGCCATCAGTGCTTCTTCTCTGTTTTCCCTCTTCCATAGACTGCTAATGTGATAAAGAAAGATAAATAATAATTTCCAGCATTCACTGAAAGTGGTTCAGTTTCTCCTGAATCAATCTTTGGTAACATAATCAACTTTGTGCTGCAAGGCCTGCTCCAGAGCCCGGTTCACTATATTTTAGGATTGGCCAGCACTGATGGGAATCAGAGGTGAGAGGAGAAGGTAGATTTTAGGTCCACATTCTGGAAGACCTTAAATGAGAGTTTGGAGGATTTTGTCATTGAAGAAAAGGTAATTGGAGTAACAGCTTCCAGCATCTTTGCTCTTCCTTTTTATGCCCCATTCCACATATATCCCATCTCTCAGAAACCCTTTCACTCCCCAAATTTGCTTTTTAATGATGTACTTAGCAGGCATTTGTATGAAGATTTTTACTCCACCAGGAGCAATTTTATGCTAAATTTATTTTCTAATATTAAGTGTCTTATATTAAAGGAAATTCAGTTGAAAATAGCAGAATAGGGAAATGTGAGTGAGGAAGGTATTTCCAGGGAATTTTAGTAATTCCTAGTAAACCACCATGCCATATATTAATATTTAGATACCTGATTGTCCACCACCTTGGGCCAAAATTTCCCTTTCTACAAGTTTTAGTGATATAATATTTAATTTTCCTTTGTAGATTGTAGAGTTTTGTTAAGAATTCACTTCAATTTTTAAATATTTGTTATAGATATTAAAATTCATTATTTTTTCTTATAAAAAAGTCGTGTATGTGTGTTATGTGTTGGTAAAGCTGGAAAAAGCATAATGGAGTAAACTTTAAAAATGAAATTCATCTATTAGCTCATCACTAAGTGACATTAACAGTTTGGAGCATGTCCTCCTTTTTTCTTTCTTTCTTTATTTTCTTCTTTACAAAAATTGTATCACTTGGTGTGTCAGCCTGAATACTGTCTTCCCATAGATGTCCATGTATGAGGGGACTTCAAAAAGTTCATGGAAAAAATGAAATTAAAAGACAAAAACATTCTCATAATAGGCTTTTTCTTTTTAACAAAAATAAAGATGAAAATTTTCAAAAATTAAGCATTTTTTTTAACATAAGTTTCATGAAGTTCAAGACACTTTCGTAAATTATGATACTGGCCATTTGATCTATTCTTAAAGAACTGGCAGTCCTGGGAATTTAACCATATGACTGCAGTCTTTTTTACAGTATTTACATTATTAACTGAGGAAGAATGGGTGCCCTTTCAGGGTTTTGTTTTTTTTTTTTTTGACACAGGGTTTCACTCTATCACTCAAGCTGGAGGACAGTGGCATGATTACTGCTCACTGCAGCGTTGACCTCCTGGGCTCAAGCAATTCTCCTGCCTCAGGCTCCTGACTAGCTGGAACTAAAGGTGTGCACCACCACACCCAACTAATTTAATGTTTTTTTGTAGAGACAAGGTCTCACTTTGTTGCCCAGGTTTGTCTCAAACTCCTGGATTCAAATGATCCTCCTGCCTTGGCCTTCCAAAGTGCTGGGATTATAGGCATGAGCCTCCACACTTGGCCCCTTTAAGGAGTTTTTAGGATTAGGAAACAAAAACAATTCAGAAGAAGGCAAATCAGAACTGTAAGGTGGATGCCTAATGATTTGTCATCAAACTTTCATAAAAAAATGGCCTTGTTTGCTGAGAGGAGGAGTATTGTCATGATGGAGAAGGACTATAGAGTGAAGCTTTTCCAGGCATTTTTCTGCTAAAGCTTTGGCTAACTTTCTCAAAACACTCTCATAATAAAGAGGTGTTATCATTCTTCACACCTCCAGAAAGTCAACAGGCAAAATACATTGAGCTTCTAAAAAAACTTGTATCATGACCTTTGCTCTTGACCAGTCCACTTTTGCTTTGACTGGCCCACTTCATCTCTTGGTAGCCACTGCTGTGATTATGCTTTATTGTCAGGATTGTACTGGTAAAGCACTGTTTTATTTCCTGTTACAGTTCTTCAAAGAAACTCTTCAGGATCTTGATCCCATTGTTTAAACTTTCATTGAAAGCTCTATTTTTGTCTGCAGCTGATCTGGGTGCAATGTTTTAGCACCCATTGAGTGGAAAGTTTGCTCAGCTTTAATTTTTTAGTCAGAACTCTGTGAGTTGAACCAATTGAGATAGCTATGGTATTTGCTATTTCTTCTGTTGATCATCAGTCCTCTTCGATTAGGGCATCAACAAGATGATTTTTTTCCTTGCAAATTGATGTGGATGATCTGCCACTGCAAGCTTCATCTTCAATATTGTCTCATCCCTTCTTAAAATGAATTATCCATTTGTGAACTACTGATTTCTTTTCTTTTTTTTTTTTTTTTGAGACAGAGTCTTGCTCTGTCACCCGGGCTGGAGTGCAGTGGCCGGATCTCAGCTCACTGCAAGCTCCGCCTCCCGGGTTTACGCCATTCTCCTGCCTCAGCCTCCTGAGTAGCTGGGACTACAGGCGCCCACCACCTCGCCTGGCTAGATTTTTGTATTTTTTAGTAGAGACGGGGTTTCACCGTGTTAGCCAGGATGGTCTTGATCTCTTGACCTTGTGATCCGCCCGTCTCGGCCTCCCAAAGTGCTGGGATTACAGGCTTGAGCCACCACGCCTGGCCTTGAACTACTGATTTCTTTAGAACATTTTCTCCATAAATTTTTCAAAAATTGTCAATGGTTTCACCATTCTTCCACCAAAGTTTCATCATAAGTTTGATTTTGCTCTTGCTTAAATTTTAGCAAAGTGTTACTCCAAACAGGGCCCTTTTCAAACTAATGTCTTATTCTTCTTAGTGCCTCAACTAGACCATGTTTAAATGTGTTATAACAGGTTGGTATGAGTTTACTTTAGCATAAAAAAATGCAATCCAGCATAGTTGTTTCATAACTTAATGAACTTTTGAAGATGCCTAGTACAATCCCCAGAACCTGGGAATATCTTATATGGCGAAAGGTTCTTGCAGATCTGATAGATATGAGGAAATTATTTTGTATTATTGAGCTGGGTCCAATGTAATCACAAGGGTCTTCATGAGAGGGAGTAAGGGAGATTTAAAAAAGAGAGAAGAAGGTTATATGATGATAGAAGCAGAGGTTAGATTGATGCAGCCATGAACCAAGGAGTGCCAACAGCCTCTTGAGACTGGAAGAGGCAAGAAATGAATTCTCCCCTGGAGTCTCCAGGAGGCACCAGGCATCCTGGATTTTTCTTTAAGGCTTATTTTGTATTTCTGACCTTCAGAACTGTATAAAAATAATTTTTTTAACCACAAAATTTGTGGTAATTTGTTACAGTGACAAGAGAAGAACAATATGCTTGGGAACACTCAAGATGCGAGTAATAGAAAATCTGACTCAACCGGTCTTAAAGTAATGTGGAACTGTTAATTCACTAAATTGGAAAGTCTAGAGGTCGAGCAGCCTTGAAGTGTGGTATAATCTACAGGTTTATCATGTTATCAGAGCTGCAGTTGCATTTCCCTGGGATTCTCTCTGTTTTGCCCTTTTCTCTGAATTGTTTCCTTTGTCCTTAAACTGGTTTCCCACAGGCCAGCTTTCTCAGCAATCCTTCCAAGATTCAGTCTGATGAGACAGACTTAGGCCACTTATCTGAACCAACCAGCATGACAGCCTGTCACTGTGAGGGCAAGAAACTATGTGAATCACTTTGTTTTTGTTACATTGTCCACTGGATTCAGGAGAGGAAAGAGCTGCCCTACAACTACGTGGATCCACAAATGGAAATCAGGCACTAATGGGAAAAGCAGAATGGATTCTGGAGACAAACACAAATGTCTGCAGAATACTCCTTAGGCTACTGAATAGCCATACATATTCTCCTTTAAATGCATGTCTTAAAAATGTATAACCTTTTTTCATGGAATATACACACCCCACCACAAAAAACACACCCCCCAAATTGATCCATTTACTGAATTCAAATTTTAGGAGCTCTGGTGGTACCCAAAGCCACATATATTGCACATCACATTTGTGGAGAATATGATCTATATTTACATGACTTCTGTATTTGACTGGTTGCATTATTCCAGGAGAGTCTTGCCTGGAAGAAGAAGTGGTAAATAACTTTCCTTAACTTGCCCTTATAAGGATATCTCAATAGATCACGCAGTTGTGATTGTTAGACTGTTCACTACTCAAGGCTTGCTTCAAAACTTTCCCCTTGCTGGGTCCACCAAACCTAAATTATCAGGCAATTCACACTAAAATATAACCAGATACATTAAACCTGAACCAAAACTTCAATTAATATTTTGCCTTTAACCTTGTTATTCTTAAACCCATAATCAACCTTCAAGGTCCTAGTTTATTTATGGCAGTAAAAAATAAATGTGGCTTTGTTTTATCAACAAGTTATTTTGGGGATCTCTTCAGGGAGTGAGCAGTTGACCTCGAGTGAGTTTCATTCCATTTCATTGGGTCCAAATATAGTTTCTCACGATTCATTAATTTATGGCTAAATGGACAATTATCTATACAAAACACATCTGTATTAGTTCTTTTTGCATTGCTATAAAGAACTACCTGAGACTGGGTAATTTATAAAGAAAAGAGGTTTAATTGACTCACATTTCCACAGGCTGTATAGGAAGCATGACTGGGGAGGCCTCAGGAAACTTACAATCATTGTGGAAAGTGAAGAGGAAGGAGGCACATGTTCACGTGGCCAGAGCAGGAGGAAGAGAAAACTAAGGGGGAGGTGCTATACACTTTTAAACAACCAGATATGGTGAGAACTCACTCACTATCATGAGAACAGCAAGGGGGAAACCCACACCCATTATCCAACCACCTCCCACCAGGCCCCTTCTCCAACACTGGGGATTACAATTCGAGATGAGATTTGGGCAGGGACACAAACCCAAGCCATATTATTCCACCCTAGCCCCTCACAAATCTCATTCCCTTCTCACATTGCAAAATAAAATCCTCCCTTCTCAACAGTCCTCCAAGTCTTATTTCAGCATTAACTCAAAAGTCCATAGTCCAAAGTTTCATCTGAGACAAGGCAAGTCTTTTCTCTCTATGAGCCTATAAAATCAAAGCAAGTTAGTTACTTCCAAGATACAATGAGGTTACAGGCATTGGGTAAATACACTCATTCCAAGAGGGAGAAATTGGCCAAAACAAAAGAACTACAGGCCCCATGCAAGTCTGAAACCTAGCAGGGTATTCATTAAATCTTAAAGTTTCAAAATAATTTCCTTTAACTCCATGTCTCACATCCAGGCAACACTATTGCAAGAGGTGGGTTCCCAAGGGCTTGGGCAGCTCCACCCCTTAGCTCTGTGGGGTACAGCTTCTATGGCTGCTTTCATAGGCTGTCACTGAGTGCCTGCAGCTTTTCCAGGTGCGCAATGCAAGCTGTTGATGGATCTACCGTTCTTGGGTCTGCAGGATGGTGGCCCTCTTCTCACAAAAGGTGAGGCAGTGCTCCAGTGGGGGCTCTGTGTGGGGGCTCCAACCCCACATTTCCTCTCTGCACTGCCCCAGTAGAGGTTCTCCATGAGGGCTCTGACCCTGCAGCAGACTTCTGCCTAGATCTTCAGGCATTTCTATACATCCTTTGAAATCTAGGTGGAGGCTCCCAAGCCTCAACTCTCACACTTTCATACCTGCAGGCTTAACACCATGTGAAAGCCACCAAGATTTATAGCTTGCACTCTCTGAAGCAACAGCCTGAGCTGTACTGTTGCTCCTTTTAGCCATGACTGGAGCTGGAGTAGCCATGATGGAGGGCTGTCCCAAGGCCACACAGAACAGCAGGGCCCTGGGCCTGGCCCACAAAACCATTCTTTCCTCCTAGGCCTCCAGGCCTCTGATGGGAAGGGCTGCTGTGAAGGTCTCTGAAATGTCTTGAAGGTATTTTTCTCATTGTCTTGGCTATTAACATTCTGCTTGTCTTTGCTTATGCAAATTTCTGCAGCCAGTTTGAATTCTTCTTCAGAAAATGAATTTTTCTCTTCTATCACCTGGTCAGGGTTCACATTTTTCAAACGTTTGTGCTCCACTTCCCTTTTTAAATATAAGTTCCAGTTTCAGATCATCTCTTTGCTTACACATATGACCACATGCTGTTAGAAGCAGCCAGACCACATCTTGAATGCTTTGCTGCTTAGAAATTTCTTCCACCAGATATCTTAAATCATCGCTCTCAGGTTCAAAGTTCCACAGATCTCTAGAACAGGGACATAAGAGTGACTTTTACTCAAGTTCCCAATAAGTTCCTCATCTCCAACTGAGACCACGTCAGCCTGGACTTTGTTTTCCATACCGCTATCAGCATTTTGGTCACAACAATTTAACAAGTCTTGGAAGTTCCAAACTTTCCTTCATCTTCCTGTCTTCTTCTGAGCCCTCCAAACTGTTCCATTCTCTGCTTGTTACCCAGTTCCAAAGTCACTTCCACATTTTCAGGTATCTTTATAGCAACACCCCACTCCTGGTACCAATTTTCCATATTAGTCTATTCTTGTATTGCTATAAAAAATTACTTGAGACTGGGTAACTTTTAAGAAAAGAGATTTAATTGACTCACAGTTCCACAGGCTGTATAGGAAGCATGGCTGGCTCCCCAAGAGGCCTCAGGAAACTTATAATCACGGTGTAAAGCAGAGGAAGGAGGCACGTCTTTGAATAACCAGAGTAGGAAGAAGAGAGAGCAAAGGGGGAGGTGCTACACACCTTTAAACAACTAGATCTCAGGAGAACTTACTCATTATCACAAAAACAGTATGGGGAAAATCCACCCCCATGATCCAATCATCACTCATCAGGCCCCTCCTCCAATACTAGGGAATATTACAATTTGATATGTGATTTGGGTGGGAACACAAATCCAAACCATGTCAACATCTGATGATACAATTATGCAGAAAGAAAAGAATACCTTAAACAAAACTCCCACTGGGAAAAGAAGAAACATCAAATAGGGATAACTGGTCCATAGTAAACGTGATGCTCTTCTGGGCAAGACTCCCTGACCTGTGAGTTCCTTAGTTTGCTAATGTGGTCACCACTGATTTGGCTCTGTGGGAGGATTTTTTTTCTACTGTCTTTCAGAGCCATCTCCAAGATGGGCATTGAGTATATCACCCCTGTCCCTATGCTGCTTGGGGTCTCATTTCCAATTTCTGTGAATTAAGAAATATAGACATTGTATCTAAGGCCTAAGAAACCACAAGCTTGGAGTTTATTTGGCAATATAGCTCCATGAAGAGTTTAGAGGCTTCCAGGTGGTTTGTTTTCTATTAGTTTCATAATCAGCAGCCAAAGTCAGCGATCTTGATGGGATGTAATCTTGAAGTCAAGTTCTGGCCATCAGCATGTCTTTTGTGATGTCTTACTGCTTTGCTTGTTCCTTTGGTACTATGGTTCTCAAAGTGTGGATCCTGCACCAGCAGCAGAATCTTGGGAATTTGTTACAAATGCATTCTGGGGTCTTGTCCCAGACCTGCTTAGAAACTCTTGGTTTGATGCGTAGCAATTTGTGTTGTACTTGATAAAGTTTGGGATCATGGCTTTAGTTATTGTCATTTTGCGACAATCCAAAACAAAAAGCTGGGGTAAGACAATTCCATTAAAATCCTCTCTTCTTGTGGGCTGTATGTGAGCAGCTTACTCTTGAGGGAAATGATTAGCCTTTTTCTTTCTTATTAATAGGAGACAATTACAGAGGCCTGTATTAAAGTAAGAGAGTAGCAGCATGCTCCTAAGTAATAGTCATATCCTAAGTTGTCATCCCTTTCCTCTATTGGGACTCTTGTTTGTAGTTAATAACCGCATTTCCAGTATTTCAAGATTCCTGACTCTTAAGTCAAATGAATAGAAATCAAACTTAGTGTTTCTCTAAGGAATGTCTTATTTTCTTCCCTCATGTTTTTAGATGCTAGTAGAAACTCTATTTTCTCTCTCTCAAGCAGGAATTTATTGAAAAACCTAAAAAGCAGTTAACATACTCTAACATTCTAATTTTTTTCTCCTAAGTCCTTTAAATGCTAAAATTTCAGTGTACCTGGTCTGGTTCTCACGGGTAGAAAAAAACAAAAATTATTATTATTTTTGCTACCATATAACAATAACTACAATTTTCCAACCACTAAAGAGAGTTGTGTCACTGGCCTCCTCCACCAGTCTTTTTAGCTCAGTGAAGACCTCATTCTAGAGTTTCAGGATGTTAGCCTCATTCTGGGTCGCAATTTCTGTTTCAAAAATCTTACCTCCAAACAATAGAAACCGAATGTGCTTATCTTATAGGAAAAAAATCTGTGGAAAAGAGGGAAAGTGTGGAAAAGAAGGAAAGTTATTTCCTTTGAGTTTATTGGAACAAAATGGGGCCCTATAGACTCACCTGAAAGCTTTTTTTTTTTTTTTTTTTTTGAGATGGAGTCTCGCCCTGTCACCCAGGCTGGAGTGCAGTGGCCGGATCTCAGCTCACTGCAAGCTATGCCTCCCGGGTTCACGCCATTCTCCTGCCTCAGCCTCCCCAGTAGCTGGGACTACAGGCGCCTGCCACCTTGCCCAGCTAGTTTTTTGTATTTTTTTTTTAGTAGAGATGGGGTTTCACTGGGTTAGCCAGGAGGGACTCGATCTCCTGACCTTGTGATCCGCCCACCTTGGCCTCCCAAAGTGCTGGGATTATAGGCGTGAGCCACCGCGCCCGGCCCTCACCTGAAAGCTTGAAGGCTGGGGAATAAGAGAGGGAAAATGGGCAGGATCGAATAGAGATGACGATGAATTGGTGGAAAGAGTAGCCAAGGTTATGCTGCAGGATGGGTCATGTCAGTTTGCCACCACTACTGAGCACTGCTGGCGCTGCTTCGTGGCTGCTGAGATGATCCGACAGCAACCAATCCCATGTTTTTATGCCAGACATTTACAGTCTAAGTGCCAAGGTAAGCTTCTAGACAGATCAGCTTATAATATGTGCCCCTTTCTGACGAATAGAAGAAGGTATAGAAGGATCTGGGCCCTCTTATGTTCCATATGACTCCAGAGATCATACAGTAGTACTAATAATATTGAAGAGAATGAGGCCAGGCGTGGTGGTTCATGCCTGTAATCCCAGCACTTTGGGAGGCCGAGGCAGGAGGATCAAGAGGTCAGGAGATCGAGACCATCCTGGTTAACATGGTGAAATCCCGTCTCTACTAAAAATACAGAAAATTAGCCAAGCGTGATGGCGGGCGCCTGTAGTCCCAGCTACTTGGGAGGCTGAGGCAGGAGAATGGCGTGAACCCAGGAGGCAGAGCTTGCAGTGTGCCGAGATTGCGCCACTGCACTTCAGCCTGGGCAACAGAGCGAGACTCCATCTCAAAAAAAAAAATATATATATATATATTTATGAGAGAATGAATGCTGGGCACTAAAAATTATTGACACATATACTCTATATCTCGCCTTTCTGTCTAGCAATGTATCAATAGTATACTTTGTCAAATTTTTTTTTACAATTAAAAATTTTTCAAGATCAGGATTACATATCCATAATTCTATTGTGATACCTTGACATGGAGGCACAATATAGTGATCATTGATTTATACTAAATATTTGCAATTAGAAAGCTCAAGTGATCACAAATCTTTTCTGTATTTTATTCATAAGGAAGAAAATCTGTAAACTATCTTATATCAAAAATTATTGGTTTTGAATGCCATGTATGGATAAATTTTTTTCAATATTAAGTATTTCTACTTTTATATTTCATTTATATTTAAGATTATTATTTGAGATGTGGTAGCATCATGAATGAAAAAGGGATCAATGAAATGACAAAAGAGAGATAGGGAAAGAGAAAGAGATGGGCAGTTGAAAGGAAAAAGAAAGGAAAAAAAATGTTAACATTTACTGAGTACTGTGCAACTTTCTTTTACATAAATTATCTCATTTAATCTTCCAAATAACTCTGGACCATTTAAATCTGCAGAACATATTTTTCAAATGAAATTTTGCTTCTTAACAAAGCAGGTAACTGCTGAATGAATAACTCTAGATAAATAGTTGAGGGTGTAGATAGCCTCTTCATCGCCCTTCACATGACAATCAGCATTATTAAAAAATATATTAACCAATTTATGTTTAAAAAAATACTAAACTTCAATCAGTGTAGTTTTGGCAGTTGAGTCAATTATCTTGTATTATTACTCTTCACAGACTGGTTAACACATACATCAAATTTATGTACATAGGTAATTTTTCATGTTACAGAAGTTTTAAATTTCATTTTCTAAGTGTGGAATAAAAGATGATTTATACCTGTTAAATAAATTTTATGCACACATGCACACACACGCACATACACATAGACTCAATAAACCAAAATATTATATAACCCAGAATTTTTCTTGACTATTATGTATAAGGAGAATTTTATGTGAAGTTGTAATTTTAACATACAATTTCATAAGGATAAGGCAAAATTCAGCTTGCCTCTTACTAAGTCAAAACAACCTGCACTTACTATCACATGCTAAGCTTCTAAAAATGAAACCATTTACTAGATGAGGCTGTTACTGGTTCAGTTACTATGAACCAGTCTCTCACAGATAATCTGTAGGCCATTTCATGGTTTTAAAAAATGACAGACTAAGCTCAGATTCAGAGGGCTGAAAAAAGTATATATGAGGTTGAAAGCAATAATCTGTACATATTACAGAAATAGTTGTCAGTTAAAAGCAATAGAAGTGAAATTATCGAAAACATAAGGTATGATTTTGTCACTTTCATTTTTACAAAAAAAATGGGAAATTTATAAGTATTTGTTTTACCACCGAAATGTCCCATTAGAGCCCCATCTCATGGACATCATTGTTCTGTAAGAAAAAATTGTTCTCTTTGTGAACTGTAGACATGAATACATTCACAGCAAAATGCCTGTCAGTTGAAAGATATGCTATAGTTTTTCTAACCACTTGCACTGGTTTCTCTTTAAAACAGCAGGACATGCTCTTGAGGGGATCATGGGGCAATTTCTTCATCTACTCCCCACATTCAAAATGTGAGGAGTTTGACTTTTTTTTTTTTTTTTTTTTACCAACTATAGATAGACTTTGATGGCACACTTAAAAATGAATCATGGGAAAATTAACTCTGGACTTAAAGTCATTTAAGATACTATAAATAATATCAAACCAAGTGAAAACATAACTATCTCAATGTAAGTAGAAGAAGAAATCTGGACCTAGAAGCTGCCAGAGATTGGTGGTTAATACTACTGCAGGCGTATCTCAGGAGCTGACACATGATATACTTGCATCTGCCAGAGGCCCTCACTGGGTTTCCTGTGCTTCCTTGGCTTCCATTCAATCTTATATTCAGACTAGCTAAGAGCGTTTGCTCAAAATGCAATTCTAGTCATATTATCTTACTCGTTAAATCTCCATTGTGTTTGGGATAAAATGAAAAAGCCTTGGTATGACTTCCATGCTCCCTTATAACAGATATTTCCTGTGTCTCCCTTTTCTAAATCTCAGGCCTTATGCTTGCTCACCACTCTGCCTGTAATGTGCTTCTTCCCATGTTTTGTCAGTCTGCTCCTCCTCTGGTATCAGCAAAAGCACCTCTTTCTCAGGAAAGCTTTTCTTGGCCCCTCAGACCTATGGGGATGAGATAGGAAAATAAACAAGGGAATGCTTCTTCAAAAGGTATTGATCACTATAGAGAAAAGTGAAGAGTAATAGTGGGGGTGTTATTTTGTATAGGATGAAGAAGGAAGGCCTTGCTGATAAAAGTGCCATTTGAGCAGAGACCTGAAAGGTTTAGAGACAAGATGTGCAGCTATCTGGAGAAAGAGAGTCCAGGCAGAGGCAGCAGCTGGTGCAAGGGCCCTGAGGTAAGATGAACTTGATATTTGAGGAAGAGCAAGAAGGCCAATATGGCAGGCACCAAGTGAGGGAAGAGAGCACAGGAAGCACTAGCAGGAAAACTCAGAGAACATGTAGACACCATGGTAAGAAGTTTGGATTTTGATCTTAAATAAGAGGAAGAGCTGGAGTGAAGCGAATGAAGGGGTAAATATGGGGAGATGAGGCTGGAGTGGGAATGGGTTAGTACAGTGCAACTAGGAAACCAAGATAAGGCCTTGGTTCTCCTGCTGCGTTAAGCTGCAATGGCATTGGTTGGCTAAATCAGAAGAGAAACAACCAATCTGTTGTTTGGCTTAAGCAGAAGAGAAACATTAATTCACATATATTTTGAATGATCACTCTAACGGCTATACTAGAAACAGAATAGAGGGGGAAAGAGTAGGGGCAGGGAGCCTAGTTAGGTGGCCATTACAATAGTCCTGAAAAGTATGACTGTGACTGCCCAGAGGTGGTAAGAAGGGCTGATGAATGCCTGGGGTCTGAACTTACTTTGAAGATAGAGCCAACAGAATGTGCTAATATGAGGTGGGAGGAGTGTCAAGAATTATTGCAATTCTTTGGTCTGAGCAACCATACAGAATATGGAATAGAGTGGTTGTATACTACAAAGTAGAAAACTGAGAGAAGCTCTTGGAAGGGTGGATTTAGAAAGGGGCTGCTGCTGTTGATGGTGATGAAATAAAGAATTCCCCTTAGAACATGCTGAGTTCAAGATAACTACTGGGGAACCAAATAGAGAGATCTAATTAAGAGTCAGATACAAAAATCTGGAGTTTAGCAGAGAGGTTCTAAGCTAGAGGTATACATTTTTGAGTCATCTGAAAATAGATGGCATTTAAAGACTGAGACTAAATGATATTATTTTGGGAGCAAGAATAGACTGGAGAAAAGTAAGAAGACCTCCGGGCACTCCAAACTTTAGAAGTTGGCAAGATAAGGAGGGGCCAAAAAATAATTAGACTTGTTGATGAGATAGATGGACACCCCAGAAATTGGTGTTCAGAGACTAGGTGAAGAAGAATGGGTTTGAACAAATAGGGAGAGGTCAGTTGTTTCAAATGCTCTGATGGATTGAATAAGATTATATTTAAGACTTGAACTTTGGATTTGGCAACAACGGCTTTGACAAGAGAAGTTTTGAAGATCAAACCTTGATTGGAGTGAGTTTTAAAGAGAATGAGAACAAAACTATAGAGATGGTGAAAAGGTCAGTGGTTGCTGTGGTTTGAAGGAGAGAAAGAGGGAGGGACAAATGGCAGAGCACAGATTTTTAGGGCAGTGAAACTATTCAGTATGATGCTGTAATGGTGGATACATGGCATTTTCTATTTGTCAAAACTTACAGAACTGTACAACACAGTGAACCCTTATGCAAATGTTTGATGTTAACAATAATATCAATATCAATTCATCAATTGGAACAAATACATCACATTAATGAAAGATGTTAATAATAGGGGAAAGTGGGGGCAAGAGGAAAATAGACTGGATGTGTGCAGGAGCTTTCTGTAGTTTCTGCTCAATTTTTTCTGTAAACCTGAAAGTACTCTAAAACTAAATCCTATTAATTGAAAATGAGGAGAAGGAATAAGAGGAGAGGATGTTTAGACAATTGAGTGCCCCGTGCTCTCTCTAAAGCCTCTGAAGGAGATCCTTCTTCACCTTTTACAGTTTCTGGTAGCCCAAGGCGTTCCTTGGCTTGTCTCACCACAACTCCAATCTCAGCCTCCATCTTCCCATATGGTGGTCTCCCCTCTCTGTCTGTGTATCTTTGTGTCTTCATAGGGTGGTTCTTCTCCTAGTGGTTACCTCCTCCTCTAAGGGCACCAGACACATTGGATTAGGGCCCACTGTAATTGGGGATGATCTCATCTTAACCTGATTACGTCTACAAAGACTCTGTTTCTGAATATGGTTTCATTCATCAGTACTGGGAGTTAGGAAGTCAGTGTATCATTTTAGAAGACAGAATCTAAGCCATAGCAGGGAGTATAGAGAAGATGAAGATGGGTAGGGAAGACAAAAGTAAAGAAAAGAATATCTGAGTTAAGATAGTTTTATTTAAGACCTACTTGCCTTAAAATTATGTCTGACTACATCTATTTATCTATGTATCCACCCATATCTTAGTTCATAGTATTTTGATATGGTATATTTTTTGGAGGGACAGAGACTATTTTAATTCCTGATACTCAATGAAGATTTAGTATGATTATACACACATGATTATAAATAGAGTTGAATAAAGTACATGGCATTATATGGTCATATATGGTAAACCTTTAAAATACACAGTATATAAACAAACATTTCACAATGTATGAACTCTCACCTCCTTTAAAATCTTCAGCAATCTCACAATTATACAGATAGTAACATTCGTGATTGATATTGTTGTCTACTGGATCTTTCCTAGACATATTGTTTTTCATTTCTGGTGTAATTAAGTGGATATTTGTTCATGAGTCACATTCTGCTCTATGTGTAGACACACACACACAAACACACACACACACACACACACGAATGAGGTGATGAGAAAAGATTATTTGAAATTGAGGTTATGATATTGTCAAAATAAAACTTGGCCATAGACTGCCAGATTAATTTCAGGTACACATGTTATGAAAAACAAATCCAGTTAAAAGAAAGCTAGAAAGATATTAACTTTTCTTTTTAAGATTTTTCTTTTCCAATAATATGTTTAGCTTACTTGCAAAATGGACACTAACTTACTTAGAATCACCATTAATTACAAGTAGTGCTACTTAGTGGTTCAGGAGGATATTTTATCTGACATTACCAAACATGCCTGATGTGAGTTGTAAGACTTATAGTGGTTCAAGGGTTTAAAGAAAGTGCTTAATGCCAAAGCTCACACACACTTCAGGTTCTGTCTGAGAAAGTGACACAGACTGAAAACAATTACTAGAAAACTTTATCGTATAGTGTGAGTTTTGCTTCCCCAAAGGGTCTAATACTGCTATAGAAGGAAAAGTATATATTGAAATATTTTTAAATTCTGAATTTGGAGTGGGGGAAAGTTTGTAAAAATTATAAAAATAATTTTAAATAATTATTTAAAAACTTTAAAAATGGGCTGGGCGCAGTGGCTCAAGCCTGTAATCCCAGCACTTTGGGAGGCCGAGACGGGAGGATCACGAGGTCAGGAGATCAAGACCATCCTGACTAACACGGTGAAACACCGTCTCTACTAAAAAAATACAAAAAACTAGCCGGGTGCGGTGGCGGGTGCCTGTAGTCCCAGCTACCTGGAGGCTGAGGCAGGAGAATGGCATAAACCCGGGAGGCGGAGCTTGCAGTGAGCTGAGATCTGCCCACTGCACTCCAGCCTGGGCGACAGAGCAAGACTCCATCTCAAAAAAAAAAACTTTAAAAATAACTTTATATTGAGGGACGGAGCAAGATGGATGAATAGGAACAGCTCCAGTCTCCAACTCCCGGCGCGAGCGACACAGAAGACCGGTGATTTCTGCATTTTCAGCTGAGGTACTGAGGTCATCTCACTAGGGAGTGCCGGACAATCGATGCTGGTCAGCTGCTGCAGCCCGACCAGCGAGAGCTGAAGCAGGGCGAGGCATTGTCTCACGTGGGAAGCGCAAGGGGGAAGGGAATCCCTGTTCATAGCCAGGGGAACTGAGACACACAACATCTGGAAAATCAGGTGACTCCCACCCCAATACTGCTCTTTAAGCAAACGGGCACACCAGGAGAATATATCCCACACCTGGCCGGGAGGGTCCCACACCCACGGAGCCTCCCTCATTGCTAACACAGCAGTCTGCGATCTAACCTCAAGGCAGCAGTGAGGCTGGGGGAGGGGCGCCTGCCATTGCTGAGGCTTAAGTAGGTAAACAAAGCCGCTGGGAAGCTCGAACTGGGTGGAGCTCACAGCAGCTCAAGGAAACCTGCCTGTCTCTGTAGACTCCACCTCTGGGGACAGGGCACAGTTAACAACAACAACAACAAAAGCAGCAGGAATCTCTGAAGACACAAATGACTCTGTCTGACAGCTTTGAAGAGAGCAGTGGATCTCCCAACGCCAAGGTTGAGATCTGAGAAGGGACAGACTGCCTGCTCAAGTGGGTCCCTGACCCCTGTGTAGTCTAACTGGGAGACATCCCCCACTAGGGGCAGTCTGACACCCCACACCTCACAGGGTGGAGTACACCCCTGAGAGGAAGCCTCCAAAGTAAGAATCAGACAGGTACACTCGCTGTTCAGCAATATTCTATCTTCTGCAACCTCTGCTGCTGATACCCAGGCAAACAGGGTCTGGAGTGGACCTCAAGCAATCTCCAACAGACCTACAGCTGAGGGTCCTGACTGTTAGAAGGAAAATTATCAAACAGGAAGGACACCTATACCAAAACCCCATCAGTACGTCACCATCATCAAAGACCAGAGGCAGATAAAACCACAAAGATAGGGAAAAAGCAGGGCAGAAAAGCTGGAAATTCAAAAAATAAGAGCGCATCTCCCCCTGCAAAGGAGCGCAGCCCATTGCCAGCAACGGATCAAAGCTGGTCAGAGAATGACTTTGACGAGATGAGAGAAGAAGGCTTCAGTCCATCAAACTTCTCAGAGCTAAAGGAGGAATTACGCACCCAGCACAAAGAAACTAAAAATCTTGAAAAGAGAGTGGAAGAATTGACAGCTAGACTAATTAATGCAGAGAAGATCATAAACAAAATGACAGAGATGAAAACCATGACACGAGAAATACGTGACAAATGCACAAGCTTCAGTAACCGACTCCATCAACTGGAAGAAAGAGTATCAGCGATTGAGGATCAAATGAATGAAATGAAGCGAGAAGAGAAACCAAAAGAAAAAAGAAGAAAAAGAAATGAACAAAGCCTGCAAGAAGTATGGGATTATGTAAAAAGACCAAATCTACGTCTGATTGGGGTGCCTGAAAGTGAGGGGGAAAATGGAACCAAGATGGAAAACACTCTTCAGGATATCATCCAGGAGAACTTCCCCAACCTAGTAGGGCAGGCCAACATTCAAATTCAGGAAATACAGAGAACACCACAAAGATACTCCTTGAGAAGAGCAACTCCAAGACACATAATTGCCAGATTCACCAAAGTTGAAATGAAGGAAAGAATCTTAAGGGCAGCCAGAGAGAAAGGTCGGGTTACCCACAAAGGGAAGCCCATCAGACTAACAGCAGATCTCTCGGCAGAAACTCTACAAGCCAGAAGAGAGTGGGGGCCAATATTCAACATTCTTAAAGAAAAGAATTTTCAACCCAGAATTTCATATCCAGCCAAATTAAGTTTCATAAGTGAAGGAGAAATAAAATCCTTTACAGATAAGCAAATGCTTAGAGATTTTGTCACTACCAGGCCTGCCTTACAAGAGACCCTGAAGGAAGCCCTAAACATGGAAAGGAACAACCGGTACCAGCCATTGCAAAAACACGCCAAAATGTAAAGACCATCGATGCTAGGAAGAAACTGCATCAACTAACGAGCAAAATAACCAGTTAATATCATAATGGCAGGATCAAGTTCACACATAACAATATTAACCTTAAATGTAAATGGACTAAATGCTCCAATTAAAAGACACAGACTGGCAAACTGGATAAAGAGTCAAGACCCATCAGTCTGCTGTATTCAGGAGACCCATCTCACATGCAGAGACATACATAGGCTCAAAATAAAGGGATGGAGGAAGATCTACCAAGCAAATGGAGAACAAAAAAAAGCAGGGTTTGCAATCCTAGTCTCTGATAAAACAGACTTTAAACCATCAAAGATCAAAAGAGACAAAGAAGGCCATTACATAATGGTAAAGGGATCAATTCAACAGGAAGAGCTAACTCTCCTAAATATATATGCACCCAATACAGGAGCACACAAATTCATAAAGCAAGTCCTTAGAGACTTACAAAGAGACTTAGACTCCCATACAATAATAATGGGAGACTTCAACACTCCACTGTTAACATTAGACAGATCAACGAGACAGAAAGTTAACGAGGATATCCAGGAATTGAACTCATCTCTGCACCAAGTGGACCTAATAGACATCTATAGAACTCTCCACCCCAAATCAACAGAATATACATTCTTCTCAGCACCACATCGCACTTATTCCAAAATTGACCACATAATTGGAAGTAAAGCACTCCTCAGCAAATGTAAAAGAACAGAAATTATAACAAACTGTCTCTCAGACCACAGTGCAATCAAACTAGAACTCAGGACTAAGAAACTCAATCAAAACCGCTCAACTACATGGAAACTGAACAACCTGCTCCTGAATGACTACTGGGTACATAATGAAATGAAGGCAGAAATAAAGATGTTCTTTGAAGCCAATGAGTACAAAGATACAACATACCAGAATCTCTGGGACACATTTAAAGCAGTGTGTAGAGGGAAATTTATAGCACTAAATGCCCACAAGAGAAAGCAGGAAAGATCTAAAATTGACACTCTAACATCACAATTAAAAGAACTAGAGAGGCAAGAGCAAACACATTCAAAAGCTAGCAGAAGGCAAGAAATAACTAAGATCAGAGCAGAACTGAAGGAGATAGAGACACAAAAAACCCTCCAAAAAATCAATGAATCCAGGAGTTGGTTTTTTGAAAAGATCAACAAAATTGACAGACTGCTAGCAAGACTAATAAAGAAGAAAAAAGAGAGGAATCAAATAGACGCAATAAAAAATGATAAAGGGGATATCACCACCGACCCCATAGAATTACAAACTACCAACAGAGAATACTATAAACACCTCTACGCAAATCAACTAGAAAATCTAAAAGAAATGGATAATTTCCTGGACGCTTACACTCTTCCAAGACTAAACCAGGAAGAAGTTGAATCCCTGAATAGACCAATAGCAGGCTATGAAATTGAGGCAATAATTAATAGCCTACCAACCAAAAACAGTCCAGGACCAGAAGGATTCACAGCTGAATTCTACCAGAGGTACAAGGAGGAGCTGGTACCATTCCTTCTGAAACTATTCCAATCAATAGAAAAAGAGGGAATCCTCCCTAACTCATTTTATGAGGCCAACATCATCCTGATACCAAAGCCTGGCAGAGACACAACAAAAAAAGAAAATTTTAGACCAATATCCCTGATGAACATCAATGCAAAAATCCTCAATAAAATACTGGCAAATCAGATTCAGCAGCACAGCAAAAAGCTTATCCACCATGATCAAGTGGGCTTCATCCCTGGGATGCAAGGCTGGTTCAACATTCGCAAATCAATAAACGTAATCCAGCATATAAACAGAACCAAAGACAAGAACCACATGATTATCTCAATAGATGCAGAAAAGGCTTTTGACAAAATTCAACAGCCCTTCGTGCTAAAAACGCTCAATAAATTCGGTATTGATGGAACGTACCTCAAAATAATAAGAGCTATTTATGACAAACCCACAGCCAATATCATACTGAATGGGCAAAAACTGGAAAAATTCCCTTTGAAAACTGGCACAAGACAGGGATGCCCTCTCTCACCACTCCTATTCAACATAGTCTTGGAAGTTCTGGCTAGGGCAATCAGGCAAGAGAAAGAAATCAAGGGTATTCAGTTAGGAAAGAAGAAGTCAAATTGTCCCTGTTTGCAGATGACATGATTGTATATTTAGAAAACCCCATCGTCTCAGCCCAAAATCTCCTTAAGCTGATAAGCAACTTCAGCAAAGTCTCAGGATACAAAATTAATGTGCAAAAATCACAAGCATTCTTATACACCAGTAACAGACAAGCAGAGAGCCAAATCAGGAATGAACTTTCATTCACAATTGCTTCAAAGAGAATAAAATACTTAGGAATCCAACTTACAAGGGATGTCAAGGACCTCTTCAAGGAGAACTACAAACCACTGCTCAGTGAAATCAAAGAGGACACAAACAAATGGAAGAACATGCCATGCTCATGGATAGGAAGAATCAATATCGTGAAAATGGCCATACTGCCCAAGGTTATTTATAGATTCAATGCCATCCCCATCAAGCTACCAATGAGTTTCTTCACAGAATTGGAAAAAACTGCTTTAAAGTTCATATGGAACCCAAAAAGAGCCCGCATTGCCAAGACAATCCTAAGTTAAAAGGACAAAGCTGGAGGCGTCAACGCTACCTGACTTCAAACTATACTACAAGGCTACAGTAACCAAAACAGCATGGTACTGGTACCAAAACAGAGATATAGACCAATGGAACAGAACAGAGTCCTCAGAAATAATACCACACATCTACAGCCATCTGATCTTTGACAAACCTGAGAGAAACAAGAAATGGGGAAAGGATTCCCTATTTAATAAATGGTGCTGGGAAAATTGGCTAGCCATAAGTAGAAAGCTGAAACTGGATCCTTTCCTTACTCCTTATATGAAGATTAATTCAAGATGGATTAGAGACTTAAATGTTAGACCTAATACCATAAAAACCCTAGAAGAAAACCTAGGTAATACCATTCAGGACATAGGCATGGGCAAGGACTTCATGTCTAAAACACCAAAAGCAATGGCAGCAAAAGCCAAAATTGACAAATGGGATCTAATTAAACTAAAGAGCTTCTGCACAGCAAAAGAAACTACCATCAGAGTCAACAGGCAACCTACAGAATGGGAGAAAATTTTTGCAATCTACTCATCTGACAAAGGGCTAATATCCAGAATCTACAAAGAACTCAAACAAATATACAAGAAAAAACAAACAACCCCATCAAAAGGTGGGCAAAGGATATGAACAGACGTTTCTCAAAAGAAGACATTCATACAGCCAACAGACACATGAAAAAATGCTCATCATCACTCGCCATCAGAGAAATGCAAATCAAAACCACAATGAGATATCATCTCACACCAGTTAGAATGGCAATCATTAAAAAGTCAGGAAACAACAGGTGCTGGAGAGGATGTGGAGAAATAGGAACACTTTTACACTGTTGGTGGGATTGTAAACTAGTTCAACCATTATGGAAAACAGTATGGCAATTCCTCAAGGATCTAGAACTAGATGTACCATATGACCCAGCCATCCCACTACTGGGTATATACACAAAGGATTATAAATCATGCTGCTATAAAGACCCATGCACACGTATGTTTATTGCGGCACTATTCACAATAGCAAAGACTTGGAATCAACCCAAATGTCCATCTGTGACAGACTGGATTAAGAAAATGTGGCACATATACACCATGGAATACTATGCAGCCATAAAAAAGGATGAGTTTGCGTCCTTTGTAGGGACATGGATGCAGCTGGAAACCATCATTCTTAGCAAACTATCACAAGAAGAGAAAACCAAACACCACATGTTCTCACTCATAGATGGGAACTGAACAATGAGATCACTTGGACTCGGGAAGGGGAACATCACACACCGGGGCCTATCATGGGGAAGGGGGAGGGGGGAGGGATTGCATTGGGAGTTATACCTGATATAAATGATGAATTGATGGGTGCTGACGAGTTGATGGGTGCAGCACACCAACATGGCACAAGTATACATATGTAACAAACCTGCACATTATGCACATGTACCCTAGAACTTAATGTATAATAATAAAAAAGAAATTATAAAAAAAAAACAAAAAACTTTATATTGAGAAGAGATTGACCTTTTAAATATTTACAGAATAATCATGTCATAGTATTTATAGTTTATAATGATCAAAGCTTTGCATTTCTCTTCCTAAGAATTGTTGATTTTTACTTTATAATAATTACTCAACTCTAATTCTTTTTTTATTTAGTATTTTACTTTCTTAATGCCCTAAAGTGTTTATTTTCCCCAAATTTAATATCTCGTTTAGTTCTCAACATATGTGTAGGCTTTTAATAACCTGCTAGAAAATGACTCTGGCTTTGCTTTACATGAACATAGAAAAATTTGGGGGTTTCTTATGACATTTCTCATCTTTTTTTAATGTTATGAATTACTTGTTGATAATAAATATTCTGCATAATTTTATAAACCACATGAAATGAAGAGAAAGTAATGAAAACCTTTGAGCTCTACAGAAGTATTAATTTATGTCCACTTCCCAAGAATATTTACTTTTTACAATCTGTATAGTGTGAGAGAGAAAACTAAAATATAAGAAAAAGCATTTATTACCATTCATTTATGTATTTCCTTAATTTATTCATTCATCCCAGTACTTTACAAAATATTAGGATACTAACCTTGTGTTCAAGTAATCGACTTTCTCATAGGACAGAGATAAGTTAATAATAAAAATGGTAACTGTCCAGGTGTGGTGGCTCACGTCTGTAATCCCAGCACTTTGGGAAGCTGAGGTGGGTGGATCACCTGAGTTCAGGAGTTTGAGACCAGCCTGGCCAGCCTGGCCAAAATGGTGAAACCCTGTCTTTACTAAAAATGCAAAATATCAGCCAGGTGTGGTGGTTGGCACCTGTAATCCCAGCTACTCTGGAGGCTGAGGCAGGAAAATCGCTTGAACCTGGGAGGCAGAGGTTGCAGTGGGCAAAGTTCACGCCACTGCACTCCAGCCTGGGCATCAAGAGCAAAACTCTGTCTCCACCCCACCGCAAAAAAAAAAAAAAAAAAAAAAAAAAAAAATCAGAACCGAAGTGAAGTTTTTCAAATCCTTGTTCCTTGTATTTATTCCAATTTCACTTAAACAAAAGCACCTCCAGAATACTGTTTAGGGATCTTAGTCTACTATCTTCCTTATTCTATTATTTCAGTTTAGTGTCTCTGTTTTTTTTTTTTTTTTCTTATTTCTGCCGCCATTTTATTTTATTCTTTATACATATGAACTGTGTATAGAATATTTATATCTCATTGTTAGGAAAGTTTATTTGGGTAAGGGCCCTGTTAAATATCTCTGGCTTTTAGTTAAGTCTTTTGAAACATTATGCCTTGGAAGTAAAGTCAAATCAAAATAGAACAGGCTTTACAGAGAATTAAACACAGCTTGAAATAATCATGCTTCCTATAAATGCCTGCCAGAAAAACAATAAATCCTCTTTGGATAAAAAGAATACTATCTTCAAAACTTTATTTTTTTGTTTTTGTTTTTATTTTTTAATACACAATGTCTCTCTTTCAATAAAAAATTATTGAATGTGTCAGAAAACAAGACCAAGTCACTGAAAGCAAGAGAAAGAATTCACCAGAAATACATCAAATATATCTAATTTATGTATTGGAGTTATCAGGCACAGATTTTAAATAACTGTTATTAATACATTTGAGAAAATAGATAGCAAGATGGAGAATTTCACTAAAAAACTAGAATCTATAGAAAAATCACACATAAATTCTAGAACAGAAAATCAAAATAACTAAAATTAGTAACTCGATAGTTGGGTCTTCAGCAGATTGGATAGAGTAGGAGAAAAGATTAGAGAGTTGGAAGATAGACTACTAAAAACTATATGAGATAAAGCTCAGAGTGAAAAAAATATGGAAAATACAGACTGCAGTGTGAGAGACTTATAAGTCAAGGTAGAAAGGTTCTGTGTTGATGTATGTAAGAGTCACCCAAAATCAGTATTTCTGAACCATTCTGAAGATAAAATTTTACATGATACCACAGAAGAATTACCATACTAGCCCGTGGGTATAATCTGCTCACCAGGCCACCCTCTTGGAATCAGGTCACCCTCGTGGACTCCAGAAGCTGGCTCCAGGGCCCAGGATAACCCTATAGGTATGATTGTTGGAATTCTGCAGGCATCTGGTTTACCACAATGAATGGGCTAGAGAGTCAGTGAGTACACCCAAGGAGAGCAATGGGAATCTGACCCACTCAAGTTCTACTATGGGCTCCTGCCTGAATAACACTGCAGACTCTGGCTGGTTCCAGCCACAAAAGTGTGACTATAAAAATTTTTAAAAAGGCACTCTGAAGTGGCAGAATTGGAGGGCAGAGAAGGAAAAATAGGTGTGGGGCTACTAGAATCTGTTTCTATCCACAGAACACTTCTTCTCATATCAAAGGCATGGGGGTTTTCCTCATACCAACAACCAGTTCTCCAACTGTAGGACACCAATTGAGTGACCTACAAATTAATTCAATTGTGACACTAGCTACCTGGAATTAGCATCAGCTCCCACAACTTAAGGGCTCAGTCACACCAGGGACTCCACTGTTTAGGGTTTTTATGCAATGTCCATTATGTAGGCATAGCTGAGTAAATCACTGATCATTGGTGATTAACTCAATCTCCAGCCCCTCTAATCTCCCCAAAGGCTGGGGGATGGGGCTGAAAGTTTCAGCCTTCTAATCAATGGTTGATTCCTCTAGCAACAAACTCTCATGCTGAAGCTATCTAGAAGCCCATCAAGAGTCATTTTATTAGAAGAAAGTCAGGTATGGTTGAAAGAGGCTTATTATGAATAACAAAAGATGGTCCTTTGAGAGAGATGGTCCCTATCTCTCAGGAACTTCCAAGGGTTTTAGAAGCTCTGTGTCCAGAATTAGGCATAAAGACCAAGTATTATAACAAAATACAAGGGTTTTAGAAGCTTTGTGCCAGGAACTATGGATGAAGCCCAACTATATATTTCTTATTATATCACAATATCAAGAGGTCCAGGTCAGTGGGCCAACTTATTTGGGTGGAAGGGAGGTAGTGAAAGTTTTAATGATCACTTGGGGCAGGTGACCTGACCCAAGCCAATGAGAATGATTCCTTGAGTTGTGCTTGAATTATTGGGGAAGAAATTTCTTCCCACTAAAAATTTTAAATTTGTTAAATATAAGCCTGTAGATGTTATTGCCCATCTTCGCTACCACTGAGATGAATATAATTGAGAAAGAAGCCAGTGAAGTGCAAAACAAAACCAAGAGGTAGAGAGGAAAAATTAGTATTCCTGAAGACAATGATTAAACTACTGGGTCAAACCATACTGCCCCCAGTTTATTCCAGAAATTTGCAGGTATATGAGCCAGTGTGTTTCCTTATTCACTTAAACCAGGTAGATTTGAACTTTCCTTACTTGAAACAGAGAGCTTTCACTCATAGGCACAAGGTTATCTTTGTCATTTCCTCTTGGGTGAGGATATTGTGGGCGGTTTTCAGTGGACTGCTCCTCCCTGACCAAGTCATGGAGCAGAGCAGAGTCTAAAAGGTGAAAGACTCTCAGGGAATGATGGTGACTTTTACACCTATCTAAATTTGTTTACAGGATATATTTGTGGGGCCACAAGAACTATAAAACGTGAATGTGGAACTCAAGCAAAATGTCGAGATTAAGATATAAGTTTTGGAAGCATTGTCATCATAAGAAGTTAAGTTTAGGCATTGTATGAGATACACAGTAAGGAGAAGTGCTTGGACTTGGACATAGTCTATAGGAAGCTAATACTTAACAGGGAGCTAGAAGAGAAGAGTTAATGAAAGTGAAAGAGACTGATCTGAGGAGTAAGAGAAAATCCAGGAGTGACCAATGAAGAAAAAAATAAGAAGAACGGTTTGTGTGATTGAAAGTAGGGGAGAGATGACATGAGGCTATTGGATTCAGCATTTAAATATTGAATTTGGCAACTTGAGTTAACTAAAGACCTTTAACAGAGGAGTTTTGTTGGAGGAAAAAGATGAAAAAAGGTTTTAGAGATTGAGGGGCACACGAGTGTATCAATTAAGTTTGGCTCAAATAAAAATAATAATTTGTGTATGCATAAAATCTTAAAATATATTTCTTTTTCTGATGAATTTTTAATATTAACAATGATTGCATTTCCTTTAATATCAACTTGAGATTCATTTCTGTGAACTTTATTTGACTGCAAGACATTAAACATAATTAGGAAATAATTCTTATCTAAGAAATTCCTAAGCTTATCAGAAGTCATAAAATCAGAAAACAACTGCACTTTCATACAATTCTTACATATATTCTTTGTTAGATAAACATGTATATAGAAGATTAACCACTTAAAATCAATATGGTATATGCACTGACCTACATTTTCTTAAAATGTTGTATATTTTTTGAAACTAAAGTTTAAAGCTTTAAGTAACACAGTAGTCCCCTCTTAGCCACAGTTTTGTTTTCCACGGTTTCAGTTACCCATGTTAACTGTGGTCTGAAAATATTAAATGGAAAAGTCTAGAAGTAAACAATTCATACATCTCAAATTGTGCATCATTCTGAGCAGCATGATGAAATCGTGCAATGTCCCACGCTGTCCCTCCTGGGACTTGACTTCCTTTTGTCTGGCATTGTCCATTATCACTTAGTAGCTGTGTTGGTTATCAGATCAATTGTCGCAGTATTGTGTGACTGTTCTCAAGCAACTCTTATTTTACTTAATAATGTTCCCAAAGCACAAGAGTACTGTGCCTAATTTATAAATTAATCTTTATCATAGGTATGTATGTATAGGAAGAAACATAGTATATATAGGGTTCAGTACTATCTGCAGTTTCAGGCATCCATAGAGGGTCTTGGAAAATAGCTCCTGCAAATTGGGGTGGGGGTTATTGTGTTATCTAATCTTACATAGTTTATGACTTACATCAATGTTTACATGCATTCAATGGTATATTAATAAATAAAAGAAACCAAAGTACAAGTAAAAAAAGAGAGTATTGGTAACTTAAAAAAAACTCAGCAAAGTAATAGTGAAGTAAAATGAAAAGGTAAATGCTCATTTCACTCTTTCATGAAAGGAATCAGGAGAGCTAGTGTGGAACTCCATGGTTATACAGTTCTCAGGCTCTTTTATCTTCCTGCTCCACTGTGTTTTGCTGTGGCTGTCATCTTGAAGGTTTTTTCATTGTCCAAGATGGTTGCTGGAGCTCCAGTCACTGTACCTGTATTCCAGACAGGAGGAAGGAGAAAGAACTAATGGCAAGAAAGTACATGTCAATATTGTAAACTTAGTTTATGACACTTTTTTTTTTAAAGTCCACCTAACTTCTGCTTGGAACCCATTGAACATCAACAGTGGTCAGAAATACTGGGAAATAAAGTATTTCAGCTGGGCATTCATCAGGGAGCAGTTAGGTACAAAGAACAGGAGTGTGGACACTGGATAGGCAGCTAGAACTCTCTATTTCAATGAGGACTTGTATAGGATAAATGAAAATGCACTATATTTTCTAAGAAGTTTGGCAGAGATTATGAGTAACTATGTTGAATAGAACTGGAGAGAATGGAAATTTTTAGAATAAGAGAGACTTGATGTTTTTGTGGGTTGAGTGAAGAATGTGTAAGACAGAGTGCAAGTAATTGATGGAGCAAGGCCCTAGGAGAGGTGAGAGACAGGCACAAAGAGCACAGGAATCCTTATTGGTTCCTTGAGGTTCCATTCAAATCAATGTCAAGGTAGTCTGCCATACATTGTTAACACGTGGAACCCATCTGCCTTGCATGAGATGTTAATGATAGTGTTACAACACTTTAATTTTGCCTGAAAATACTTTGCAAACATCATTTGTAAGGGTGTCATGTCCTTTATTATAAAGAATAAGCTGCTTAACCAAAAAAGGATTGTTCTTCACAGGTCTGAGAAAAAAATCATGGCAAATAAAAGCTTCCTAGGTGAAATTTAAAAATATTTACACATGTGTACCTACATATGTAGAAAACTGGCATAAAATAATATTTTTTGGATAAATGCTCCTTTGGATAATTAACATATCTAATACATTGTTTTCAAAATAAGCCTTGGTGTTCTTTTTATATACTCTCTGGCCTACACACACTTACACAACCACACACGTACATAAACATACACACATTTACTTTTACATTTACATTTACTTTTAAAAACATACATACATTTATTTTTTTAAGTTGTTAATCAGTGTATATGGCAATAGCCTCTGTAGCTTAAGAGTCTTTCGATCATTTCCTGGCAAGTGTGATGTAATATCTTATTCCTTGTGCTCAGAATCACCCATTCCAAATGCTGCATTCTAATAACCTATGACAGCATAAATAATTTACTGTTTTCCAACTTCCGCATCCCACAATTTTAAAACGGAGGATAAATAGAATATTTAACATGTGTATTGTCAACTTTCTAACTTGTGGAAAAGAAGTAATCTTTTATTTCTTTTTTAGATTGAAAAATTTAAAGGTGTTAAGTCATTCTTCGGTTGTCCACATTATGTGTAAAAATAATTTCTTACTTCACGTGGTCAGAAGTACTACAGCAGTATTTCTAAACTTTAATGAATATGCATTTGCTTTCTTTGTGCTTAAAGTATGAATTAGTTCATCTGGCTTTATTTTAGCTTCATTCAGTGAGTGAAGTTATGGGCTAAAATGGTAATTTAGCAATTCCCATGTTTTCCACAGTTAAAAAATCTGTGTAATTTGAAGTTTAATTCCAATGGTTTTGGCATTTTTATCAAAGGCTGAATAACTCTTTTCAAAGGTTAGTTGACGTGTGAGGCTTAAGAGAGACAAAAATCTGGCTGTGAGCTGTGACTTACGCCTGTAATCCCAGCACTTTGGGAGGCTGAGGAGGGTGGATCACCTGAGGTTAGGAGTTCAAGACCAGATTGGCCAACATGGTGAAACCCTGTCTCTACTAAAAATGCAAAAATTAGTCAGGCATGGTGGCAGGCATCTGTAATCCCAGCTACTTGGGAGACTGAGGCAGGAGAATCACTTGAACCCGGGAGGTGGAGGCTGAAGTGAGCCGAGATGGCGCCATTGTACTCCAGCCTGGGTGACAAGAGTAAGACTCCATCTCAAAAAAAAAAAAGAAAAAAAAAGAGACAGAGAGAGAGACAAAAATCTAGACCATGGATCCATTTCTGTTTGTCAGATTGTTTAAAATCCTCAATATTTTCAATGAAGTACTTTGAGGCTGAGGTCATAATGACTAAAAGATGATGATATTCATATTAACATGGAGATGTCACCATCACTACACATGCCCAATCAGCTTGATTCAATCACTGTACCCTCTTACTCTCTTTCTCTACTCCAGACTGGTTCCTGGTAAGTAAGAAATGTAGAGGAAGGGAGAGAGAAGAAAGGGTAGAAGAGAAAAAGAGATAATAAGAGAGAGAAAGAGCGAGGAATATTGGAATAAATGGGATGAACTCCTTTGATTTATAGGCATAATATTTTAGAGGGAGATAAAATGAATTCTAGATAAACTTCTTTTATTATTTTACTTCTTTCTTTAAATGTACTTATAGTCTCTCACTTATTTCACTTGCTCCAGCCACAATTCAAGTTTGCCTCAATTCCCTTAGTACTTTTTGTGTCTTTCAGTAGTCCACATCACTTTTGTTATGGTTTCTTTTCATTTCTTTTAGAGACAGGGTCTCACTATGTTGTCCAGGCTGGTCTCAAACTCCTGGCCTCAAGTGATTTTTTCACCTCAGTCTCCCAAGTAGCTGGGATTACAAGCCTGAGCCAGTGTGCCTGGCTGTGTTACAATTTTTTAAGTATGAAATTTTCTTTTCTAGCAGGCCTGTTTCATAAGAGAGATAATGCCTCATTTATCTTTATAAATCCTATGAACTAAAAACAATACTAGCCACATAGGATGTGCCCATTAAATATTTGTTGGGCTAATACATGAACTCATAAAGCTTTCTAGGAGCTTTGGAGTGCTTTAGAATTAGAAATATTTAAAGAATGGTAATGGGACAATAAGTATCTTCATTAATTGTCGTTGTAACAACAAACATGATAATAAATTTTTGGGTCTTTTCAGTTGTCTTTTAATTACATTATATTTAAATTTAAAACATTCACAGCAAATTTTGCTTTTTCACTTCTTTAAAATATTAATATATTGCTGATACAAAAGAAACCTATCTGAGTACAGATAGATTGTAAAAGCTGATACTTACAAAGTCAATATCAACAGAGAATGGGTGCAATCAAATTCATTACCTTGAACAGTTTAGAATCTACATATAATAAAGGAGACCAAGTAAATCACTATTTCTAACAACAACAATAATCCTAAACCTAAAACAAAGACATATACTTCAGCAACAAGAGAGAAATGAAGGAAGATAGATACAAAGAGAAAAGGGCACAATGAATTTCTTTGCTTGACTTTTCAAGACTGTGTCTGGATGCTAGTGCCAACAACAGGAAGAAAAGAATCTGCTATGGTTTGAATTTGTCCCACCAAAAAGCATATGGTGTAAACTTCATACCCAGTGCTACAGCACTGGGAAGTGTGACCTTTAGGAGGTGATTAGGCCATGAGGGCATGTCCTCTGAGTGGATTAATGCTATCATCAATGACTGGGTTCCTTAAAAAGAATGTGTTCAGCCCTCTCTTGCTCTCTTTCTCTCACCCTCTCATCTTCCACCATGGAATGGTGCCCCAAGAAGTCTCTTGCAAGATACTGGCACCTTGATATTGGACTTTTCAGCCTCTAGAACTGTGAGCCAATAAATTTCTGTTTTACTATAAATTATCAAGCCTGTGGTATTGTATAATAGCAGGATAAAATGAACTAAGAAAATACCTCTGCTGACTTTGAGGGTTGAATTTAATTCTCAACTATTTTGGTAAGAAAATGAACATTGTGGGGACACATACTAGCATAGGCCATCAACCCTAAAACAATGAAATAGAATAGAAATTATAGAAATAAAGTTTTACATTTTTGGTTAGCACCTTTTCCACCAGTATTCCAGGACAATTCAATGGTAGAAAGGATAGTCTTTTCAAAAAATGGAACAATATACAAAAGAATGACATTAAACCCCATACCTCACACCATATACAAAAATTAATTGAAAAATGGATCATAGACCCAAAGGTAAGAGTTTACACTATAAAACTGTTAGAAAAAGTAGGACTACTTTTTGTGACCTTGAATTAGGTAATGGTTTCTTAGAAATAATACCAAAAGCACAAGTTGCGGGAAAAAACAAACCCAGAAAAAATAAATTGAACTTTATCAAAATTAAAAGCTTTTGTGCTTCAAAGGAAACAATCAAGAAAGTGAAGACAACTCACAGAGAGAGAAAACATTAGCAAATCATAAATCTGATAAGGGACTGGTATCCAGAATATGTAACAAACTGTTATAGCTCAATAATAGAAAGACAAATAATCCAACTTAAAAATGAAGAAAAGATTTGAACAAACATATCTGCAAAGAAGATAAACGAGTGGCCAATAAATATATGAAAAGATGCTCACCCTCATTAGCCATTAAGGAAATGCAAATTAAAGCAACAGTGAGATACGACCTCACAACTACTAGGACAAAGCTATGGTTTGAATATGTCCCCTTCAAAATTCATGTTGCAACTTAACTAACCCCAATTATGGTGGTATTAAGAGATGGGCCCTTTAGGAAGTGATTACGTTGTGATTGCTCTGCCCTCATGAATGGATTAGTGCCTTATAAAAGTGCTGGAAGGAACAACCTTAGGCTCTTTTTTTGTCCTTCTGTCTTCTTCCATTTGAAGATGCTACCATAAGAAGACACCATCAGTGGAACAGGGCCTCACCAGACACTAAATCTACCAGTGCCCAGGTTCTTGGACTTTGTAGCCTCCAAAACTATGAGAAATAAATTTCCATTGTTTACAAATTACTGAGTCTCAGGTATTTTGTTACAGCAGCATAAAGGAACTAAGACAGATAGCTATATCAAGAAAGAGAGACAATAACAAATGTTGACAAGAACATGAAGAAATTGGAATCACCATACAAGGCTGGTAGGATTTTAAAATGGCTCAGTCACTTTGGAAAACGTTTTGGCAGTTCCTCAGAATTTTAACTTAGAGTTTCTGTCTGACCCAGAATATTCTACTCCTTGTTATAGACCCATGATTTAAAGTATATGTCCAAATAAAAACTATTAATAAAAATATTTGGTCAGGCACAGTAATCCCAGCATTTTGGGAGGCCGAGGTGGGCAGATCACAAGGTCAGAAGATCAAGACCATCCTGGTCAACATGGTGAAACCCCATCTCTACTAAAAATACAAAAAATTAGCTGAGCCTGATGGTGGGTGCCTGTAGTCCCAGCTACTTGGGTGGCTGAGGCAGGAGAATGGCGTGAACCCAGGAGGCGGAGCTTGCAGTGAGCTGAGATCCTGCCACTGCACTCCAGCCTGGGTAACAGAGCAAGACTGTGTCTCAAAAAAAAAAAAAAAAAAAAAAAAAAATCATAGCAACATTCTAAATAGTCAAACAGTGGAAATAATTCAAATGCCTATCAACTGATGAACAGATAAGTACAATGTGGTATTTCCATAAAATAAAATATTATTCAGCAGTAAAAAGGAATAAAGTACTGTCACCTCCTGCAACATAGATGAAGCCTGAAAACATTAAGTTAAGTGAAAGAATCTACTCATAAAAGGCAAATATATACAGATAGAAAGTACCTTAGATTGCTAGGAGCTGGGGGAAGGTGGGAATAGGGTGTGACTATAATTAGTATGTGTTTCTTTTTGGAGTGATAAAATATTTTAAAATTAGATGTCGGTGATGAATACACAACTGTTAATCTACTATAACTTGCTGAATTGTACACTTTAAAATGGTTAATTTTATATGTCTATTATATCCCAATACATTTCTTAAAACAAACTAAACTAAAAATAGTAATAGTTCAAAATAAAACATTTAAAATGTTTCTCTGTTTATTGAATTAAGTCCAATTTCTAGTTTAATAAATCTTACATGTAAAACAAAGGAACTAAAGAAATGATTTCTAAGGTTGTCTCCAGAAATACAATTTAGATTTCATGATTCTATAATTTTATACTGAAATCTGAAAAAAAAAAATACCGGTATCCACTTGTGATCAGTATGTGTCTCTAATTGAAATTCTCTGTCTCTTTGTCTCTCTGCTTCTCTCTCCTTTGCTTCCTCCCTCCCTGCTCTCTCTTAATGTATTTCTTGATTTATTGAGAGCAAGAAGATTCAAAGCAGGGATAAAACACATCAAATTCAACTTTTATATAACATTTAAACTCAGTACTTTTTAAATAAATACAATTAAACTTTAATAATGCAAGCAGAGGAGTTCAAATGAAAACAGATTTGCTCAGAAAATCTAAAGTTTCAGTAGATAACATTATTATTAAATTTATATATATTTAAAACAAAAAGTAAAAAAGGTCAATTTACTTGCATGCTCATTCATGATCATTATTTGATTTGATCCCATGGTAAGTAATTTCATAAATAGACCTCACCAGCTATACAAGCTCACTATAGTGATCAACTTAGTTATAAAAAGCATTCTAACATCATCAGTTGGAAATATGTTTTAGGAAATGGCAATTTATTTTTACATTGGATTGTAAACTAAAACTCAAATCAAATTAATACATTTACTGAATGTCTCTCAGAGAAAATATTAGGAAGTCTAAAATAAATGGTTTCAACCTCAAGAAAGTTTATAAGTTTCTCTCTAGTTCAGAAGATCCTTGTCAAACCCCTGTTAATCCTTCAAGATTCACACCACTCTTCTCTGAAATATTTTTTGCTTCTTATAGGTAGACATGGTTAGGTGTGCTGCATCTTTCATTAATGATTATTTTAAATATTAGTATTATTTATTTACATGTCTGCCTGCCTCTCTGGGTCTTGAGCCCCAGGGTAGTGACCTTATCTTTTATTAATTTATTTATGTGACAAATATATATCAAATACCTACCATCATGTTGGGCACATGATGGTAAAACTTCGAGTCAAACGGTACATAAAAAAATAGGGATTGCAAGGTCACTAATTCAGTAATTTCTTCTCAGACTTGCAAGTAAAAATGTAACATTTTCATTTTCTGCAAAAGACCCTATTTCAGAATATAAATAAAGGTCTCAATTTCTTCCAGTATAAATCTCTTTGGTTTCTTTTAGGTTTTTTGTGTAAGTTTTCAGTCTTTTAGATTTCCTTCTTTTCCCTCTGCTCTAATTTCAGATGATTTCTGGGCTTTTTGGAGACTCAAAAGTCCTCATAGGAATAGGGAAAAATGGTTTTAAAGGCATATTGAGTCATAGGAATCCTTGCCAGTTTTCTGAGAAGCATGGAGTCTTACCAACCCCTGACTGGTATCCACTGGGATATGACCACTTCTGTATAGTATGGTACCTACTCTGAAATGGTTCTAGTCACTTGCCCCCGGTGTTGAAATCCCAGAATATTTCAGCCATGACCCTCCAGCATTTGTCAGCCCATTGGCCTTCTCAGTATTCTATATCTCAGATCATGGGAACACTTCTGGATCCATATGTACAGGACATGGAGAGACAGTGTATTTATTTAGACTTTTAGACTTTTCTAATTCAGAGCCTCTTTGCATTGATGTTGTTGGTTCTAGGCTAGCTTGGGTGCCAAATGAAATTCTTGGCTTCTCACAGAGTCCTGAAGCTTCTGCAAAGCTATATCAGGGAAGCAGACCATCACCATTGACCTTGTATTTAATTTCTTCAGAACTGGATCCTACTGGCAGATGTCATATGCCTTCCTTTGACCCCGAGTCCATGATGACAAATGGGTTGCACCAAGAAAAATCATCTAACCTGTAAAACGTATGTTAAGCATATCGAATAGGTGTTTATATACCATTGTGATAGGTTTTTAACAGCTCTACCATTTAATCCTATACTTAGCATACAATTGGTGTGCAACAGATGAATTTTTAGCCTTAACATTTTTTAAAATTTCATGATAATTTTAGACACACAGAAGAACTGCAAAAAGTAGTACAGAGTTTATTTTATATACTTTTCACCCAGCTTATCCTTATGCCAACATCTTACACAGCCGAAGAATAAAATGATCAAACCAAGGAAATTAACCTTGGTATTATGCCATTAATGAAGCTATAGAATTTATTCAGATTTCACCATTTTTTCACATACTTTATTATTTTTGGTTCAGGATCCAATTTAAAACCTCACATTGTTCATAGCTGCTGAATGTCCTTAGCCTCTTCCAATCTGAGATGACTTCTCAGTCTTTCCTTGTCTTGCTTTTCATATTATTGAAGAGGAGTTATTTTATAGAACTTTGCTCCATTTGGGTTTGTTAGATTTTTTATTGATTATATTAAGGCTGTGCATTATTAAGAAGAATAATGCATATCAATGTCATTTACCTCAGATGATATCATCTGAGGTAAATGACATTGATATGTCTTATTACTGATGATATTAATTTTGATCACTTGGCGTCTGCCAGGTTTTTCCATTGTAAAGTTGCTGTTTTTCTCTTTGTGATTACTAAATATTTTGAGAGATATACTTTGTGATTGCCATGGATTGAATATTTATGTTCCTTCCAAATTTACGTCCTGAAATTCTAACACCCAAGGTCATGGTATTTGGGAGTGGGGACTTTGGTAGGTGATTAGGTCATTTGGGTGCAGCCCTCAAGAATGGGATTAGTGCTGTTGTAAAAGACTTCAGAGACTCATGCCTCGCATGAGTCTCTATTTATTTATCTACATTTGCAGATATATTAAAATCATGAGTTCATATTAATACCTCCATCTCTAATCCACTACTAGTGGTTCATTCCAGCATCCACCATTTCCTTATTTGTAACTTCTTCCTTTGACAGTGAGAAATCTCAGCTTTTATTATCTACACTATATTTCCTTATTAGCTCAACCCTACTATAAAATTTGAAATGAAATCCATACCCTTGTAAGAGACTAATTTGCCAACTGTAGCAGGAATTAGCAACCTATGGCTTACAAGCCACATATGATCTTGTATTTGTTTTTATAAATAAAGTGTTGTTAAAACATAGCCACACTCATTTGTTTATGTATTATCTATGGCTGCTTCTGTGCTCCAACAGTAGCATTGAGAAGTGGTAATAGAGACTATATGATCCACACAGCCTAATGTATTTATGATCTGGTTTTTTACTCAAAAAGTTTGCCAACCCCTACACTCGAGCACAATGTTAGTGTACATTACTTTTTGTCTTTAAAATATACCGTCACATAACTGCTGACCAAAGTTACTTAGGTCAGCTCCTTTCTTCCTCATCGCCTTTAGTGTGGTCATGTGATTCATCTGTAATATAGCTAGATTTATTTGGCAGTTTGCATTCCATCCCTCCACACATCCTGTTTGATTTTTAAAAAAGGAACGTGCAGTAAAATTCACTCTTTGCGACTTAGGTTTCTGAGAGTTTGCCAAATGCAATGAGTCATGTATCCACAGTCACAGTTTCATACAGAACAGTTTTCTCATCCCCCAAATTCCCAGTTACTACTAATCTATATTCACCCCTCCCATCATTCCTCTACCACTGGCAACCACTAAGCTACTTTCTATCCCTATAGTTTTGCCTTTTCCAGAGTGTTTATTCATGAAATTATACAAAATGAGCCTTTTAATGTCTGACTTCTTTCACTTAGCAAAATGTACTTAAAACCCAAACATGTTGTGCTAAAATATTTACTACCTGGTCCTTTACAGGAAAACATTTACCTACCCCTATTGTAAAGAATAGAAAGGAGTGGAAGTGTATGGGTGACCTTGTTGGTGATGTAATATAGAAAGCAAAGAGGAAATGAAAATTGTTGCATAATTTCAACTTTGGGTTATTGAGAGCATGTTTTACCTTAATAAAAATAGGAAGCCCTATATTTGGACTTTTCTCAAATTGCCAGATACCTTTGTATAATTTACCACTATGTAAAGCTAAAATAGTGAACAGTAAATAGTCATGAGTTTGCTAAGCAGCAAATCTTATGAAATATATCAGTTTTAAGTTTAGTTGCTGGGGAATGGAAAGCACTCAGTGGCAGGAGTTGGGATGCAAATATAGAAGAAAGGGTTTCTATGTCATTTGTCCTGTGTGATTTTCTTGTCTAAAAAAGGGTTGTTCAGAAAGCCCCTCATAAGGCAACAATAGAAGTCATTTCATAATATTTTATTTTTTTCAGATAATGTATTATGATTGTTAACTTTATGTGTCAATTTGACTGGAATATGGCATATCCAGATAGCTAGGAAAATATTTCTGAGTGTATCTGTGATGGTGGTTTTGGAGGAGATTAGTATTTGGATCAGTAGACTCGGTAAAGAAGATTCACCCTTAACAATATAGGCTGGCATCATGCAGTTCGTTGAGGGCCCATATCAAACCAAAAGGTAGGGGGCAAATTCTGTTTCTCTCTTCTTGAGCTGGGACATCCATCTGCTTATACCCTCGCATATCAGAACCTTCAGACGCCAGGACTTACACTAGTGCCCTTCTGCCTACTCCCCACCTTCTCAGGCTGTTGGTCTTCGCCTGTGAGATCCATCATCCGCTCTCCTGCTTCTTTGGCCTTGGTACTCAGTCTGAATTACACTACCAGTTTTTCTGGGTCTGAGGGCATATTGTGGGACTTCTCAGCCTCCATAATCACATGAGCCAATTCTTATAAATCTTCCTCTTATATATCTGCATATGTCCTATTGGTTCTGTTTCTCTGGAGAACCCTGACTAATACACATATTATTATTCCAAAATTTCAAATGGTAGAGAGAAAGTGAAAGTAACCTTGCAATTTCACATTCTCAGGAATAACCACTATTAACCTGTTGGGTAATTTCTTTCAGAATTTCTTATGCATGTAGAGATAGAGGGAGAGATAGAGATATAACTGTGCCATAATAGTCTCCCTTAGCTTCATTTTAAAGTAATATATTGTTTATGACTTTTAAAAGAATACATTCAGTTCTATTTTATTTTTTTAATGACTGCACAATATTCAGTTATATAATTGTACTGTTATTTATATAACCAATCAATTTTTTTCTTCTTTTTCTGGAGACAGGGTCTTGTTATGTTGCCCAGGCTGGTCCTAAACTTCTGGTAGGCCTCCAGTCTCAGCCTCCCAAAGTGTTTGGATTATAGGCACAAGCCAGAACATCTGGCACAGTCAATTTTTGATATTAATATAGATAATGTTTTAACATAGACAACAAAGTTGATAATGGCTAAGTTTTCACTGCTAAAACATAAAAAGGACCATTTTATGCAAAAATATGCATTCATAATTCCAGCACTATTTTCCTAACATAAAAAGTTAAAAATATGATATTTTATATTTTGTGTTGTGAAAGAAGTTTTCATTAGTGTTGTGAGATATCTTTAAATACTTTTATAAAACTTATTTTCATTTTTGATCATTTGGTACTTATCAAATACCACAATGTACTATTAGTTTTTATATGAGTCTCATCTCAGTATAACCAACTAGTAAAATTATTTGAGACTACTATCTCTTAAACCTAATTCATGTCAACCAGATATTGATTCTATTGTACTATAAGCTTCTTGTAATCAATAAACACAGGAAATAGAAAAACCTAACATTTGTAATACATGACTCTCATCCTCCTACCATATGATAAATTTGTAGTAGTTTTGTGAATAGTGCATTTCTATTTCTGAACTGTGACTATTTGGTTTTCTTTACTACAATGAAAAACCTAGTCCTGGGTGTCCAATCTTTTGGCTTCCCTGGGCCACACTGGAAGAAGAACTGTCTTGGGCCACTGTATTAGTAAGGGTTCTCTAGAGGGAGATAACTAATAGGATATATATGTACATAAAGGTGAGTTTATTAAGTGTTAACTCACACAATCACAAGGTCCCACAACAGGCCATCTGCAGGCTAAGGAGCAAGGAAGCCAGTCCAAGTCCCCAAACTGAAGAATTTGGAGTCTAATGTTTGAAGGCAGGAAGCATCCAGCATGGGAGAAAGGTGTAGGCTTGAAGCCTAGGCCAGCCTAGTCTTTTCACGTTTTTCTGCCTGCTTTATATTCTAGCCTTGCTGGCAGCTGATTCGATTGTGCCTACCCAGATTAAGGATGGGTCTGCCTTTCCCAGTCCACTGACTCAAATGTTAATCTCCTTTGGCAACACCCTCACAGACAGACCCAGGATCAATACTTTGCATCCTTCAATACAATTAAGTTGACACTCAATATTAACCACCACAGCCACACATAAAAAACACTAACACTAAATATAGCTGATGAGTAAAAAAAAAAAAAAAAAAGGTTCATGCATAAA
Source organism: Rhinopithecus roxellana (assembly GCF_007565055.1). Classification (NCBI taxonomy): domain Eukaryota; kingdom Metazoa; phylum Chordata; class Mammalia; order Primates; family Cercopithecidae; genus Rhinopithecus; species Rhinopithecus roxellana. The sequence continues at coordinate 1,131,714 of NC_044550.1, forward strand.
CCTCATAATGTTTTAAGAAAGTTTATGAATTGGGCCACATTCAAAGCTGTCCTGGGCCACATGCAGCCCATGGGCTGCCACAAGTTTGACAAACTTGACATAGTTAGTTATCTAGTTGCTTAAGTCAGAAAACTTTGGTTTTTCTTCTTAATGTTTCTGGGATTATCCATACATCTCTATTCCCAGTGTTACTTTTAGTACATTCTGTTCTCCCACAAGACTCCAATAGCTTCCTAATTGTTCTGCCTGTCTCTGAGTATGGCCTAATCCAAACATTCACTTTATTATAGTTAGAGACCTAGATAAAAAAGGAATTTGAGACTAGATTCTGGCTCCTGCTTATCTCTCAACCTCATCCCATCTTTTCTTTTCCTGTGCTCCACCTTCAAGACATTCCAAAATAGTACTAAGACTCTAAATATACAATATTTTCTGGTGCTTCTATATTATAGTGAAGTCCTGAGATTTTAGAAGGTCCTTGAGTGGCCTAACAAGTTATCCTTCCCCTCTGCTTCTGCAATAAGCTCCCCTACCCAAATAACCCTCCTGTCATGGGGACCAGGCAGAATACCTGTGTTCCTTGGCTTTACTTTTGTGCCAGCTCACAAAATTATTCAAAGAAGCCACTCAGATCCTTCCATAGGAAGCAGGGTTCACCCTACCCTCTTGTTACCACAAAGCCCCCCACAGCTCCTGTTTGTTCATCTGTTCCCGAGTGCACCTCCACGTAGTCCTCCCTGGTTTGGGGTGTCCTTATTCCCTGGGCTCTGAGTATATGTGATTAATAAACTCCTGTCAGTCTCATCTGTTCAGTGGCAGGTGTTGTGTTTTCAGCCATTTCCTTAACCCTAGGGGAAGAATCCCTTCCTCATCAACAGGGTGAAGAAGAGGTGAATACAGCATGGGTATGCTATATTTCCTGCGTTTTGGAAAAAGTTTCCATTTATCTTGCTAAATTCTAGTCATCCACTGGGACTCAGTATTGAAATGGTATGCCTTGTCTCTTCTAATAACCCAACCTCTGCACTTTAATTAAATTAAAGCCTTTTAAAAATGCCCCTGACATACTGCTTCAATCTGAGAAACCTTTAGGAGGGGAGGAGAGTGTGGATACTTCTCCATTTCCTTACTTTGTTCTGATCCTTCTTGACATCACTTAGCCCACAAGGCTGCTCTTGCAACTTCCTGGATTGGTTCTAGAGGGAGAAAAGATGTGAAAAACATCTTAGTTGACAGAGGCAGATACAATTTGGTACTTAGTGTCCTCTGAGTATGGCAGATTCCCAGGGCTCATTTTTTTTTTTCTGGAATATTTTTGTGGCTTTCTTATTCTCCCTTTGGAAAAATATCAAAATTCAGTTTTTGTGTGTGGGGAATGTTTCTGTGATAGTTATTCCCTACATTCCCCCATCTCCCAGCAGCTTCTCCATTGGACAACATATCTACAGCCTCTTCTTGCTAAAGGCTCCTCCCTCCTGGCAGCAAATGCTCTTGAAGGGGAGTGTCCCATTAAAAGAGCATGTAAGGCTCTTTCCTATAAAACCCACATCTCAACATAAAAATTATGCCTCTCTGACCAACCACTGATGGAAAATATAGACTTCTCTCTTTATAGATACAGGTACAAACTTCCACCTCTGAATTTCTCAGGTGTGAAGCAAACACCAAATGTTTATATCTCTAAACTTTAGTGAACAAATATCAAACTATCTGGGCAGTACCTTGGAAGATCCACTTAGTAGCTCTGAGGTGAGGACAAACACCTTGTTCCTCAGCCACATAACAGAGGTAGGTAAAATGCCACTGCATTTGGACAACTTATTTTAAAGAAATTCTCTCTTTAGTTAGGTTTCTTCCACTTTTTACAACTTGCAAACATTTGAATGTGTCTTGCAAATTTCACGTGTTGGACACTGAATCCCCAAATTCATATGTTGACTGGAAGTGGGACCTTTGGGCGGTAATTAGAATTAAATAAGGTCGTCAGAGTGAGGCCTTCATTATGGGGCTGGTGACTATAGGAAGAGGAAGAGAGACCTAAGCAGACACACATGCTCTCACCCTCTCGCTATACGATGCCCTCCATCATGTTATGATGCTGCAAGAAGACCGTCACCAGATGCCAGCACCATGCCCTTGCACTTCCTAGCTTCTAGAACTGTAAGAAGTAAATTTTATTTTTTAACCTGGGAGGCAGAGATTGCAGTGAGCCGAGATTGTGCCATTGTACTCCAGCTTGGGCGACAGGGTAAGACTCCGTCTCAATAAATAAATAAATAAATAAATAAATAAATAAATAGCCTAATCTGTGATATTATGTTACAACCTGTATAGAATACAAACCAAGACATATTTTCAAATCAGGGAATGAGTCAATAAATGCAAAAATATTTTTGACTACCTACTTTGCAGTCCTACATAGATGATTTAGCAAGACACTTTGAAATGGAGGGCAGCTGGCATGTATGGTTCTGCTTTCCTTTTGGGCCTGGCATGAAACTGAAACATATGAAGTCTCATTTTTATATCCTGTTATATTTTGTACCTAAATTTTATTTTCTACAACATTAACTAATTTACATTCTTAACAGTCTGACTAGATCTTTTTCTATATACAAAGCTAATTGCCAATGGACTTGCCACATTAACCAAAGATTTTGAAGAAAAATGAATAATTTGGTTAAAACTGCATTGAGTATATATTTTCTAAGCTTATTCATAATGGAAACTGCAAGGTTTTATGTTGAATCATATGTTCCATGATCATTTCAAAATAAATAACCATTTTAATAATATTTGTGATGGGTTTTTAAAATAGGTCACATCTTGTTTGGCATTTTAATTCCTCATGCATCAGTGGCAACATCACAGGCAAGTTTTTCTCTTTTATCATAAATGATTTTGTTTGGATTCTCTGAATCTCAAATGAGGTCATGATGAGCATTAGGATTTCTGAGGAGGCCTCTCAAGCTCCTGAGGTTGTATGAAAAGTTTGTGTGTAAAAGTGTAAATTATTCTAGTGCAACTTAATCCTAGAAGGACTTTTTCCCAAGACAATTTAAAAAATCAACATATATTTTGGTGAAAGGAAGCTGAGTACTGTAAAACAAACATGCTAATACACAAAAACCCAACACTAATTGTATATCAAAATAATTGTGTTTATGCATTAGTATTCACATTCTACAAAGGATTTGACTTGATTTAAAGAAATGCATTGGATACAATAAGATTTTTTTAAAAAAGGACTTTCAGTTTGAACCTGAATACATATAGTCAAAATTTTTCTCCTTTTAAAGAAATCACAAGAAAGCAACAAGAAGAAAATGGAATATGAATCACTTCTTTGGTAAAACCAGCTGACAGATAAACCCCAGACTGAAAAATAGTTAGAAAGGATTCCATAAACAATGAAGGTCAAACAGCAGGGCTGGAATCAAGGAGAATGACAAGATAATATATTTTCAATAATCTCAGAGAGGGAAAGTATGATCCAAAACTTAGAATATATACAAAGTGTGATCTAAAACTTAGAATATATACAAAAAAGCTTAATAAATTCAACTTCATAAAACAGTGATGATGATGATGACGATATTGATAAAATTCTGCAAGGTAAAATATCTTGAAGAAAAGTGATGAACTGGAAAAAATATTTGCAGCTATTACACTCAAAATTGTAGTTTTCCTAACATAAAAATAACTCTAAAAAATCATTAAGGAAAAGATCATCAATTCGATAGAAAAGGACAAATAATACGAATTAGCAGAAAATAAAAATGGATCTTAATCACAAAAAACTGCCTGACTTCACTTACAATAAGAGAATACTATCACTGTGATACTGTTTCTCACCAAACTGGCAAATATAATAAAAATGTAGCACATCAGTGTGGGAATGTAAATTGAGAATACTTGCATCAAGTACCTTTTGGAAAAAAACCTTCAAAATTAAAAATATTTTATGTGTGTAAAATAATAGTATATTTATAACATTATTTATTATATTACTCTTTGAAATGGCAAAAGCTTGAAAAAAATCTGAAAGTTATTAGTACATGTCATGTTAAATAAATTATGGAATAGCCAAATTTTGGTACAGCATTCTGAAACTGGAATACTAAGCAGTTATAAATAAGAATGTAGAAGATCTTTATGTCCTTATAGGAAACTATATTACATATATTGGTAAAAGGATCTAGCAAAAGGTAGAATCATGTATATGGCTTGCTCCATTTCTACAAAAAAGAAGAAAAGAAAAAGTATACACACAGTGATCTTAGAAGACCACTGATAGAATAGAAAAGAAACTGACAATATTTTTTCCCTCATGGGAGTGGGGGTATGAGTAGCTGAAGGATAGAAGAGTGAAGATAACTTTTCATGTATACATTTTTATTTCATTTGAAGCACTCAAAATTTGTATTATATTTGTATTTATATTATATATTCAAATAAACTTAAAGGCAAAATCAAGCAACAATAATGACAATATGTACACTTATGATCTTGCACAATTATTAACGATGAGCATCCTGATGGCCAGTGCAAATGAAGGTATAAAATCAACATCTAAGTTTGCTTTATCCACAATACAGAACAAGGATTTTCTAGCCTCCAAAGACTAAGGAAAAAATTTAATTTTTGACTGGAAACATACCATATTTTTGTTAAAATTTCTGGTAGGGCCCAATCTGTATGGCCTCTGATCTCCCACTTCTTTAAATTTGTAATTAGTTAGTTTGTATTAGTTTGTGACATTCCATTTAAAATATAACGTAATTATCTACTTCACAAATTATAAGTTTGGTTTATCTTACAACATTCCACATGGTGTACATGACAATGGCTGCCATTTAATTGAACTTACTCTGAATATCTCTGGTACTTCAGCACCTGCAGAGAAGTGTTTTCTTAATTATGGCCTATAGAAAGGAGTCAATTGAACATGCCAACAATTTTAAATTTGTTAATAATAAATTATCTTTTAAAATTATTTCAGTGAAAGAAAAAATGTTAAAGGCAGCCAGAGAGAAAGGTCAGGTCACTTACAAACGGAAGCCCATGAGACTAACAGTGGACCTCTCAGCAGAAACCCTACAAGCCAGAAGAGATGGGGGGTGGGGGTGCAATATTGAACATTCTTAAAGAAAAGAATTTCCAACCCAGAATATCATATCCAGCCAAACTAAGCTTCATAAGCATAGGAGAAATAAGATCCTTTTTGAACAAGCAAATGCTAAGAGACTGCATCACTGCCAGGCCTGCCTTGCAAGAGCTCCTGAAGGAGGCACTAAATATAGAAAGGAAAAAGTCATTACCAGCTAGTACAAAAACACACTGAAGTACACAGACCAGTGACACTATGAAGCAACCACATAAACAAGTCTGCAAAATAACCAGCTAGCATCAAGATGACAGGATCAAATCCACATATAACAATACTAACCTTAAAAGTAAATGATCTAAATGTCCCAATTAAATGACAGAGAATGGCAAGCTGGATAAAGAGCCAAGACCCATCTGTCTTCAAGAGACCCATCTCATGTGCAAAGACAAACATAGGCTCAAAATAAAGGGAAATTTACCAAGGTAATAGAAAACAGAAAACAGAAGGGGTCACAATCCTAGTTTCTGACAAAACAGAATTTAAACCAACAAAGGTCAAAAAAGACAAAGAAGGGCATTACATAATGGTAAAGGGTTCAATTCAAGAAGAAGAGCCAACTATCCTAAATATATATGCACCCAATACAGGATCACCCAAAATCATAAAACATAAATTTCTTGGAGACCTACAAAGAGACTTAGACTCCCATACAATAAATAGTGGGAGTTTTTAACACCATACTGACAATATTAGATCATTGAGACAGAAAATTAACAGATATTTAGGACATGAACTCAGCTCTGGATCAAGCAGACCTGGTAGGTATCTACAGGACTCTCAACACAAAAGCACAGAATATACATTCTTCTCATAGCCACATGGCACTTACTCTAACAATGATCACATAATGGGAAGTAAAACACTCCTCAGCAAATTCAAAAGAACTGAAATCATAACAGTCTCTCAGACCACAGCACAATCAATTTAGAACTCAAGATTAAGAAACTCACTCAAAACCACACAAGTACACGGAAATTGAACAACCTGGTCCTGAATGACTCCTGGGTAAGTAATGAAATTAAGGCAGAAATCAAGAAGTTCTTTGAAACTAATGAGACCAAAGAGACAATGTACCAGAATCTCTGGGATGCAGCTAAGACACTTTTAAGAGGGGAATTTATAGCACTAAATGCCCACATCAAAAAACTAGAAAGATCTCAAACCAACAACCTATCATCACAACTAAAAGAACTAGAGAACCAGGAGCAAACAAACCCCAAAGCTCGCAGAAGACAAGAAATAACCAAGATCAGAGTGGAACTGAGGAGGTAGAGAAACAAAAAACTCTTCAAAAAATCAATGAATCCCAGGAGCTGTTTTTTTGAAAAAATTAATAAACTAGATAGATCCCTAGCTAGACTAATAAAGAAGAAAAGAGAGAAGAATCAAACAGACACAATCAGAAATGATAAAGGGGATATGACCACTGACTCCACAAAAATACAGAAAACAGAAGGGGTCACAATCCTAGTTTCTGACAAAACAGACTTTAAACCAACAAAGGTCAAAAAAGACAAAGAAGGGCATTACATAATGGTAAAGGGTTCAATTCAAGAAGAAGAGCCAACTATCGTAAATAGCAACCATCAGAGAATACTATAAACACCTCTATGCACATAAACTAGAAAATCCAGAAGAAATTGATAAATTCCTGGATACATACACCCTCCCAAGACTAAACCAGGAAGAAACTAAATCCCCGAATGTACCAATAAAAAGTTGTGAAATTGAGGCAGTAATAAATAGCCTAACAACCAAAAAAAGCCTAGGACCAGAGAGATTCACAGCTGAATTCTACCAGAAGTACAAAGCACAGCTGGTGTCATTTCTATTGAAACTATTCTAAACAATTGAAAAGGAGGGACTCCTTGCTAACTCATTTTACGAGGCCAGCATCATCCTGATACCAAAACCTGGCAGAGATACAACCAAAAAAGAAAACTTCAGGCCAATATTCCTAATGAACATTGATGCAAAAATCCTGAATTAAATACGAGCAAACCAAATCCAGCAACATATCAAAAAGCTTATCCACCATGATCAACTTGGCTTCATCCTCGGGAGGGATGCAAGGTTGGTTCAACATCTGCAAATCAATAAAAACTGGATAATCAATAAACTGGACCTTTTCCTTATACCTTACACAAAAATTAACTCAAGATGGATTAAAGACTTAAATGTAAAACCCAAAACTATAAAAACCCTAGAAGAAAATCTAGGCAATACCAGTCAGGTCATAGGGACAGGCAAAGATTTCATGATGAAAACACCAAAAGCAATTGCAACAAAAGCAAAAATTGACAAATGGGATCTAATTAAATTAAAGAGCTTCTGTACAGCAAAAGAAACTATCATTAAAGTGAACAGACAACCTACAGAATGGGAGAAAAATTTTGCAATCAATCCATTTGACAAAGTTCTAAAATCCAGAGTCTACAAGGAACTTAAACAAATTTACAAGAAAAAAACAAACGACCTCATTAAAAAGTGGGCAAAGGACATTAACAGACGCTTCTCAAAAGAAGACATTCATGAGGCCAACAAATGTATGAAAAAAAGCTCAACATCACTGACCATTAGAAAAATGCAAATCAAAACCACAATGAGATACCATCTCATGCCAGTCAGAATGGCATTATTAAAAAGTCAAGAAACAACAGACGCTGGCAAGGCTGCAGAGAGAAAGGAATATTTTTATACTGTTGGTGGGAGTGTAAATTAGTTCAACCATTGTGGAAGATGGTGTGGTGATTCCTCAAGAACCTAGAACCAGAAATACCATTTGACTGGGCAATCCCATTACTGGGTATATACCCAAAGGTATATAAATCATTCTGTTATAAATGCACATGTATGTTTACTGCAGCACTACTCACAATAGCAAAGACATGGAATCAACCTAAATGCCCATCAATGATAGACTGGATAAAGAAAATGTGGTACATGTAAATCGTGGAATACCATGCAGCCCTAAAAAGGAATGAGATCATTTCCTTTGCAGGGACATGGTTGAAGCTGGAAGCTACCATCCTCAGCAAACTGACACAGGAACAGAAAACCAAACACCACATATTATCACTCACAAGTAGGAGCTGAACAATGAGAACACATGGACACAGAGAGGAGAACACACACTGGGGCTTGTCAGTGGGGCAGGGGAAGGAGAGCATCAGGACAAATAGCTAATGCATGCAGGGCTTAATACCTAGATGATGGATTGATAAGTGCAGTAAACCCACCATGGCACACATTTACTTATATAACAAACCTGCACGTTCTGCATATGTATCCCATAACCTAAAATAAAATAAAAATAAAAAAGAAAATGTGGTACATGTGCATCATGGAATACTTATACAGCCATAAAAAGCAACGAGATCATGTCCTTTGCAGGGACATGGATGGAGCTGGAAGCCGTTATCCTTAGCAAACTAACACAGAAACAGAAACGCCTCATGTTTTCACTTATAATTGGGAGCTGAATGATGAGAATACACGGACACGTGGGGGGAAACAACACACACTGGGGCCTGTTGTAGTGGGGAGACAGGAGGGAGAGCATCAGGAAGAATAGCTAATGGATGCTGGACTTAATACCTAGGTGATGGGTTGACAGATGCAGCAGACCACCATGGCACACGTAACAAACCTGCACATACTGCACATGTACCCTGAAACTTAAAAGTTGAAAAAAAAAAAAAAAGAAGGCAAGAATGGAGAGACAAGGGAATATAAAATAGGCAAGAAAAGTAGAAAGCACTGAATAAGATGATAAATTTAAATGAAAATATATTATTCTTTACATTAAATCAAATGATTTCAGAAAGGCATTTAAATTTAAAAATGTAAAAATAATAAAATCATATTTTAAAAATATACTTTTCAGGAAAATTCCAGTGACATGGTATTAGAGACAGATATTACTAGAAAAATGTATTTAAGAACATGGATATGTACCAAGAATATTTATTCTGCTTATATTATCTTTTAAGGTTCAGAAAATGAAATGAATATAAAGAAGTTTTAAACATTTTGCTTCAGTTGTACAGATATGTATTTTTCTTTTTAGAAAAAAAAAACTTTTTTTTTTGAGAAGCAGTATGTAAAAAAATATTTTTTCACTGTCAAAGCTGTCCTGATTGGTCAACAAATGACATGGCCCCTCTTCTTAAATCATCTCACTTAGGTGCAGCTAGCTCTGTCAGTAGATGGCAGTCCTGATAATGTGATCTAAGGGAGAGTGAAGCAGGTGGGAACACCAGTTCAAAGCAAATGGACCAAATTGAAATGATGGAGAGAACTGTGACTTATTCATGGTCATTTTACTTACTGTAGACTTGTGCAGGGCCCAAATTAAGCTGGTTGATTCATGCAAACATTTTAATAACTAGTTCTAGAAATGTGAAAAATCTTTATAATTCCCTTTATTAGTTGAAATTGTCCTATTTTCCTTGAAACCATGAACTAAAAAGAACATATGGTGACTTAATTTTATAAGCTGAGATTAGTAGAAGAATAGTGATAGATGATTTAAAAAATTTATAAACTCATAGACTGAAACCTGAAGATTGTGTTTGACCTAGTGAGAGGTGACAGCGTGCTGACAGCCCTCGCTCGCCCTTGGCGCCTCCTCGGCCTCTGTGCCCTCTCTGGCCGTGCTTGAGGAGTGCTTCAGCCTGCCGCTGCACCGTGGGAGGCCCTCTCGCGCTAGCCGAGGCCGGAGCCGGCTCCCTCTGTTTACAGGGAAGTGTGGAGGGAGAGGCGCGGACCGGAACCGAGGGAAGTGTGGAGGGAGAGGCGCGGACCGGAACCGAGGCTGAGCAAGGCGTTCACGGACCAGCGCGAGTTCCAGTGGGGCCCAGCACTCAGAGCGGTTGGCTGGCGCCACCGGCCCCGAGCAATGAGGGGCTCAGCACCCAGGCCAGCAGCTGCAGAGGGTGTGCCTGGTCCCCCAGCAGTGCCGACCGCCGGCACGCTGGGCCTCAGCAGCCTCCCCGCGGGGCAGGGCTCGGGACCTGCAGCCCGCCATGCCCGAGGCCCCTGCCCGCCATGGGCTCCCACGTGGCCCAAGCCTCCCTGACGGATGCCGCCCCCTGCTCCAGGGCGCCTGGTCCCATCCATTGCCCAAGGGCTGAGGAGTGCAGGCGCACACTGCTGCACGGGACTGCGGGACAGTGCGGGATCCACTAGCGGAAGCCAGCTGGGCTCCTGAGTTGCGTGGGGACTTGGAGAACTTTTATGAATAACTAAAGGATTGTACATGTACAAATCAGCACTCTGTGTCTAGCTCAGGGATTGCACCAGTCAGCACTCCGTCAAAATGGACCAATCAGCTCTCTGTAAAATGGACCAATCAGCAGGATTGAAAAATCCTGGGTGGGGGAGGGTGTCCGATAAGAGAATAAAAGCAGGCTGCCCCGGGCCGCAGTGGCAACCCGCTTGGTCCCATTGCACGATGTGGAAGCTTTGTTTGTTCACTCTTTACGATAAGTATTGCAGCTGCTCCCTTTTTGGGTCCGTGCTCTGTCTATGAGCTGTAACAGTCATTGTGAAAGTCTGCAGCTTCACTCCCGAGGCCAGGGAGACGACGAACCCACCAGAAAGAATGAACAACTCCGGAAGCGCCTCCTTAAGAGCTGTGACACTCACCAGGAGGGTCTGCAGCTTCACTCCTGAAGTCAGTGAGACCATGAACCCACCAGAAGGAAGAAACTCCAGACACATGTGAACATCTGAAAGAACAAACTCTGGACACACCATCTTTCTTTCCTTTTTTTTTTTTTTTTTTTCCCTGCGGGCCCCTGGACACACCATCTTTAAGAACTGTAACACTCACCACGACTTTCGGCGGCTTCATTCTTGAAGTCAGCGAGTTCAAGGACCCACCAATTCCGGACACACTAATGTTTAAAACCCAAAACTTGATATAGTGGAAAAATGGTGAGTTATTGTTAGAATTAGTATGAAAATTAAATTATAGGCAGAATTTCAAGTAGCATGTATATTTATGATTTGCAGTTGAATTATCAACGGAATTTAATTAGCTGTGGATATTTTGGGGCCTATATATTAGGCATCTCAAAACTGTTGTTTATGTATTTTGTTGACAGGTCACAGAAAGGATTACTTCAAACCTTAACAGAAAATAACTCAGGGTTGTTGGAAGGTGGATGAGAGTGATTAAGTCTGGGTGAAGTTTCCTCCTGCCTCTTTGCCTTTTTCTATGCTATTATTTTCCCACCTTCCATAGTCAGGGGAGATGACGGATGGATTCCCAGAATACTCCTTTACTTACTACAAGTGATAAGGGAAATTCAAGGACTGAATATGATAAAATGTATTTGGGGAGGAAATGTAAAGTATTTAAAAATTGATAGTAAGTATAATAAGTAATTTCTGAAGACAAAATGGTGGTTGTCTAACAGGGTCCCTGATCCCCAGGACATGGACTGGTACCAGTTTGTGGCCTGTTAGGAACTGGGCAGCATAGCAGGAGGCGGGTGGCAGGTGGCAGGTGGCAGGTGAGTGAACATTCCTGCTTGAGCTCCACCTCCTGTCAGATCAGCCTTGGCATTCGATTATCATAGAAGAGTGAACTCTATTATGAACTGCGCATGTGAGGGATCTAGGTGGCACACTCCTTAGGAGAACCTAATGCCTGATGATCTGAGATGGAACAGTTTCATCCCCAAACCATCCCCGCTGGCCTGTGGAAAATTGTCTCCCGTGAAACCAGTCCCTGGTGCCAAAAAAGGTTGGGGACCAGTGGTCTGTAATTTGTAATATTTAGAAAATTGGAGAAAACAAAGATTTTTTAGAATCCAAAGCATAAACTGATCCAGTGTAAAATGTTTATAGCAAATAACAGACCCAAAAGCCTTAGTTTAAGGCCAGTAAAAAATCAAAAGCATAAGAAGAATGAGGCTAGGGTAAACCCAACCCAGAAAAATAGCTCTCAGTAGACGCTAAAAGGAATATGACTCAAGAGGCAGATATGAAAATACTTCCCTACCATGATCTGAGGATCTGAAATAAACAACTCAATTTTCCTGGTGAAAATATTCAAACTCCTTCGTTTGCAATTAAGTACCGTTTATGAAATGGCCCAACCTCTGTTTGTTTCTTCCATAGTCAGTGTGTATCCAATGAGTAGACCTATGGACCACTCTTGTCTGTGCCTTCCTGCCGCCATGGTGACATGGGTTTTGAATTTCTCTTTACCTACATGTTCTACATCACCACTTTGAAAATAAACACACTGCTCATATTTGACCAAATGCATCAGTTTGTCCATAAATTTTCCTCTGATTCTCTCAGCTGGAAGTGCTCTTCTTTTCTAAATCCTAAATTTATGCTAAATGTCTTACCTGGTCACTTAATGCATTCTGTTTTGGTTTCAACTGTTGATGCATTCTTTTACTAGACTGTAAAGCCTTAAGAGATAGCATGTATTTTATTGTTCATAGGCAAGCCAACCTTGCTGATAAATATTTACAGAATAATTAAGATTAATTACCATATATAATTATCACATAATTGTTAAATATGTAATTACTAAATCACATAATTACAAAAATAATCAGGTATGTATATATGTATTTATTGATAAGGGTTATTCCTTTCAAGAAGGTTAGTGGGTCTCAGGGTCATTTAAATAAAAGGATATTGAGGACTGAAAAGGAAGTCACAATAGGAAAGGAATTGCTTAATAGTTTAACCTGTTCATGTAACATTGCACAAGACTCTAGTTTTGTTTATTTCAACCACATACGGTTTTTCTCCAACCAAGAACTTTGAAATGGCTGTCTACTAGGTTACAATGCATAGATTAGAAGAATAAGCATTTTTGTTTGTTAGAACTTGAATTTTAGGTTCAGAGATACATGTGCAGGTATGTTGTGTGCCATGAGGTTTTGGTGTACAGATTATGTTTTCACCCAGGTAATAAGTTGAGTACCCAATAAGGTGGTTTTTTGACCCTCTCCCTCCTCCCACCCTCCATCCTAAAGTAGGCCTTAGTGTCCATGGTTTCCTTTTTCTTTGTCCATGTGTTCTCAATGTTTAGCTCCCACTTATGAGAACATGTGATATTTGGTTTTCTGTTCCTGTGTTAGTTCACTTAGGATAATGGCTTCTGGCTCCATCCATGATGCTGTAAAAGACATAAGCTCATTTCTTTTTATGGCTGCATAGTATTCCATTGTGTATATGTGCCACATTTTCTTTATCCAGTCTACCATGGATGGGCATTTAGGTTGATTCCATTTCTTTGCTATTCCTATCAAACTACCAATGACATTCTTCACAGAATTAGAAAAAACTATGTTTGGTTTTCAAGAACTGGAGAACCATAGTCAGTTGGGGGAAGTATCTTCTCACCTGTTAACAGGAGTGGGTGAGGCTGGGCTGTTTTATGGAACTTGAGATCTTCCTATTTTGAACTTTTCTTTGTGAGCTAGATGATTTTACCATGTTACCTTGGTAAAAGTGTCTTTCAGAATACCTGCAAATAATGAATACTCAATTAAAAAGTGGTTTACTTTGTTGTTGATTTACCATATGCCTCAGAGATTTTCCTAGTTATAATCAAGAGCTAAGAATTATGTAAATGTTCTTCAAACCATCACTTGTGGAACAGTGTCAAAGGATTGAGAGACAGCGTAATTAGGAGTGTGTATAAATGATGCCTATTTTCTGGTGCATACTAGATAATTGTGCTTATTTTTTACAGCTAGAACAGGGACTAGAAAGTAAAGTTGACAACCTATTAGGAGCTTTAATTGCCTTTAAAATTCAAGTCTTAACTGTAAATATTACTATTATAATATTGATAACATTTTAATCAGCCGTCAGATGTAGTTGTCTTTAAATATCCACTTTAATGTCATTCCTAGTATTAGACCAGAGTTTTAGCAAAGTTATTAAGTTGAAATACAATCTTTAAATTATTTGCCAGAAAATTAAGTTAGAATTTGCCAGTTCAGGTCAATATTTCTATGACACAATGCATATGGAAATTATTTAAATATACTTACTTTTAAAAATGAGGACTATTTATATTGAGGAGAAATATCACAAAAGTTATAGCATTGTAAATGCAAAAAAAGAAGAAGAAGAAGAAATAACAGCTAGATATGCTCTGAGCAGTTCAACTATCATTCCTAGAATGACTCCATAGCATTTTCCCCTTTGTACAGTAGATGTCACCAAAAGTTAAAGATGCCTGAGTAATAGATGCTCTTGGTACAAAGGAGAAATGTTTAACTATTACTTTAATCTAATTATGAAAAATGCTAGAGGGAAAAACGTGCTTTTTCATAATCATGTCACACTGATGCCTTTATCTATTGCACACAATGTTTCTTCACATTGGACATATTCAACCATCCTGAAAAGACAATGTTTTTTATTTGTTTTACTATGTCTTTTTTTTTCAACCTTGGAATTCCATTTATGTTTTCTATATGCGGTCTGCAGGCTCTAAGAATTAAAAATATATCATTCATTAAAGGTAAATCAGCTAATTTCTATACACATCTGAGATTCTCAGGTAAAGGGTGTTATGTGAGATGCATGCCTAATTGCAATATGTTCCAAATGATTGTATTTTTCTTTTAAACAGGGGCAGAAAACTCTCCATATACTATCAATAATGTTATAATTGTTATATTAGAATATTACATCTGATAGTCAGTTAAGGGTTGCTGGGAGCTGCCTTTCTCCAGTAGGAGGCACAGAAAAGGGAAAAGTGCTTTCTAACTTACTGAAGTGCTTTCTAACTTACTGAAGGCTGGCCGATTCCAACCTTACACTGATGGTTTGATCCCAAGACAACAGCTACAAAATATCTCAACCCCTGGGGCTAAGATAAGAGAGCTCAGGGTTGAGAGGATCCTATCTCCCCAACCTCTGCAACCACGTACCTTGAAGAATTGAAATTCAGTTGCCACGGTCCCAGGCCTCCTAGAAAAATTGAGCTATCAACAAATTAGGGAGCTCTAGGGGGCTCCCATAATGGGCCCACTCGGAAGACTTTTCAGATCACAGTCACTTCACCATTTCTGGGTCTCAAATGTCCTAATACAGACATCATCAGCTTAAATGCCTCTGAGATCCAGGCAAGTAACATACATGTCTGAATTGGTCTAGACTGCTAACACTACCATAAAGTATTCCAGTTCAAACTTTATCAAAGCTATTTCCACACAAACAAAAATCTGTAAGCCAGATTTCCCCCAGGCCCTTAGCTTTTGACCCCTGCTCTAATTGACTCAGGGTTTTAAGAAAGCAACCAAAGCATTTTGGGGGCAGACTGAGCTTACATTCTAATGAAATTCCTGTGACAATTTTTTCATATAACCATATAGGTAAATTATAAAGAATATAGAAGAGAATTCTCGTATCAGTTTTACTTTCTCCTCACTAAGAACTTCGAGATGATATCTACTTAAAATAGCTGTGGGTTGCCTTCGGTCTGTCCCAGACCTTATTTCCTAGTTCTGAAATCCAAAACGTTATCAATTAGTTCAGTATAACATCCTGTCAAACGTAGTCTGTCTGAGTTAACTGCGCTGGTGAAAGATTGTATTGAATATTATTTTACAGCACATTTATACTTGAAGGACATTGTTTTTGGAAAAAAGTACAATGCAAATTCAGCTAGAATAACTGATATTTCACTATTCTGAAATCATTGAATTCCAATAAAACCTTGAGCAAGCTTTTAATCTGTCTTTCCCTGTAAATAAGCTAGAATAAAGATGTGGCAAAAGATTAGACATAGCATTCACAATATTTCCACTCAAAATTTTTTCCACGTTCTTTCTATTCTTGGCAGCTATGTAAAGTTTTTGACAGTTATTTGCACTTAATATTTATCAAATGTTGCTACAGAAGTCTCATAAATAGCAATTTAGTTATTGCCGAATAATACTTCATCGAATTGATAGGCCATAATTTACTTAACCATTTCTTATTGCCAAGTAGCTAGGTCTTTTCCTGTTATAAGTAAATCTGCAATGAATAGAAATATTAGTTCTTTTAGATAATCTTTAGGAAAATTCCCTAGAGTGAGATTACTGCATTGAAGGAGACTAACATTTATGTAATTTTTGGAACCCAGAGTAAAAATGATTTCTAAAATGATATAAATGTAGATATACACATCACCATAAATTATTTTATTATACACATTTATTATACATATTAGCATAAATTATTACTGTATTTTCATTGTGTATATTAGGTATATGTTTTTCAAATTTTAATGAAAATTTTATTTAATTTTTCTTTTATTTGTTTACTAATTTTCCTTATATGTGCTTGCATTTTATCTTTGCAGTTCTATGTTTTTTTCTGAAAATATTTATTAGCCTTTTATCTTTTATTCTGGCTACAATATATTTTATTATAAAGAAACAATAGTTAGTATGTAGGAAAATCTGCTTATTTTTTCCTTTTTGGCATCTTTCCCTTCTTTTATCAAGATTTTAAATGAAACCAGTTTCCTCCAAGGTTTTCTGTTAATTAGTTTATGTAATTCTTTCTGGCAGCCAAGCTGTGGGTAACTTCCCTATTTAGTTATTAATCTACTAGCATTGTAGGGAAGGCATATGATAAAAATTACCATTAATAATTCTCATTAACTTTGAAACGCTACACTATACTATTTACTGTTAAATTTTATTGAGAGTAGCCAAAAATAAGAATTTGTTAATAATTGAAAACAGTAAAATTCAACACAGTGCTACTCAGCTCTGTTGAATTTTAGACTATGTTTTTTTCTCTGGAACTTAGTATTTACATACCAAGGGACAAATTCTTTTGAAAAATTTTCCTCCCGAAGTGACAAAAATCAATCATCACTTTATAGAACATACAGCTTGTCTTAACCAAACAACTAATTTTCAATACTAGTTTCTAATTGGTTGTTTGAAATGTTAACATTTACTTTCAAGTTAATTTGCTCTTTTTTCAAAAGACCAGGGGAAGCCACATGATTTATGAGTTTGTTTGTATAGATATTGTAGGAAAAAACTAGGTTATTGTGACAGGACCAGGAAAGATTAGGCTCGCAGGCACTTTGAAGGATGAGGGGGAACGAAATTTATTGGGTGAAAAGGAAAAAAACTCAGCAAAGCGAGAGGAATTCCTGTTAACAAGCCTCCACCTCACAGACTGAATCCCAAGTCACCACCCAGGAACAGCAGAGTCTAGGCCAGGCTGCTTCTCCCTGCAAACAGCGGAACTTCCCGAGGCCCCACCCCGGCCTCTCAGTGCGCAGCCTCTCTTTCCTTCTTCAGAAAGAATTAAGGGAAGGGGGGCAGGGGAGAAGGCGGGGAGGTCGTGTGGGAGAGGTCAGGGTGGAGGGGAGGTCGGGGACGGGGGAGGTCTCGGGGGCGGCGGGGAAAGGGCGGGCTTCATCCGGGACTGGCAGTTCAGCTTTTCTCTGTTTTTAGGATTGAAGGCAGGGTTTCACCTGGGCTGGGGGTGGGGGGCGGGGGGTAGGGGTGGGAGGCCTTGGCTGCTTCCTGTTTCTATCATAGACGCAGCTGGCCTTAGAATATTCCATTTACGGATGAAAGAATTGCAGTGTTATTTTATGGAAAAATTTAAGAAGATGTTGTGATATCATCGACTTTGTAAGTGTGAAGTGTTTCTACTATTCCCCTCAGAATTCGGTTCAGGAAATATTTTATGCAGAAAGATTTACTACAATTTGCTGGGTCTTCCCAAATAACCCTCTCGACAATTATTAATATTTTAGGTTTAGCAACTCACTTAAATAGACTAAAATAGACTGAATATTTGCTTAGGCCTTCTTCACATATTTCAGACATATTTTTCTCTTCTTGGTCTTCCTCAGTAACATCTAGTGATCTCCAAATCAAGAGATAAGAGAAAGCAAGCATGCCTGGAAGAGACATTTCTTAAAGGTCACCTACAGATCAATACCCACAAAAAGCAAACCACAAATTAATGGAAAGGCATGACAGAAATCGCCTTTCTCATTAGGCCCTCTGCGGACTGCCTGTTAGTATTAGATCCACCCTGATTTATTCCAAACCCTAGACTGCATAGGCTGGTGCTTATTGTTATGGTCATTATAAGCCATTATTATTCATTCCTAGAGTGCAAATGAGCCTCTTATCCTTTAATTCTTCCCTAGGAAAGCACCCCAAGGGAACCATAATTTGCAAAAAATTGGCCTCATGATTCCTTTTTGCCTAATAAGTTTAATTTTCGGCTCTGAAAAGGAGAAAGCTAAAGGGGACTTGAAACCTACAATGTTAATTCTAATTGATCACTTCAAAGACCTTTTACATTCATAGATGACTGAATCTCAGGGTCAAAAAGTATTTTAAGGGTCTTCCTACTCAAGGCACACTAGGCTCAAGAGGCTGCTGTGAGAAAGAGAAAGAAATCTAGCATATCTGTCTGTAGGACATGCTAGAAACAGGGAAACATGAAGCCATAAATAAACAGAGATGTTCCAAGTGCTTTTGAGATCAATATATTTTACTCAGGAAATCTTTATAAAAATGCATTTCTTTGTAAAGACCCTGCAAGATTTATTTCTTGGGTATTATAAGTGAACTTGGTTAGTGAAGTGTGTCGAGAAACAGGCAATCCACAGCTTAATAGAAATATTTAACCACCTAAAATGTCATAGAGAAAAACAGTTTAAGGTTAAGGGTGAAGTGACAGATGTTGCACCATGGCAACTTTGAGTATAAAATTATTTATTTTTGTTTTGTGAGAGCTTCATTTGCCAAACTGCTGAGTCGTGAAAACGGCGTAATTCCAATATTTTCCTTCAGAAACTGAAACAATTTTTGTTCTTTTTCCAATCTTTGGAGGAAGTCCTCTTAAAATGTAGAATTCATATTAATGTAACAGTCTGCAATGTCTGCTCAATTCATGGTAGCCCTCTGATTAAATACTCTGGATGTATAGGAATTACCATCATTGACTTCTAGGTTTTATTTGACAGGAAATTCAAGGAGAAGCTGGAATGCTTTGTCTCTTTAGCAGTTATATGCTTGGCCTTTCATAGCTATGACATACATACACAGTTATGTGTTGCACAATGACATGTTGGTCAATGATGGGCTGTATAAACAACGGTGGTACCATAAGATTATAGTGATGCCGAAAAATTCCTATTGCCTAGTGACGTTCCAGTGTTATGGGAAAGAAGCCCCTTTCCAGACCCCAAGAGAGGGTTCTTGGATCTTGTGCAAGAAAAGAATTTGAAGTGAGTTAACAGAGCGAAGTAAAAACAAGTTTATTAAGAAAGCAAGGAATGAAAGAATAGCTGCTCCATAGACAGAGGAGGGCATTCCCAGAAGCAAGAAGAGGAACACATCCACATTAGGTACAATGCTTGTTTGCACGTAAGGTAAGAAAACAAAATATCATGGAAGAGATGTGCTCTACTACAAGGGCTGTGACAAAAACATTGTTAATTGGTGTATAATTACTGTCTTAATAATCTACATTTTTATCTTTAAAGTGAAACTTAAACTAAGAATGCTTTTGTTTTTAAGATATTGGGACATCAGGACCTTTCCCGCATCTGTTATTTCCTGTCAGACCCAGGATATAACAGACCCAACTGTAAATATCCTGTGACTAAGAATGCTAACCTCCTGGGAATGCAACCCAGTAGGTCTCAGCCTCATTTTACCCAGCCCCTTTTCAAGATGGAGTCACTCTGGTTTGAATGCCTCAGATAGTAGCATAACGCATTATTCATATGTCTTGCTGATGCTGGTATAAACAAAACTCCTGCACTGCCAGTTGTATAAAAGTATAGCACATACATTATGTATAGTACATAATATTTGATAATGATAATAAACAACTATGTTACTGGTTTCTGTAATTACTGTAATTGTACTTGTTATTTTACAGTGTACTCCTTCTACTTATATATTATATATATAAATTAAATGTAAAGCAGCTTTAGGCACGTCCTTCAGGAAGTATTCTAGAGGAAGCTATGGTTATAGGAAATGACAGCTCCGTGCATATTATTGCCCATGAAAATCTTCTAGTGGGACAAGATGTAGAGGTGGAAGATAGTGATATTGATGATCCTGATCCCGTGTAGGCCTAGGCTAATGTGTGTGTTTGTCTTAGTTTTTAACAAAAAATTTTAAAAAGTAAAAATTAGTTAAGACTTTTAAAAATAGGAAAAGCTTATAGAATAAAGATGTAAATAATTTTTTTACAGCCGTACAATGCATTTGTGTTTTAAGCTAAGTGTTATTATATGAGTCAAAAAAGTTTAAAAAATTAAGAAATTTATTAATACAAAAAGTTACGGTAAGCTAAGATTAATTATTATTAAAGAAAGAAAAATTTCTAAAAATAAATTTGGTGTAACCAAAGTGTACAATATTTATAAAGTCTACAGTAGTGTAGAGTAATGGCCTAGGCCTTCACATTTATGCACCACTCGCTCATCGATTCACCCAGAGCAACTTCCAGTTCATCAAGCACCATTCATAATAAGTGCCCTATATATGTGTACCATTTTTTATCTTTTATATTGTTTTTATACTGTACTGTTTCTATGTTTAGATATGTCAATACCCACCAGTGTATTACAACTGCCTGTAGTATTCAGTACAGTAACATGCTGTACAGGTTTGCAGCCTAGGAACAATAGGCTATACCAACTACCCTAGGTGTGTAGTAGGCTGTACCATCTAGGTTGTATAAGTACACTCTAGGATGTTCACAAAATGACAAAAATGCCTAGCAACACATTTCTCAGAATGTATCCCTGTTGTTAAGTGACTCATGACTGTATTTTAAATTTAGAGCGTCTTTTCTGAAGAGAATGGTTTAGGAAATATGCAGTCAGAATATGTCATTTTGGGGGGCTGTTCTACCCCTCACAATGTTTTAAGGATTATCATTAATCTTTTCCTGTGATCCAACCCCATGTTTCTTCAAGCATTCAGACAAAATTGTATCTAAACACATTATCTATATATTTAGAGCTCTTGTTTTGCTTTGTTTAATTGCTTGTACATGAAAATGTCTTCATTTATTTTTTGTTTCAATAGCTTTCTAGTTTATTTTGTTTTAATAGCTTTCTAGTTTATTAGCCAGTGCTTCAACATAGCAAGGCTAGGTTTCTATACTGCCAGTTACAATTATTTGAATCTCTTCTACACTCTTTCCCATGAGTCTTTACATTGCAGTCTCAAATTTACCTGCAGATAAGCACTGTATATCCCTTTTTTGACCCTCTTCTTTATAATGGCTAATTTTATGTGTCAACTTTACTGGCCATGGGATGCCCAGATAGCTGGTTAAAGATTATTTCTGCATGTGTCTTTGAGGACATTTCTGGAAGAGACTAGTGTTTGAATCGGTGGACTGAGTGAAGCAGATGGCCTTCCCCAGCGTGGGTGGGCACTGTCCAATCCATTGAGGGCCTGAATAGAACAAAAAGGCAGAGGAAGTTTGAATTTGCTCTCTGCCTGACTCCTTGAGCTTGGAATTGATCTGCTCCTCTCAGCATTCCTAGTTCTCAGGCCTTCAGACCCACACTGGATTCTATACCATGGCCCTCCCAGCTCTCAGGCTTTCCTTCAAAAAACACCACTGGCTTTCCTGTATCTCTTAGACTGTGGGATTTCTCCACTTCTATCATTATGTGAGATAATGCTTTAAAATAAAATCTCTTTATATATTGGTTCTGTTTCTCTGGGGAACCCTGGATAATACATTCTTTACCTCCTATTCATAGAATAAAAGTTAAGTGTTCATCTACCTTTGGACTAATTTCTCATGTACAATTTCTATTAACTTACCATTAAGTGTTCCAATCCTAAGTGACTGAATTCTTTTCGGCAGATATATTTTGAGCACATACTAGGTACGAAGCATCAGACTAGGCTCTGATAGAAGATTTCATGGAGATAGCACCATTTAAACTGGGCTTCAGGGATGAGTAGAATTTAATGGCAGATTTTTTGCAGGGAATGTTCCTTGGGTGAGGGTAACAATTAAAGCAAAGTCATGTCAGTGGAAAAGTCTGCAGACTATGTTGGGGAACAGCCAATAAACTAGACAAATGGGAGTACAGGATTTATGAAGGAGAATATAAGTAAAGATACTAGAATAACAGGTTTAGGCCAGGTTGTAGAGTGTGTGTGTGTGTGTGTGTATCTGTAATTTTTAAAAGCACATATAAGCAAAAACTAGTAAACAAATAAAGGCAAAAATTAAAGAAATTTTTACTTATAAAAAGTTGCAAGCTTAATATATGAAACTTTTATTTTCATCAATCATAAGAAAGTAACTTGCTGACCTGATAGCCCATGATCACAAGTACTTTGGTATGCATTTCATATAAAAAAGGACATTCCTCTATACAACCATTCAACCATCCAAATATGGAAATAAATACCACTATTTATCTAATCCTTTGACCTCATTCTGATTTACCTAGTTATCCCAACAATGTACTATATAGTGAAAGGATGCTGCTTAAAATCAGATTCTTTTGGGTATTTCTGGGTGTTTCAGACACCCACATGTTCTGAGTGTTTGAAGCTACCAAGAATTTCTTTTCTGTAAGGACACTGCTTGTACACCTATGGAGGTAAGAGCACTATTAGGGGGCTAGAGCTAGGAAGGAATTGTTAGACTTGTTCCTGAGAGCCTAATTTTGGCTCAGATCATTCCAGCATTGTGTTCCTAGTATATCACAAAAATTTCTCTGTAAAATCAATGTTTTTTTTCCTTGTAGGAATTTTATCTTAATAACTTTTATAGGAGACCGTGAGGTCTCGACTAGACAACAAAGTGAGGACATTCTGAGGTATTTGGCGTCTCTCCTCCAAAGCCAGGTAATACAGTCTTTCTCAGGAGGCTGTCCAGGTGGGCTCTTGGTCAGCTCCATGGGTCTTCCAGATGAGTTCATGTGTCTGAATGCTCATAATGACAATGCAGAAAATCCTCACTCTTCTTCACTAGAGCACATTTGAATTGTCTGGAGAAAAGGTTTGAAATTTTAAGCTATCTGGCTTATAACTTGTATTTAATGCAAACTGTGGAATAGAAATACAGTCATGGAATTATGCTGAAGAAAAGAATGTAAGGAATGTTCTCTATTACCTTAATTCTCCTTACTCCAGGGTTCCCACAGTCCTATGCAGGACTGAACCTTAGTGTTGGTCTTGATTGGTCTGTGGTCTACCCAAAACAGATGTTTACCTGGCAACAGAGAACAGAGGTGGGGCACCTCCCACCATAGCATCTACATTCACCGTAGGGACCCATGAGGGTTTTTGTCAAGGCTGAGGTCATTCTGTGTAGTTTGATTAGACCTCAGATCATTCAAGTTTTCTCTTTTAATGATAGCAATATTTTCATCTTATTAACAGTACATTTTTTAGGTCAGAAAATTGTTTTTATTTCATTGTCAAGGCAATTTGTGATAAAAATTGAAATAATGCCCAGCATGATTTAAAATTTTAACTTTTAAAATCTTTGAGTTCTAATTATACACAGTTAAATAAATTTCGAAGCTGTGTGGGTCTCCATGTTGTGGATACACCTAGCTATGATATCTCTATTATAGTGTGTTTCATGATCTTATATATCTCCTTACTTTCATCTGATTTGGGTGGAAGATGGAGCTAGGAGCATCAAAAGTTACATAGTGGAATTTTATCAGACTTTGTGGCTGTCTCCTCTCAGTACCTCATTAGGGAAGATGTAGCTTTTTTGAAGCTGGCTGCAAAGCATCATGCCGATTCCCTCCTGGCATGGTTGGATCATGGCAAGGACAGGAAGGAAAACAAAGGAAAATTATTGGTGATCCAAAGCTGTTGTGACATTCAGAAAAAAGAAAAAATTGTCCCAATGGGACCTTTGTGACTGAACTCCAAGGCTTGTACACATATGTTTAAATAACATTGGATTCACCTTTCAAAGTATATTGTTATTTTAAAAATACAAATGTGAAACATAAGCCTCTATATATGTTTATAAAACATATAAACACTAATATAGAAAAGAAGAATGAGAATATTTCCATTTTATCTGTGTCGCAAGTGGGAGAGGTGCTTCATTGGGATTTATAAAGGGAAGTTTAAAGAGTAGAATTTCCAGTGTTGCTTGCCAGGCTCCTCTTTCAGGAAATGTCCTTCCATCATCTCAAACAAGAGTTCTGTGTTCCCAACCTTTGACATTTACTGGTAGAATATTTGGTCATCGCAGTAGAACACAATGTTTTACTTTGTTAAAAGGAAATTTATCACTCATTGTACTAGTTTTGGATGATGCTTATGGATAAAGGGCAGTTCCTGATAAGAGTGCTAACAATGTAATTCCATTGTTATATAGTAACGGTTTGATCTTTAAAATGCATGCTAAATTGTTTTACTAAATTCTATTGGCTTCTTTTTTTTAATTTGTGTGTGTGTGTGTGTGTGTGTGTGTGTGTGTGTATGGAGACGGGGTCTTGCTCTGTTACCAGAGCTGTTCTAAAACTCCTGAACTCAAGCGATCGTCCTGCCTTGGCCTCCCAAAGTGCTGGGATTGCAGGCATGAGCCACCATGCCCAGCTGACTTTTTTTTTTTTTTTAAGTCATACCAAAAAGGAAAAATCACACGTTAAATAGAGTGAAATCTATTATGGCAGATGTTTGTATTATTTGAGTTCTAGTTGGGCCATAGAATTCTTTCCCTGCACATCACTCGATATAGCAAAGTAGGACATACTTGATATCTCATATTTTATATGGTTTCTAGTTCATCAGAATATCACTATGTATTTTTCAAATGCTGTCTTCAAGGGGCGTATTTCTGCTTTGTACTATTGAATGTCCCTGGGGTTAAAAATTTAGGTATAGTGAATTAAACCTTCTCTAAGTCAGAGTTCCATTTTCTTGCTGTGAAATAAAGATAATAACTGTTAGGTCCATTCCAGAGATTTGTAGTGATGGTCAGATTAGAAAATCTCTGCGACATTAATTTATAAGTGTGTAAGCATTATACGAATTTGCAGGATTGCTATTATTACTAATTAGATTCACAATTACTTGGTTTCTTTTTTTTTTATAAAAATGAAAACTACACAAAACTGGTAATTTAGTATCTGTGCATTAAGTTAGTCACAAATTTGGCACAGTCCCTCTTTCATGCTCACAGTCCGTGCTTGCAGGGATGACCAATGGTAGTGCTTGGATAGGGCCATATTGGGTGTTAAGAAAGGCAGCAGAGAAGTATCTAGTTCTTCAGGTCATATCCCTTAGCCAGCAAGCAATAGCATTATATGCATCTTTCCCATAGAAATTGAAACTGGGTTTTTAGAAAATATGGGACATGAAGTTTTATTTTGGAAGATACATTTTTATTCTAGAGAAAGCCTATGCATGTTACATTGTTCCATTTCCCTTTACTTTCTTCATTTTAGGGGAAAATCTGTCAAATGAATTCTAAGTACAAAAAATAGATTTTGAACTTTCTTTTTAAGTCCTTAAACCTTGATGGCTCTGTTAACGACTAACTTTAAGACTTCAGACTTTTTTGGTCTTAAAGTCATTCAATGAGAAGGACATCTCAAAAAGCAGCTTTGGAAGATGTTAACATATGTCTCTGCTGGTAAAAGCAAATAATTCAAGACTGAAAAGGTACCACCCTACTCAATCTTTAAGGAAGCCAGTCCCATTCCTGTCTAATTTACTTATATCTTTGGAATATTTGTTATTTCTCTGCTGGCTACCTGTAGAGGGAGCAACAGGGGAGCATGAGAGAAATCTGTAGCACACTTTAGATCTCAAGGGACTGAGAGTTTTAGTATTTGTCAAGATGGATATTACCAGTGTGAAATAGAGGACCATAGAAAGTGATATGTAGCAAAATATTTAATTGAGTGTTTTGAAAGAAAACCAGAGCTGGATAGTAAAGGAGTTCATTTGCAAACTATTGAGACTTCAGTGTAGAACTGGGCTCAATTCGAAAACAGCATGGGCAAGAGGGGATTTATAGTCAAGGATCAGGCTGGGGGTCAGTGGACGAAAAATTACAAAGAGGAAACATCAGAAGTTGGGGATTCTGATTAAACAAACCTAACAGAATTCTCACCAGAGGGAGGCAAGGGTGATCAGATCTGGAAGGTGGGTGAAGGATGAGGAACTTCATCAGATATTGAGGGTGATCAGGCCAGGGGCGGTGGCTCACGCCTGTAATCCAGCACTTTGGGAGGCAGAAGCGGGTGGATCACCTGAGGTCAGGAGTTCGAGACAAGCCCGGCCAACATGGCGAAACCCTGTCTCTACTAAAAATACAAAAAGTAGCCAGGCATGGTGACGCGTGCCTCTAGTCCCAGCTACTCAGGAGGCTGAGGCAGGAGAATCGCTTGAACCCAGGAGTCGGAGGTTGCAGTGAGCCCAGATCATGCCACTGCACTCCAGCCTGAGCAACAGAGTGAGACTCTGTCTTAAAAGAAAAAAAAAAAAAAAGATACCGAGGGTGATCAGATGTTAAGGATGGAGAATTCTTGCTAAAATGACTTAGGATTTTTGCTAAAATAGCACAATGCAGAGACAGAAAAATCCACAGGTTGAAGTTTAGTTGGGTAGAGGGTTCAGAGGAGCCTGACTAAAGTTTGGTCAAGGAACATATCTTGTTAATACAACTAGGTGTTGATTTATATCTTATATTCTATTTGTAATAGAACAGCTGCCTATGTAGGGGCTGTTTTGATCTCAATTGTAAAATAATTGAAACGATTCAATTGGTGACCTTCCCTACTATCAATATTTTACATAATTACTTTTTTTCTGTTCTGTTACTACTCTTAACTCTTACTTGGGTTTCTAAACGATCAGAATGAGTCATACAATAATTCTGATATAATTGCTAACACTTTGCTCTCACCACCACCTCCTCATCCTTCTCTCTTCCTCCACCTCCTTTTCCTCCTTTTTTGATAAAGAGACTTGTTTTTTAGTCTTATAACATCAAAATTGGAAAATAGGAAACTGAAAACGTTTACACACTTAAGTCAATTCCTAGAATTTTAATAAAGTGATAGTTCTGGATGTTTCTAAAACTATTCAGTGAAATACAAAAATGCTACTGCTGAGATTTTGTTTTCATTAAACCTTTTCTGAAATTGCTTATTTTATATGAACAAATAAAATTGTCCTACTGTATGATAAAGGCAAAGTAATACTGGCAGAATTGCAGGCTTGTGAGTCCAATTTTTAAATTAGATGAGAGAAAAAAAGCTTCCTGAATTTGCAATGAATGTATATCATTATTCTTCATGTTCCATTTCTTTCTTCATTTATCCTAGTACCTCTTGAGAATCTTCAGATTCTTGCTTTTCTTTTTTTCTTATTGTAAAACAGCATGCCCCACATTTCAAAGAGGCTTTTTGTAGGGTAATTTAAAACTTACTGTTTTCCAAGAGGATGGTGAGTCAATTTGTGCTTTCTCTATTCAGTTTATCTCTTGTTTACAGGTTTATGGAAAATGAGATTATCACAATTTTTATTATAGTTTCCTAGACAACCAGCAGAAGTTCTTTACTGACTTAGTAATGGCAAATGGACAGGTTGAGCTGCACCAAAAGTTGGGAGAAACCAAGCCAGTTTCTAGGTCATTTTTGATTTATGGATTAGGTTATAAAATGACTAAGCTTTACATTTTAATATGTGTATATAATATTAATTTCACAGTGAAAAACTGTTTCAGGATTTTTGTGAATTAATTAAAATTAATCTTCCTAGTTAATTTGCATAATATGATTTTCTGAAGAGTAACAATCAGAAGAGGCTAAGGGCTTCATGGTTTCATACTTTTATAGGGGAGTGGAAGAGATAGCCTTTCCTCCTCCATTTATTTATGTCATATTATCATTTACTTGGAAAGGACAAGAGCTTGACTTTCTGCATTCAGGGTTTATTTCTTCTAATAAACTTCCTAAGGATCAACTCCTAATTTTTTAGGGAGTGTAATTTATATCACAGAATTGGCATTTTGTCAGATAGTTTCTTGTTTTCTAATGTTACCATATAATTGGCTGAATTATATAATAAATGCTGTGATTACTACACTTGATCTTAGCCAAAAGGCCGAGACGCGATGTGATTACAAATTCTGTAAAATGCCTTCATCATGGATTATTTCATCTTTGATATATGCTTAGGTTTCTACCATGTTTAAAATTTCCTATTTGTTTTTTGTTGTGTGTTGAGACACTAACAATTAAGTACTAAAAAAACGTATGGATTAATAAGCTATGAATCTACTTAGTGTGAAAATGACAGAGTCACTATACTTTTAGAAATAATAATAGCAGTAGGTTCCAGAGATTCTGTAAGGGCAGGGAAGATGTCTACTATATTTGCATTTGTTCTTAAAGGGTTTAGTATAGTGCCTGGCATATGATAAGGGCTAAGAAAATTTTTGCTGAATGAATGCATAGGAGAATTTTTATTTAAAAAGTCACAACTAGACTTCTATATGTTCTAAATGTAAGGCTTTTCCTCCTGAATATACTAAAACGCAGCCAAATATGAGAACACATATATCTTTCAGCTGGAGAAAAAGTGCTAGAAAGGTTTTCAGAACACAAAGGATTTTTGTTTAAAGGACTTTCTTAATGTAACCTGGTCTACACTGTGTTGCTTCAGAATTCAAAATATTAAAGGAATAAAATTACTAGTATCTCTTAAATAATTAAATTCGATATTTTAGTGAATATCAAAAGGTTTTTGTATAATATTTTCTTAGGATATATTGTATCCACAAACAGAAATGTATGTACAGGTATCAGTCACATTTGCCCAGGAACATCGATGAGGCTGGCAGTCTAGGTTTGTTTTGTCTTATGTTGTAATCAGCATTAATCTCTTCTTCTGAAGTTACTATTTTTGAGTAAAGAATTTAGAAATTAATTAAAATAGATACGTGTTTGAACTACTAGAGCAACATTGTGATTTTATGGGAAAAATACCATTAAATTAAATGAAGGGACCTTGCTTTTCAGGATACTTCACACTGCCTGTTTAATGAATGACCCGTTTAGATTTAATTTATACCAGTTCTGTTGTGCTGTAACAATCAGCCATTATATCTCCAAAGCATGAAGTTAATGAAATAATACCTATCTGGAGTTGGTTATTACACACACAGAGATTCTTTCTTTTGTTTAAAGCTAATTAACATGAAAGACAATTTGACCACTTTAAATGAAAAATGAAGAAAGTAAAAATGATGTGTCCACAGTGAGGCAGGCAATGGAAAGTTTAGCTGTGAAAGAAAAGTTGAACAAGTATAAGCCACATACATTTTTCAAATTATCCTAGCTTTGAGAAAAGAATATCTTTTCAGAGAATCTTTAAACTATGTAGTATCAGCTTAAATGACCTGTTATTCATATAGGTTCAACCTAATTCTCTATTACATCATGTATATGAAACCTATTATATTATTAGTATAGTAAGTGTGGGAAGAAATCTATTGAAGAAAGTGAAGCAAGTGATTAAAACAATGTTTAAATATGTATGAACACTTCTCAGTGAAGCTGTCCATAGCTGGGTGGTAGTAGGGGCCTTATTTGGATAGCATCCTTGGGAAGGTGGAGATTGAGAAATAGTCACATAAGTTTTATTTCTATGAGTTCTTTATTTTGGGACTGATAAGACTCTTCCTAATGAAGAGTTAAGACACAACTTCCTCAGCCTCTGAAATCTGGAATGCCTTAACAGTCATGCGGAGAGAAGAGACTACCCCAAAATGTTTCACATTCTTCCACAGAAAGAAGCTAAAACTAGAATGAAAATCCTTTAGGAAGTCCAGAGAGTTGTAACCTCCCACAGCGGGGAACAAAAATATCACGTGGGAGCCAGTGTTACAACTAGATTTCTGCATCCTACTGCAGAGATTCTAAGTCAGTCGTAATAGTAATAGTACTAGTAATAGGTAATAGTAATAGTTTCAAGGTAATAGTACTAGTTTTTTTCACCAATTATATTCTGATCTAAGACCCAATCCAGGATACCTAGATAGTATTTGATTATGATGTCAGTTCTTTGGAAGCAACTCACTAAATCCATTCCACATGAAAGAGATCAATCAGGAATTAAGCTCCACCCTTTGGAGGGGAGAGTAACTACATAAATTATTCAGAATTCTTCTTTAAGACAAATTTGTCTCTTCTGCTCCCATTTGTTTATTTAGTCATTTACTTACATCAGAATGGACTCATGGGTATTTACTTTATACTTTGGATTATAATCTAGTACTGAGTTAATTAGGTTGTTGTTCAAATTATTCCAGCTTTAATCATTGTGACCTCTTTCAGGTTGGCTCTTGAGTCCTTTGACATGACCCATCATTTGTTTTTTAAGTACTTCCTACTTTCTGGCACTACAAGACGTTTCAGGCTCCTGTGGTATTTGCCTGCCCCATTCATAGAATCAGTTGCTTTTGATGTTTAGCCTCAAAGAAGAAAGTAAATGTATTTTGTTTCCTATGGAATATTCCTCATGTAATATTATGAATGCTTATGGTGATGCTTATGTTTATAAGGCCAACCAAAAAATAGGATCTAATTAGGTTCATTTCCTATTAGGACAATATGAAACAAATACTCTTATCTGGCCTGAAGGCGTTGCTAGGAAAGTGATAAAGGTGACACTTTAGAATGGATTTTACCTTTTTTTTGTCATTTCCCATCAATATGTAGAAACAGTTTTGAGAGACTGTGGAGAAGGGTGGCTGTTTCACTACTTAGCACACACAAACTTAGGCATGGCCTTGTTTGCTCTTTTCAGCCACCTTAGTTTCCAGGGTAAATAACACTGGCCCCAGACTTAAAACAGTGAAGAACTATCTTCATCAACAGATAAAGATGAATAGTTTATTGCCTTTTTCTTACTCCTTCCCATCTCTCCCACTATTGCTTGATTAACATATACTAAAAATTCTGGTACTCCTATTATTTTAACCAACAAATGAATGGATTATCTTCCTATATCCATCTTTTTTATATTCTTTATTATCTTTTTTGCTGTTGTTGTATCCAAAGCAATGAGATTAGTCCAAAAATTATTTCTATCCTCTGGTACAGCTGGAAATTAGCTTGCTGGCTATTTGCCTCCTTGTTCCTTCTTAATGAATAGAGGATGTACTGCCCAACAGGTAATGACTATACAGTGCGGGTTTGAGGGTGATGGTTCATTTAGAAGGAGGCTTATGGTTTTGTTATGAATATAAATAGTTATGAAAAACAAGCAAATGAACAAATGAGGTAAAATATCTCTGAATGTCTCCTAAATGATCACAACAAATGCCAGCCCACGAAAGAAGGAATTTATACTGGAAAATTCACAAGGATTAGTAGTTTTATTCACATATGTAGAAAGACATATCATCATCAAATTACATTCATGAAGCAAAAGTTCTGGAGCCCCCTGAAATGGAGCTCCTGAAATATTCAATTCTAATGCACAGTACTTGAAAATATCAGATACTTTTTCCCTAAACTTTTGGTGTTGTCTAACCTTCTTTCAGTTATCTTGATTATTTTTTTGAATTTAGGCATAATTAGGTGGTTATACTAGATTGTAAGTCTTTTTCAAATTATTGGCAAACCCAAACACAAAGAACAGAGTGTCATTACTTTGATGCTGGTAAAAGTGAGTTTTAGTACTTAGAGAAATGGATTTTGTTATACTAAAAGTCACTGGGGACACATCAGCAAAAAGAAAAGGAAACATGCTGATTGTTTCCCCAGACAAGTGGTTTTCAACTGGTACACATTAGAATCACCGGGGAGTTATGAAAAACTTCTGATGCCAGGGTAAAAATATCTGCAGTGGGGTCCAGGCACTGGCATCTTTTAAGGCTTCCCAGGTGATTATAATGTGCATTCCATGTAATAAAACAATAATTTTCACATTTTAGTAAACATTTAAAATATCCGGATCATTTGTTAACAATACAGAATCTTGGGGCCAGCTCCAGTGTTCTATTTTCCTGATTAGATGTGGAGTCCAGAAATCTATGTTTTAAAAGAATAAATCTTTAGGTACTTGGTTCTTTGCATGATACTGTAGTCTTATTCCGTAACTGCTTGTGAAACCAAAAAAGGTTCTGGCAGCAGCCCACCCCAGATTTATACTGTTGCCTGGAGCTGGCCAAAGCTCTATGGAACTGTTTGGTTTTCTTTGCAAGCCCTGGATCTCTTAATTTCAGGTATGTTGGCCACATATGACCTTTCTCATCAGCTGTCTAGATACCTCATCGTTTAATATTCAGCTCCTATATTACCTAGACTTAGAATTTCTGTATTCTTCAGGCTCCCCCTCTTCCTGTTCTTATTCCCCTACAGCAATTGTAGCAATTATCTTACTGTTTTGTAAACCTTAGTATTCTTATCTGTGTCTTCTGTAAGACTATACATTCCTGGAGATGATTAACTATGACTTGCTGATTTCTATAGTTGTAGTACCTGCCTCAATTCCTTATAACTTGGCACCCCAAAACTTCAAGACTGATAGGTAAAACATTAGACTTGTAATAGAAATTGTAATGTATTGTGAGACATTCTAGCTAAAGGATAAATACAATACGCCATGAACATACAGTTATTTTTGTTCACCTACAAATTCAATTTATTCGTGACATTTTTTCTCTTTCCCCATAATTAGCAGCAATAATTCAGAGGAGGCTATATTCTGTTTAACTGTGAATAAGAAGTTCACATGCAGTTGACTCAATATTCTAAGCTATTGGAGAGGACCAAAAGTAGATAATCCGAAAATCACTTATATTTATGTTTGGAATACATTTTGGCATTTCCTTTGGAATAAATGTGGTTGATGCTCTAGGAATTCCCAATATTTCATACAAAAGATTGAAGGCATATCTGTAAGACCTGATTCTCCAGAAGCTAAAAGCTGTTTTCTCCTGTGTAGCTCCTCCACAAGCTACTCATATGCCCCGCTTTTCCAAGGACTCCTCTGGGAATAAGAGAATAATATTGAAATTAAAAGGAACAAAAAGGGATTGATATTTGTCATGTGCTGTGTGTTTTAATTTAGGACTGTTTCCCCTCAAATAGAGTGCTTTCTTATTTCTACCCCCAGGTAAAAGAACATTCTGTTTATGATAACAAAAGAGGTAATCAAGCAAAATAAGTTGAAATCAATATAAAAGAATCAGGGGTAACTTCTAAGGGTGATAAATTAGATTTATGTTTTCTCCACCATAAATATTGAACTGTTTATAGTGGAACCTTTTTTTTCCAGAAAGATTTTAAAAACTCTAAAAATAGGAAAATTTAACTTTCTTCAACATAAACACTCCCAGTAGGAAAACACACTGAAAATTTACAAAATTCAGATTAGAATAAGTCATAATTTTTTTAGAAGCATAAGATATGCTCATGGATATGTAAATGTCATGGATTATTTCCTATCATCTTCTGTCTCTTATGTGATATATTCCTTAGTATTGATGAAGTTTACAAAGCAGTCATTAAAATATTCTCTTTAAATCTCTGACTTTCCGTGTTGATTTGACTGGTTGCTTCTCCAGCATTTGCTGTTTTCCTTCCCCACTGGGCAAAGCCAGGGGATCTGAGTAGGCAGAAGCTGAAGAGCACATTTATATTCTCTTTCTGACTGAGATTGGTTCAAGGTTAAGAACTTGGCATAAGTTTGTCCACTCAGAGTAAAGCCCAGAACTTTTAGTCAATAGTTAGGGTGAACATCTTCCTTTGTGACTGGAAGGAAGAGCATACATTACTCAAATTGCAGCTGGTAATTGTTTTGTGACCAAGAGAAGACTTAGTCTTGGGATAAAACTGGCAGGGTCTTGGTGAAATGATTTAGTTGTCAAATCAAGTCACACCTGATTTGAGGCATTTCCCCCTATAGACTTTTGAGCTATCTTTACCCATTAATCATCTTATTGTGTATAACAATGTGAGTTGGATTTTCTGTTATTTGCAATGGAAAGACTATCATTTGAAACTTTCTTGATGATATGGTTTGGCTGTGTCACCACCCAAATCTCATCTTCAATTGTAACTCCCACAATTCCCACATGTTGTGGGAGGGACCCAGTGGGAGGCAGTTAAATCATGGGGGTGGATCTCTTTCATTGTTCTTGCAATGGTGAGTGGGTCTCATGAGATATGATGGTTTTTAAAAAGGAGTTCCCCTGTACAGATTATTTCTCTGTTTCTCCTTGCCTGCTGCCATCCATTTAAGATGTGACTTGCTCCTCCTTGCTCTCCACCATGATTCTGAGACCTCCCCAGCCACGTGGAACTGTAAGACTATTAAACCTCTTTTTCTTCCCAGTCTCAGGTATGCCTTTATCAGCAGCCTGAAAACAGACTAATATAGCAGACTTGAGTACCTGTGGCTGACATGTTTATTTGTCAAATGAAAGAGTAACAAATTGGTTATTTCAATATGTTACAAGAAGAAAAAAAAAACAAAAAACCAACAGCCTCCCAATAAAATATAATAGAATTTACATCTGTGACATCATGTGTTTGAACCAGTCCTTATAAACGGAAACTAATTTTTCTTGTTGCATTTTGCATTTCCTTCCCAATTATGACAGAATAAGAAAGTGTCACACAAAACTTGGATGGCTTATTTGGACAGGTATTTTTTAGATGATTTAGTCCTATCCCTTCATTTTATAAATGAAGAAACCAAACCTCAGTGAGGTTGAGTTGGACAAGAGCTGAGATAGATGATCCCATCTGACTTCTGATGTGTCCTCTTTCCACTGTGGTATGAGGTCTACAAAAAGAAATTTAGAAACAAATGGTTGAATAAGGTAGATTGAAATATTGTTTTGTCCCCTTCCCTATAAGAGGATTGTAACTCTTTGCCCTTGCCGTGTCACTTTCAATATCTCCCTGTACTTTCTCACTTTCTGCCCTAGCCTTGATTGTGTGACTTGCTGAGGTAAATGTGAGTAGATGTGACAGAATCATGAAATGCAACTGCATGAGGCATCTTGCTATCATGCTATTATGACAAGTCCCAGATGGTGGCTGTTCTTTCATCCTGGTCCTTGAATGAGAAAACCCATGGAGCAGTGCCTCTGCCTGTAGCAGAGCTGCAGCTGCATTTAACATGAATGGGCATGAAAAATTTATTGTAGGAAACCACTGAAACCTGAGACGGTTTGTTACTACAGCAAAGCTGATGAATACTCTGAAAATCAGGAGTAATTATCCCATGTGGTATAAAGTAAGAAAGGAAGAAATTCCTGTGCATTTAGAACATACCTCTTGCTTTCCTTGGCTGTTTGTCCATGGACATGATTGGTTATGCTTTTTCCTCCCAGAGTATTGCCAAAGGACAAGATACTTGTTCGTTTCGTTCTTATGCCAGTAACATCTTATAGAAACTCAGTTAACTTACTTCATTATTTTATGTTAATTGGGAGGTAGGAGAAGAAATAGGATAAACAAATAAGTTTACAGAAAAATAACAATATCTATATTAATATGGCAACTGAAATCTATCCTGTGGCAGGGCATCATGCTAATATATTACACATTTTCATGTGTATCTTGCACTTGATTGTGAGCATTTAAGGCCCTATATCTGCCTGGAAGAGCTAGGGAACTTCCCAGAGGGGTGCCATAATTTGAATGTTTGTCCTCTCTAAATCTTATGTTGAATTGTAATCCCCAGTGTTGGAGGTGGGCCCTGGTTGAAGATGTTTGGGTCATGGGGATGGACCCCTCATAAATGGTCTTGGTGGCCTCTCTGCAATGAGTTTATGTGAGATCTAGTTGTTTAGAGGAGCCTGACACCTCTGCCTCACTCTCGTGCTCCCTCTCTTGCCATGTGATACATCAGCTCCCCGTTCACCTTCTGCCCCTAATTGTAAGCTTCCAGAGGCCTCACCAGCAGCCGAGCAGATGCTGGTGCCATGCCTGCACAGTCTGCAGAACCTTCAGTGAAATAAATCCTTCTTTATAAATTATCCAGTGTCAAGTATTCCTTTGTAGCAATGCAGAATACACTAATACAGAAAATGAGAGCGCAATAGGTAATCCAAATGTCAAAAGATGTTAGGAAGTTATGAAGATGGGCTGAGGGGAGGTAACTTCCAGAGGGACCACTATATGCAAGGACAACAAGTCACCAAGAAGCTCCTCATAGCTAAAGAAGAGGGCAAATGTAAGGGAGAAGCAGACGTGGACCCAGCCATGGCCAACTCTGCTTGTCATCCTGAGGGCCTGGCCCTCATGCTGTGTGTAATACAGTGTCACTGAAGGAATACCATCAAGGTACTGCCATGGTCAGAATTTAGTTTTACAAATATTTATTCAGAGGAGAAGGAAGAAAATAAAACCTGGTGACACTGATATGGAGACTTCAACAGCTATTTGTATTAGCGGGGATAAGAAATGCAAAGATACTGCATTAAAGCAATGGCTGTGGGATAAATGAATTATTTAGATTTGTTATAGGGTACACTCCACTGAATTTTGTGAAGGCTGTGGTAGAATAAGTCACTTTACCTAGGCAGATACATATATAGGAAAGTTTTGTCAGATATCTTAATAGGAAAAAAAGGGGAAACAGCCTAATATAATGATTTTGGATTTGAGGCCAGGAGGGAGTAACATTTACTCTCTCTCTGGTATTAATTCTTAATCCTTTCTAAGTCTCAGTCTCCTTACCTGTATCCTGCAGATAATAAAGTACCTTTCTTGTAGGATTATCGTGACAGTGAAATGAGATGGTGTTGGGGTTCAGTCAGGCTGCTGGAAAAAATATTAAAGATGGTTATATAATAGCCTGAAAGCTCTCTTGGAAGACCCGAGAGTTTGCATAGCTTCAGATTGCTTGGCTAAAGGCAGCCAGGGTCTCTTTGCAGGAGCCGGAAAGATAGGGTGCAAGTACAAAGGAATTTGGGAAGTTTATCTTACTAACCTGCTTACTTATATGGGCTTAAGACTAACCTTTCAAGCTACACCTACCCGCGGGTACTTTACTGCCTCCTACTGGGGGCAGGTGGGGGTTGGCAGAAGTTTATCACCCGCAAGTGGTGTTTGGTTTAGGCCTGGGAACCTGACCTTTAATCTTCACCCTCTAGTGGTGTTTACTCACAACTTTTGTTAATTAGTCTTACTGAATAAATGCGAGCCTGACTAGCGGATGAGGGCCTAGTCACAACTATTTACAGAACTCAGCCTGGAGTCTGTAAGCGGCTCGGACCCTCAGCTGGACTGGCAGAGCAGAATATCTGTGTGTCAGTGTACCTCAGTCATCTGTCGCTGAATCAGGGGTCTGCATGAACAGACACCCCTCAGCTAGTGCCCTCGTGAAAGGAGCGCTGCCTCAAGACGGGACACGAAAATATTTAACCATTGACTCTGCCTCATAATAAAGGATGAATACTTTTTGGTCATGTCTTTTTTCCCCCTGATTCTTATTAGTTCTGTAACATCAGTTGGGTTAGAAAATATGGAAGGTTTCCGGTGAAAGAAGAGGAGGCAGACAAGTTTGATTTGAATATCTAAAATCTGATTTTCCTGTAAGATATCCAGATGGAATTATCTAAATAGGTAGTTGGCATTTCAAAATGGTCTCTGGTAAGTGATTAGCAATTCAAGGTCTGAGAATGAGAAGAAAGCATAGTTGAGAAGTATAGGTCATATTAAAATTGATGCCACAGATGTGAAATATTGCTAGAGAGAATGCATAGGAATCAGAAGGGTTAGGGGCCAAGAAAGGAAGCTGAGGAGGAGTAGCTGGACAGTGGGTGGTAATTAGCTTAATGTTCTATAAAGCAAGCAAGACATTTTTATAAGAAGGGATTTAATAATGGATAAACACTCCAGATAAGAGCATGTAATATGCTGAGAGGATGAAATATACTAGTTATAGAGAAGTGGTGGAGGCAGAAGCTAGATGTATTAAAGGGTGAATGAAAAGTGATTAAGTAGAGAACAGGAATGTAAGGTGGTTCTTTTAAGGCCCTGGAGTGTGAGGGCAAGAGGACTGCAAAGACTACTGGTTGCCTAGTCAATTTCAACTCTTACTAAGTAACAGAGTCCTTCTAATTTTGATTACTGTAATATGGTCAGTTTAAAATGACATTCCCAAGCCTCCTTGCAGTTGGGTGACTAATGAGATATAATGGCCACCCATTGTGTGGGCTTGGGCTTCCAAGAAAGCTCTTTAAAGGACTGACTCAGCTGGGAGACATGTCCTTTTCCCCTCTCCTTTCTCTACCTTCCTGAAATGGAAATGAAATAGCTGAAGTCACAGCAACCATCTTGGAACCTTGTAAAAATGGTCAGGAGAATATCAGATACTTTAGCATTAATATGCTTGAAGTCCTGAATCAATGGCATCAACTGTTTACTTCTATTATGTGAGATAAATATGTATTTTAAGTCCCCATAGTTGGCACTGTTTTTACCAGCCAAATACAAACTGACAAAGTGCAATAGCTAGATGATATAAGGTTAAAAGAATATCTATATTTCTAGTCAAAGTAGTATCTTACAACTTCTTTGAGGTTTTTTTTTAGATTGATTTACTATTTTCCCCTCAATAAGGAACATGGATAAATCACTTCACTGTCAGGTACTCTGTGGTAACCCGATAAAAATGTGCATCTTTTCACTTTTCTTCTTATTTTCTCCATCCTCTTCTTTCCATCTTTCTTCTGTCTCCCCGTCTTCTGCTCTCCTGATAAGTAAGATGCTTTCTGATAGATCAAGAGGTTAATAAACTTTGAATAAATGGATGTAAAGTGTTTGAACAATAAAATCTCTGCAGACAGGAAGATATTGAAGAGTTAGCTTAAAACATTGCACAGGAAATATAATGGTGTTATATGTCTTTCCAACAAGTAAACTATTTTGGTCTTGTAAGCAAATAAAGTGATATTCACCAGCTAAGAGGGTTCAGGCATCTCAACCCACCAGGAGAGCAGGGAGGCCCCTCATGCACAGGCACACAGACGTGATGCACCACACAGAGGGAATAAGAAGCCATGCCCTGTGATAAGAACAGAGCATCAGGCATTCTCTAAATACTATTTGACAGGAGAGAAAAAGTAATCAGTATTACCGTGGAAGAGTATTCAAAATCACTGAGCAAAACTTCAGGGTTTCAAATCTAGAGACTAAACATGTTCTACATATAGAGATAAATGGTGTTACCTTCAAACAACATCCCTGTGGAGGGCAGCTTGGGATACAGAGTTGAGTCACCAGAAACTGGACAGAGAAGGAAAGGGAGTCATCTACATCACAGGAGAAACAATGATCTTAGCCATCCGGCCTGGCCAGTCAGTTTTTCCAGCTGTTTAGTAAGGAGAAACTGCTTTATGCTATTTGTGATTATTAAAAATTATAGTTGTTTTAATTCTCATTCCACCTCGTGGGATCAATAATTTCAGTTAATTCTGATGTCCCAAATTAAAGATTGAGATGGAATTAACCAGTAGGTAGTTGGCAATTCAAAATGGTGTGTAGGAGGTGATTACTAGGTACCATTTTGAATTACCATATCTTCAGGTCTTGAGATATTTAGCTATCTAGACTTCATCAACCTACCCGATGTTCTTCCTGTTAAGATCTCCTACTGAGAGGAAGCAGGCAACAAAATCTTTTACAGAATGGTGCTTTAAGAAGACATATATTTGGTGTAAGTGTGTCCAAGGTGAGCTGTTACACTCATAGGTATATTAAATATAAACTTGTTTTATTTTTCCGGTGATATGTTGCCTAGGGATTGTGCTTATCATAAAGTCCCAGCAAATGAAAAGGAAAGACACTGACTGGGAGAAAATATTTTCAACATATATCTGACAAAAGAGAGGAATTGTGCCCCAGGGACAGTACTTAACAGATTACACCCTGGAACTTCATTTATGGCTGGGTCTGATTTCAGTGATTTTGGGCTAATGCTGTAATGGGCCTTTTAGCTGATGCTATAACGGGATGAGACTCTTGGAAACTTTTAAAAGGGGTCACCAATAAATATATGAACAGATGACTCTCATCACTGGTCATCAAGAAAAGGCAAATTAAAACCACATTGAAATACCATTATATACTCACTTAAAAGTGACAAAACTAAAAAGACTAACACTGTGTTTTGGAGAAGATGGAGGCAACTGGAAATCTTGTAAAATGTACACTGACTCAAACACTTAAGAAAAAATTTGACTGATTCTTGTAATGTTAAACTATTAATACTTACCATATGCCCCAGCAGTCCCATTCTTATGTATTTACCTAGAGAAATGAAAGCACACATTTACGCAAAGAGCTACACGGAAATGTTCACAGCAGCTTTATTTGTAATAGCTCCAAATTGGAAACAATGCTGATGTCCAGCAGCAGGTGAATGGGTAAGCTAACTGTGGTAATCCTACAATGGGATACTACACCCAGCCAGCAGCTGAGCACAGCTTAATCTGTACTGATTAAGGCCCATTTCTAAGAGACACAGGAATCCTCCAGTGGGAGACTGCCTTGAGGACACCCCCTTAGCCTGACCAAACCTTTCTTGGAATTGCACTACAGTCTAAGCCTTTTTTTATCCCCTCATCCTGCCTTCTTCCTTTCTTTTACAGGTGTTGGAACTGCATACTCTGTAGGCTCTCCAGGTTTTCTCAGGATTCTCTTCCCTTTATCTTTCACAGCATTTCCCCTAAACCTGTTTCATGGTTAATCCTTTCTCGGCATCTGCTTCCCAGAATACTCAGATTAACAAAATTGTTGCCTGGGGCTGAAGTGGGAGTACAGGACATTTTTGGGTGATGGAAAAATATTTTATATCTTTGTCATTGCAGTGGTTACATACACATATTCATTATCAAAACATATTGAAATGTACACTGAAAGGGGGTATATTTTGTTCATCAGTAAAAATGATTTAAAACAAAACATAATCTCAAATGCTGCCTATGACTTGCTGGTCAGGGCAGATACTGGCCAGGTAACATTTCATGTCCAGATTGCAAAGGCAGAGGAGATAAAGAATTTGTATGGTACAGTATTGGCAAAAACAGTCTTCACTCATTTAGGGGTTGCATTTAGAAATCTTTAGGAATCATAAATCTCCTTTTAAGGATAAGCCAATACCATTAGGTCACTATGGTGACTTACTTGTAAGTGGGCATAAAAATGGTTAAGTAATAAAGGTCTAGGTGGTTGTAGCAGGAACAAAATTTGAAGGAGACAGATAAATTTTCATTAAGTAATGACTTCTTAAAAAGGAGATAAGATTTTTAAGGTAGTTTTTAATCTGAATTTTTTTCTTCATAAATCTGGAATGATCTCTAAATTCTTACCCATCGATAGTGTGGAGAGAGGCAGTGCACTGAGGCAGCCTCTTGCCCATTTCACCAAGCATGAACATTGGATGAAGCTGGCGTTCTAGCACTCATCAGTGATTTATATTCTCCCTCTCCTTGCCTACCTCTGTCCCCAGATTATGACTTCATTGATGATGATAACAGGGGCTTTATTTTCTCTCTATTTGTAGATTAGCCGGTTCACAATAGGCAAACACTATTTTTTATTGTGTAGATTATTGAATGAATAAATAACTTTCTGTCACAACTCTGCTTCTCATGGGGCACCCCTTCAAAACACACCTGTTTATTTTCTTCTGAGGTAAACTGAGAATCTATAAGGACAAGATTGCTTTATTGGTCTTGTTTCTCTTCATTTGCTATCTATTCATTTTTACTACCAGCTTTAACCTTTACTGGAAACTAAGGAGCCAGATCAAAACAAGTTTCTACTATTATAATTGAGGTCAAAGGGCTTGTGCCTTACAAGATCCTGAGTACAGACGGTTTGATGTGGCATCTAATTGAATTGCTGTGTTGCTCAAATCCAAATGAAATCTTTCAAAGTTGACTTGACCGTTGCAGAACAATTAGAAATGTCAAAATCCACCTTACAGAATTTTTCATTGCACACCTTTAAAATACAATACAGATAAAATCTAAAGAAAGCAATAATTTTTAAAATAAGATTTTAATTTTAGAATGCTTTTTGATTTATAGGAAAATTGCAAAGATAATGCAGAGAGTTCCATTGTACCCTTCACCCAGTTTCCCCTAATGCTAACATCTTGTTTTACTATGGTACATATATCACAGCTAAGAAAACAACATTGGTACAATATTGTTTACTGAACTCCAGACTTTATTCAGATTTCACTAGTTTTCCCTTAATGTCCATTTTCTGTTCCAGGATCCTCTCAAGGATTCCACATTACATTTAGTCATCATGCCTCCTTTGTAATCTCCACTATGTGACAGTTACTCCATCATTCTTGGTTTGTATGTCCTTGCCAGTTTTGAGGAGTATTTTGTAAAATGTCCTTAAATACGGATGTGTCTAATATTTTTTCATGGTTTAACTGGGATGTTGGGCTTTTGTGAGAAAGATCACAGAGGCAAATTCACGTCACATCTTATCAAGGCTATGTGCTATTCCTGTGATGCAGATATGGACATGTTAATCTTAATCACCAGACCTGGGTTCTCCATTGTAAAGTCACCCGTGCTCCCTACTTTCCCTATTCTATACATTGGAAACAAGTCATTACATGTAGCCCACAGTCAAAAGTGGTTGGCAGTTTAAGCTCCACTGCCTGGAGCGGGGGAAGCCACATAGACTATTTGAAATTCTCCTCTCCACCTTTGCTTACGTATTCAGTCATTTATTTATATCAGCATGGACTTGGGATATTTCTTTTATGCTTTGCCTTATCACCCAATACTATCCTTATTTATTTTCTTCTCATTGCTCCAGCTTTGGCCATTAGAAGGTCTTTCAGGTTGGCTCTGACATGCCTGCATCCTTCTATTCTCTGAGCACTTCCTTAAATCCTGGCACTGTAAGATGCTCCTAATTTACCTTGTCTATCCCATGCCCCCAGCTCTAAAAGTAGCCATTTCTTCAAAGAGCCCTGGTTCTTTTTATTGGACAACGGAGTTAGAGCTGTTCATTTGAGCACTGGGTAACAGTTGTCTTTTTAAGAGCACAATTATTGAAGTTCCAGCTGCTACTGAAGCATCGCTACACCACTGCATGTCTGGTATTTAGCTGAGGGAGGAGTTTTTTTTCATGTATTAGATATATTCACTAGGGTTTTCTGTTGTGTATTATTTTCTTTAAGTGCTGGTTGCTGTTTTATTTTTTGCGGGGGGGTGGGGGGTTCCTATAAGATGTATGGACCAGTGGATTACACTGGGAATTGTTTTGACAGCGAGAAACAGCTGGTTTCAAAAAGAGCTTATCCCTGGATTAATTTTCTCCCAGCCCAATTGCACCATGACTGTTAATGTTGTACAGAGCTCTCTGGGTTGAAGAGGCCTCGTACGCAGGTGTAAGTATAATCATTTGGTGAGTTCATCATTTTGGAATTTGGTCCCCTTATTTTCATGCTGTTTTATTAGCACACTGAGAACTGACATACCTTTCAGAAGTAGGCTTATGTTATTCAAGCTTGTGGAAACTGACACATCTCCATAACTCTGATTGATTAATTTACAGTAATAAATGCAATGGTAAGCAAACTAGAATGCTTGCATCAATAGAATCTTTCCGATTAAATGTGATGTTCAGGAAGCAAAATTACCATTAGAGCCTGCCTGCTGAGCGTGGATCAAAACAAGGGGAGTTTTACAATTCACGTGCTTTGTGGCATATTGCCAAAACAGTCTGATGCACCTTCTTCCTGATGAGGCCGTGTCTGCCTCCATAAGTATGAAGTTCTAAATGGGCATAGCCGGCTTCTAGCTGTTTGGGTCTCTTGTTTTTCTGGACTGACAATCCCCCCTACTCTGGTCTGACAAATACTACTACTCTAAACACAGTATAAGTGGGTAATATTCTAAATTCAAACATTCCAATTCTATTCCAATTATGTATTTTCTGAAAATAACTGCCTGATGTTGACCCAAGATTCTGGTGTTTACAAAATCTTAAAATGTCTTTAGTCATACTTCATAAAACTAAAAAAGAAAAAAAATTAGAAAAGAAAAGTTGGAGTTTACTTCTATAAAAGGCTTATACACAGATATTACAAATGGATCTTATTAGTTTAATCCGGGCAGAGTAAATTTTTCCTTTATCCCTAATTCTATACTTCTATAAAAGGCT
Source organism: Rhinopithecus roxellana (assembly GCF_007565055.1). NCBI lineage: Eukaryota > Metazoa > Chordata > Mammalia > Primates > Cercopithecidae > Rhinopithecus > Rhinopithecus roxellana. The sequence continues at coordinate 1,176,065 of NC_044550.1, forward strand.
TACACACAGATACTGCATATGGATCTTATTAATTTAATTCAGACAGAGCAAATTTTTTCTTTATCCCTAATTCTATCCTCCCGCCTGCCCTTGTACCCATCTCCCATGGGAGAGGCACATTTCCATTGCCTCCATGTAATTGTGTGACCTTGGATATATTATTTAACTTTTATTTAATATAATCCTGTGTTTTCTTATCTGTGAAATGAGGAAAAGTAATTCTCCTTCAGAAGTTTGACATATGGATGAAATCAGATAAAATATATCAATGTCTTCAAAAATTCACCAGTGAATAGTAGGCATTCGATAAGGACTAGCTGCAGTTAGTGGCTAACAGTCCCCAAACAGCAGCTTAGAGCTGTACTCAACATCTCAAATGCTGCGGCAACACTCTTCCTCTGACTCAGTGTTGCCGTGTTCAAGTGGCCTGGATAAACCAGCATTCATCTGGTGAATAAACAGCGATGTCAGGCAGAAATATTCAAGTGGAAGGTTGAATCCTCTGCATCATCACTGCAGCAGTTAACTGCTGAGCTTTTTATTTTTTGAAATGTAAAACTGTTAAAAACCAAGAGCAGTTCTTCATGAGCATTTATCCTTATTCATAAGTGTCTAGCAGGGATTGCCAAGTGTGATTACATTCATTAAGATATTTTTGTGTTAGAAGAAAGCCTTCGTATTCATAAATTAATAAATACTTGTTCATATTATCACGTTAACCTGATCACTTTAAATTTACAAATGGGCTTTTTTTCTGAGGCAGCTCTATTTGGAAGCTGAATAACTAGCCTACAAAACAACAGGGATTAGAGTTGAGAATGATCTTCCCTATTGCTGTGTCATAAATGCTTGACTGTAATTAGGACAGCCTTGACAGAATGTCATCCACTTGGATTACTGTGCACATGATAATCTGTCACTTTGGTACTCTCGAGACCCAAGAAAAAGGCTGTTGTGCAGCATGTTAACATGTGTTTGTGAGGAGATGTTCATTGAAGGTTATGCCTTCATTGAAGAATGAAGAACTTCATTGAAGTTCATTGAAGAGACATCCTATTGTCTCTTGAGTCTCTTGGTGGATTTCTAATTTCATCTGTTTCATTAGCCAGATATTGGTTGTTAGAATGATTAGTGCTCCAGGAGGACCCACCCAAGTGCAGTCATCAGGGTCTGCTCCTTGTGGAGTGGAAAGTATCTCAGAAGCTTATCTGCTCCTAAAGCCAGGGGTCCTGGGGCACACAGTTGTGTCCAACAATTAAAAATCACTCATGCTTGGTTTTTAGGGGGCACAATTGTCAGAATCTGCTCCATCCCCTTGCCAAGTTTGATTTCATCAAAGCTGACCCCAATCTTTTATTCTAATCACACTTTCTACTTTGTTGAGGTGTTTGGATAGCAGCTCTGCCTTTTAACCTTATCCACTCCACTTTGGACTTCTGAAATTTAACTTTGTTATTCTACTTATACATTTTCCTTGTCAATGTCCCCTGGTTTTTACCTTGTTACCTTGGAAAACAACCTCAGGACCCATGATCCTTGTTGTTCCAGCCACTCTTCCATATGGCGGAGTCTCATACCAGCACTGGAAAAATGATGTTTCACACATTGTACATGATAGAGGGGATGAGGACGTGGTTCTTGCATTTGAAGGATTGTGAACTCTTCTTTCTTAACAAATCAGAGAAAAAATAGAAGCTACATTACTAGAAAATTTATTTTTACATCTTTTTTTGAAAAATTACACATCAGTAAACACAGTAGTCAAGTTTATTATTTTATTTAAACAAAGACCTTCTCTTTGATTTTTTTACTTCTTATATTTTCCAAACTCACACAAATTCCAAAATGCTTGAAGTAATAATCATTCTGATTTCAATTATGATAATTTTAAAACCTTAAAATTGAAATGTAAAAAATGCTTATTTTTAAATTAATAAGATATAGTTACAAGATCCCTCTTATAAAATTGCCACGGTGTCATAAGAGTTTATGCATGTAAAACACTTTACTCAGTGCCTGGAACATGAAATGTGCAATTAAAAAGCTGTTATTATTAGCATTGGACTTCATACTTCCAAAATAAATAGTTTGTACCACATGACCTACAATGTCCTTATCAATTTTTGAATCTTGATTCTGAATTGTACTTCCAACAGAATTTCTGGTGTGTCTATGACATTGCTTACTAATTACCCCAAAAACATTGAATGTGTAAACTCTGGACAACATAAACATATTATATACACACATGTAGTAACAAAAAAATGAGAAAATAAGAGTGTTAGGTGATAATAGTTGCAAGAAAAGCAGGGAAAGGGGATGATGAAGGGGAAAGCCAGAGTGTGGTCCTATTTTAGAAAAAGTGAGTGTGGAAAGACCTCTCTGGTAAGGCAAGGTATGCACGGGTATTTGGTTGACATCAGAGTGGAAGTCCTGTGGCTATCTGAGGGAAGAGGGTTCTTGTTTCATTTCTGAGGAGGGATATACCCAAAACATATTACAGCCCTTAAAGTCAAATGAGCTATGGCTTAGCATTCAATTCAATACAAAGTTTACCTTTTTGCTTTCAGAACAAAAGAGAAGCCAGTAAGCTATCCTTAAAGCTTCTGTGACACATGGACTGATCCATGCCCAAGAGGATAAATTTTCCAAACAAGAATCGTGGGATAGCTGTGTTGACTGGGTAGATATTTGACTTGGTGAGAAAGTTGTCTCTCAGATCACTAGCTTAGATTGTTAGATATTAATGATAGAATTTTATTACCAGATAAAGTTTAGCATATCTGATTGATATAAACTGTATCTCCATGAGGCCACGATAATCAAATGTATGTGAAATATCTGGTCTCATTGATGTTTTATTAATCTCATTTTCTCATTACTTGCTTCATTCAAGCCAGGTAGCCAGAAGACTGGTTAAAAAAATAAATATGTTATATTTATTATTTGATTTGGATAGTGCAATGGAAAATGCTCAAGAACAATTGATTTATTAATATGTTGATTCATTAATTCCTTCAATATATGTGAATTAAGTGAGGGGCATTATGCTAAGGGTAGGTCATTTGAATTCCAGTACAAACACTGTTACAAATGAGCCATATTATCTCAAGAAAACAACAGCGTCTCTCTGAGACTCAGTTTTCTCACAAGTTCAATAATATGTACCGAGCCCATATTGTATGCCAGGCCCCGTGCCTTGTATTAGGGACACAGAGATGGACAAGACAGCATTATGGGGGAGACAGATATACAAACCATTAAAGCATGGAGTGCTGCATTCATGTCACAAATATATCCAAGGTAAAGGGAAAACAGAGATGAGGTAGTGGTTAATCTATTAGGGGAAATAGAATTAGGAAAAGCCTTGCCGAACAGATGTTTAAGAATGGACAAGAGTCAGGCAAAAAAAAAAAAAAAAAAAAAAAAAAAGAAAGAAAAAAAGATTAGAGAAAGTCATTTCCTACAGCTTATCAAATTTAAAATTTCATGATTTTAGCAAAATGCCTGTTGAACTTTTGGAGAAAGGCATAAAGGCATGGGATTAGACGCTAATAATGTCATTAAACCACTAAAAGTATTATTCAGATGCTTAAAATATTGAAAGTTTTATAAATAAAAGTCCTCATCATAGAGATATTTTGAAATTTCATTTGGGATTTTTTGGACTTTTTTATACATCTCCAACTAGGAATGTCTCAGCCTGAAATGTAGACCTCCCTTTACCATAAAGTTGTCCAACTGCTAATAAACCATTTGACTAATAGGTTTAGAATAATGATTTGATTTTATCATGTATGTCCATAAGCTGTTAAGATATAAAATTTTGGATCAGTATGTGTAAGTTCACTTAAAATATATATATATTTCTGTTTCTCTCACTATGCAGATTTTTATGAAATACAGAATATATGCATTATTTTTGACTGCAACGCTAGTGGATGGCTTACTCTCTCAATGATTGCTGCTATTATTATTTGAGAAACCATAGAATTCATTAAAAAATATAAATCTACCTTAACTATATCCCCAATGCCTACCAAGTTATCAGCTAAGGCATTTGGATTGTACAAAGATTTCAACAAAAGATGACCCAACACTTTATCTTACCTTACATCCCTTGGGATGAGGCCTTGTTTCGTGCTAAGACTATTCAACCAAATGGATTTTTTTGTTGGCTGAACTCACAGGCACTTAAACACACATCAACAGAAGAATCTGTGCCTTATCCAGTGACTGTATCAAATAGCTATTGTTAGCATGTAAAGGTCTCAGTCAATCAGGACTCGAGAATCTCAAAAAATTTGATTTCTCTTTAAGAGACCTTTAGAACAGATGACAACACAGAGACATCCTTGTTTAATAAGAGATGAAGGGGGCTGTGAGATTGATGGGACTTTACTTCAATTAATTATGAGAGGAAGACCAGGGAAAGATCTCAGAATAATCCAATTTTATATATGAAGGGTCCCTAGAAATAGGTAAGTAAATTCCTCCCACCTATGAGGAAACTGAAATGCAGAAAGATGAAGGGACTTGCAAAGGCCATGCAGCCAGTTTTTCTATAAATAAGCCAGGAAGAGTAGGACTCAATTTCAGACTTTTGACATTAGTTTATATAAATTAGTTTATACAAATACACACAGAGCTATAGTGATAACATTGAAATCTATCCATCCCATAAATTTAAATATGCTATAATTGCCATCATCTAGTTTCCTCCATAATTTAAATAGATACCCTCATTTTCCAGTATCTACTCCTGCAAATTTCTAAATATACATTTTAATCATTATTTTGGTTACTATTCACTTGGAATTAAACCTAATAATGTTGTTTAAAGGGAGACGAGTTTTGGAGGAAGAATACACAGAAACAGTAAGAGAAAATATAGTCATAAGTAAAGTGGAACCAAGACGTCTTTGCAGCTGTAGAAAAGTCCAAGGTCAATCAATGATATAATAGAATTGAAAGGAAAACAAGACAGGCACAGTGATACATAATTCACTAATATATGAGAACTCTGAATGATCTTTCATGGGTATTTGCTTAGAGTGGCAAGGGTGGCTGTTTTCATGGATGCTCACCTGGTTTAAGATGGGGGTCAACTGGCCACTGGGGATACTAGATATGTGTTCCCCAAGGCCCTCTGCTGTTACTGCTGTGGATCCTGGAGAAGGAGTAGGAATAGGAGGATGGTAGTAGAAACAGCAACTCAAAACTCCCTTTCCTTATTCTGAATAGACAATATTTTTATTAGTTATCATAGCATAATTGTAGGCCTCAAACATTCTCTTATTTTTGGTGGGGGGACAGAGTCTCACTCACTTTGTCGCCCACGCTGGAGTACAGTGACGTGATCTCGGCTCACTGCAACCTCCGCCTCCAGGGTTCAAATGATTCTTCTGCCTCAACCTCCTGAGTAGCTGAGATTATAGATGAGTGCCACCATGCCTGGCTAATTTTTCTATTTTTACTGGAGATAGGGTTTTACCATGTTGGCCAGGCTTGTCTCGAACTCCTGACCTCAAGAGATCCACCCTCCTCAGCCTCCCAAAGTGCTGGCATTACAGGCATGAGCCACCGTGGCTTGCCTCAGACATTCTTTACAGATCCCTGTGAAAACACTGTAATAGTGTTGGGTTTGTTTCTTAACCTAAGAGAAATTAAATATGGTTAGCAGTTATAATTTTGTGCCAAAAAACCCTTCACAATCATATTGATGATAAAATGATGAGTTTATTACTTAACCAAATCAATAGGACTATTAAATATGCTTCTTAATTATGAATCAGAAGAGATAGTTACTTTTGCTGCTGCTCATTCATAATATAGGAAATTTAGGTCACCTATTGAAAGGCTTATGGCTAACTATAGAACAACTGAAATAGATCACCAATAGATTTCCATGCTGCAACTTCTTTCTAAAGTACAGATGCCCATCCATTAAAAATGATTTGACTTTTAACTATATCTTGCCTGTTTTAACTTTTTAAATCCTTTTTTTTTTTTTGGCTTTTTAAAATTATGTGAATGATATAACTTCACTGTGTAGAATTTGAAAAATAAAAATAGTGTTTAAAATCACTAATACTTTTATCACTCAGATAAATTTTCATTGCTATTAATATAATTTCCATTTCCATGAATATTTTGATGAATTTCCCTTTGTTATTTTTAATATGCATATCTGTTTATAGATATAGTACATACACCAAAACCTTGGCATTATAATCTGCATGCCTAACTTTAAATTGTATTCTTTTAGTTGGGCCTCTCCTATGGAATTCAGCTTTCTTCAAAAGTGGAATTTTGATTTGGGTGACTTTTTCTTCCCTTTAGTTCCCTGGTTTTGAGGTATTAATTATTTTCATCATTATATTCTCATATAAATAAGAATAGGCAAGACTGATGGTCATAAATATGGTACTGTAAAGATGAAATCATAATTTTATTTCAGTTAGTATAATAACTGACCTGACTAGTCCTACCTTACTTCATTCATATCCCAGTTAATGCTGATAATAGTCTTGCTTCACATGTCCCTCAAAATATTCAATACTGCTATTCAACATAGTATTGGAAGTTCTGGCCAGGGCAGTCAGGCATTAGAAAGAAATAAAGGGTATTCAAATAGGAAGACAGGAAGTCAAATTGTCTCTATTTGCAGATGACATGATTGTATATTTAGAAAACCTCATCATCTCAGCCTAGAAACTCCTTAAGCTAATAAGCAGCTTCAGCAAAGTCTCAGGATACAATATCAATGTGTAAAAATCACAAGGATTCCTATACACCAATAATAGACAAGCAGAAAGCCAAATCATGAGTGTACTTCCATTTATAATTGTTACAAAGAAAATAATATACTAAGGAACTTACAAGGGACGTGAAGGATCTCTTCAAGGAGAACTACAAACCTCTCCTCAAGGAAATAAGAGAGGACACAAACAAATGGAAAAACATTCCATGCTCATGGATAGGAAGAATTAATATCATGAAAATGGCATACTGTCCAAAGTAATTTATAGATTCAATGTTATGCCCATCAAGCTACCAATGACTTCCTTCACAGAATTAGAAAAAACTACTTTAAATTTCATATGGAACCAAAAAAGAGCCTGTATAGCCAAGATAATACTAAGCCAAAACAACAAAGCTGGAGGTATCATGCTACCTGACTTCAAACTATACTACAAGGTTACAGTAACCAACAAAGCATGGTACTGGTACAAAATATATAAACCAATGAAACAGAAAAGAGACCTCAAAAATAACACCACATATCTACAACCATCTGATATTTGACAAACCTGACAAAAATAAGCAATGGGGAAAGGATTCCCTATTTAATAAATGGTGCTGGGAAAACTGGCTAGCCATATGCAGAAAACAGAAACTGGACCCCTTCCTTACACCTTATACAAAAATTAACTCAAGATGGGCTAAAGACTTAACTGTAAAACCTAAAATCATAAAAACCCCAGAAGAAATCCTAGGCAGTGCCCTTCAGGACATAGGCATGGGCAAAGACTTCATGACTAAAACACCAAAAGCAATTGCAACAAAAGCCAAAATTGACAAATAGGATCTAATTAAAGAGGTTCTGCACAGCAAGCAAAACTATCATCAGAGTGAACAGGCAACCTACAGAATGGGAGAAAATTTTTGCAATCTATCCATCTGACAAAAGTTTAATATCCAGAATCTACAGGGAACTTAAACAAATTTACAAGAAAAAAAAAAATCAAAAAGTGGGCAAAGGATATGAACAGGCACTTCTCAAAAGAAGGTTTTTATGCAGCCAACAAACATATGAAAGAATGCTCATCATCACTGGTCATTAGAGAAATGCAAATCAAAACCACAATGAGATACCATCTCATGCCAGTTAGAATGGTGATCATTAAAAAGTCAGGAAACAACAGATGCTGGCAAGGATGTGGAGAAATAGGAACGCTTTTATGCTGTTGATGGGAGTGTAAATTAGTTCAACCATTGTGGAAGATGTATGGCAATTCCTCAAGGATCTAGAACCAGAAATACCATTTGATTGCTGGGTATATACCCAAAGGATTATAAATCATTCTGCTTTAAAGACACATGCACACATATGTTTACTGCAGCACTATTTACAATTGCAAAGACTTGGAACCAACTCAAATGGCCATCAATGATAGACTGGATAAAGAAATTGTGGCACATATATTCCATAGAATACTATGCAGCCATAAAAAAGAATGAGTTCGGTCAGGCACAGTGGCTCATGGCTGTAATCCCAGCACTTTGGGAAGCCAAGGCGGGTGGATCATGAGGTCAAAAGTCCAAGACCAGCCTGGCCAACATGGTGAAACCCCATCTCTGCTAAAAATACAAAAAATTAGCCAAGCATGGTGGTGCACGCCTGTAATCCCAGCTAGTTGGGAGGCTGAGGCAGGAGAATCACTTAAACCTAGGAGGCAGAGGTTGCAGTGAGCTGAGATTGCACCATTGCACTCCAGCCTGCAAGACAGGGTGAGACTCCATCTCAAAAACAAAACAAAACAAAACAAAACAAAACAAAACCCCACAAGAATAAGTTCATGTCCTTTGCAGGGACATGGATGAAGCTGGAAACCATCATTCTCAGCAAACTAACACAGGAACAGAAAACCAAACACCACATGTTCTCACTCGTAAGTGGGAGTCGAGCAATGAGAACACATGGACACAGGGAGGGGAACATCACACACCAGGGCTTGTCAGGAGAGGCGGGCAAGGGGAGGGAGAGCATTAGGACAAATACCTAATGCATGCTGGGCTTAAAACCTACATGATGGGTTGATAGGTGCAGCAAACCACCATGGCACATGTACACCTATGTAACAAACCTGCAGGTTCTGCACATGTATCACAGAACTTAAAGTAAATATATGTATACACACACACATACACATACAAGAGGCAAATGAATATATATGTATGTCTGTCTTATACTAAGCAAATGAACATATATATGTTCTTTAAGCCAATGAACATATATATATATAATATATATAAAATTTGCTTCTTGTTTAAAGAAATCTCAATATACTAAGACAGTTAAATTTATAAAACCAAATGAAGATAACTTTGATCATGAAGACACCCTTTCGGTTCACACAAAAAGGAACAATTATAATTTTCTATTAAAGCAACTCTCCCTTGGACATGAAGATTATTGAAATCTTTCAAAGTTTCAAGCAAATTTTAAAGAATATTCAATGAAGTGAGATTCATTCATATCTAACTGCTTCTTCTAAATGCCACAACCATTTGCCCCCTCTTTTAAGGTGCCTGTTTCCTCTCACTTACTGTGGCTGAGCTTACTGATGTTTGTATGTGAAATATCTGATGTGTTTCTTCATCAAAGAACTTTCTAGTGTGGTTGCGTCCTCTGCTGTGCTGAGGTTTGTGTGGCGGCCCTCCTCTCCTAATGCTCCCCTACTGGATTCCGGGAATTCAGAGGGAAAAGGGAAGGAAACATATCCCCTTCTCCTTTGTTAGGATGGGACTATCCTGTCCCATCACATTGCAGTTATGTGTGGATTTCTATAGTAGCAAGCAAGGGCCAAATCAGAAGAGAATTACAGCAAATCCTTCATAGACAGGAGACTCTACATTCTTTCTGATCTTTCTTCTTTCAGGGATAGATGGTGTTATAGGCTGTAATTAGTGTGCCTCAGTAAGGTACTGCAAGACTATGTGTGGCTATACTCAGTTGAGAGTTTACACACAGTGAACACATTTTGCAAGAATAGACAAGACATGTAATATCTGGAAATTTCCAGGAGAAGCTCTGTTATGTAAAAATTATATGATTAGAGATTGGATGAAACTTGTCCTTTTACATATTTAAGGATGTAGCATGGTGTCCCCAAAGACTCTTGATTTCTGCTAACAATCTTATAAAAAGGTGTTAGAGTATTTCCCACCTTCTTTGAAGTAATTGTTCTATCCCACCCACAGCAGGTGATCCCAGATGTGCCCCTAAGACCAAGTGCACCATGCCAACTAAGGGTTCCAGGATTTTATGATTATTCAAGCAAATTCCACCTTTAGTAGAGGTTAATTTGTAGCCCAACACTGCTTAGCTTCCCTTACTTAGGGACTAAATGGGCATTTAGAAATTTAAGCAGGTCTCTGTCTTCTCCCTGCAATGTCTATTTCATTGTCATTATCATTTAAAATTCTATGTAATTTATATTTTCCTTTAAATGCCCAAGGATAAAGCACCTAAAGACTACAATCTTCACAAGAAAATAGAGTGGGTATCTTTTTTGGGAGAGAGAGGATTGGTTATTAATCCTTTCCTCTTCTTCTGGTAGAAGAACCATTTACCCTCCCCTGTCTTCTGGAATATATTCCTTAACCACCTTTTGTAATTATTGTAGGAATGTCCATAGAGTATCCTGCCCACCCAAACCCCTGTCCAGCCACCAGGGAGCTCATATGACCCAGTGTGACTAATCATAACATGCTATCCATACAAGTGGAGTTATTTATCAAATGGTGTGTGACTTAAGCCAGCACAATTCAATTTCTTCCCTGGAATTTTATATGAGCAAGTAAAAAGAGAAGCCCTTTTTTTTTTCTCGGGGTCACTAAACAGGGACAATGTAAACCTAAAACAGATTCTAGATCCATGATTGCCCTTCCTGATTCCGACTGGTGGATAAAATTGTCCACAAGGTGACGCAATAAACTCAACTCACAGAGAGGAGTAGGGACAAGAATGCAGTGTGATTTCCCTGTTATAGTTCCTTTAGATTTTCCTTCCTTTTTTTTAAGTCTGTTAGCTACTCCTTAGCCTTGCAATCCTGCAATAAGTCTCTATCATCTATCTGTCTGTCTATCTATCTGTCTATCTATCTATCTATCTATCTATCTATCTATCTATCTATCTATCTATCTATCTATCTATCCATCCATCCATCCTTCAGCTGGTTTAAGATTTGACTGTTGAAGTTATTGGTAATAAGAAGGTCTAGGAGGCAGGGGTCAACAAACCTTTAAGTAAAAGATCAGATAGTAACTATTTTCACTTTGTAGGCCATGGAACTGATCTCAATTACTAGCTATGCTGTTTTAACATGAAAACAGTCATCGACAGTATATACATGAATGAACTTGGCTGTGTTCTGTTTAAAAATATAAACACCATCCTTCATTTTCAGGCTTTACAAAAACAGACTGTGGACTCAGTTTGGCTATGGGCCATAGTTTGTCCACCCTCTGGTCTAGGATATAACCATGAACATCAGTGTAAGACATTGGACGTGGAAAGAATTAAGGACCTGCAGAGTGAGAAGTTTTAGTGAATCATCTAGAGATATTAAACTCACCATGAACAATAACAGAAATTCTGAGGGAATAAGGACTTGGAGACAAGTGCTAAAATCATCGATAAATATAGATATTCTTGGGCGGGGCTGGGTGCGGTGGTTCACGCCTGTAATCTCAGCACTTTGGGAGACCTAGTCGAGTGGATCAACTGAGGTCAGGAGTTCGAGACCAGCCTGGCCAACTTGGTGAAACCTCGTCTCTACTAAAAATACAAAAATTAGCCAGGCATGGTTGTATGAGCCTGTAGTCCCAGCTACAAGGGAGGCTGAGGCAGGAGAATTACTTGGACCTGGGAGGTGGAGGTTGCAGTGAGCTGAGATCACATCACTGTACTCCAGGCTGGGTGACAGAGTGAGACTCAAAAAAAAAAAAAAAAAAAAAAAAGAAAAGAGAAAAACAGAAAAAGAAATGCCTGGGCAGATGGTAGATACTTGTGAAAATGAAAGGTGGTGTCAGATGGCATATGTTTCATGTAGTTTCTTTGCGTGTTTGTTTTTGGCGAGGGGAGGAACATTAATCTCGAAGCTGTAATAGAGAAATAGAGAACAAAGAGGACACCAACCTGCCTCCTCCTAGTGTTCTGTGTAAAGAGGGAGAACAACTTTCTCCATTTGTGACCATGTGGGAAAAGTAATGTCATTAGGGCATAGCAAACCTTCAGCTGGTTTTGGCTAAGCAAGAAAGTTATAGGATCATTCAGATAACTTGATACAGGCTTTTTTGCAGATGCCATACCGGAGGGCACACCGGAAGCACGAAGACATTCAGGATGGGAGGCTGAGTAAGCTTAGGCGCTATACATGCAGAGGTAGAGATAGGGAACTGGAAGACTAGGTGTTCTTGTGTCTATGGAAGAATGTTTTAAATATGATGTGATTCATCTGTATGATTTCTTACAGAAAGATGAGTAATGGGTTTTAATTATAGTCCTCTTCTCAATACTGATCTCTCTGACTGTTACAGGGGGTGAGACAGGCAATATTTTGAAAGGAGATAGGAAAGGAGAATGTTGCTCCTGGATTGTGAGGATCTCTGTGGCATCCTCTTTGTCCTGCTAAGGGACTGTATATCTCCTTTGTCATTGTATTCCCAAAGTCGAGCAAAATTACTGGCAATTCATCTTTGTGAAATAAAGACAACTGTACAAACAACAATATTAACAGGCAGAATAAAAGAATGGTGCAATAAATGCACTGACAAAGTAATTGGGGTTGGGGGAAGGCAAATAATTTATCGGATTAAGATCTCAGGGAAAGATTCAATGTGGTAATGCCTTTGCTGAGGCCTTTGACATGTGAAATTGTGACAGATCATTGACGAGCTCTGATGCTGCTCACAGGACTACAAAGGTGTTTTTGTGCTTCCACGGCCCTCTGACAAGGATTGCTCTGGGCATTCTGGTTACATCTATCTATGTTCCTTGATATGAAATTAAAAGATTTCATCATTCCGAATTGCTGTGTGTTCTTTTTTTACATTTCCCGAGAGATAAGGAGCTAATTGCCAAATAAGCAGCAATATATTGAAAAGCCCAAATCATCTCATCCATTGTCTGCCTTAAAGGGAAGCTGGAGCCCTTTTGGAAAGGTACCAAGGGTGGAGAAGAAAAAAGTAACAACAATTTGGAAGATTAGTTCTATTATTTCTCCAAGGAAATCAGTGGCATTAAAAAAAAAAAAAAAAAAACAAACAAACAAAACACTGCCTTCTAGACTAGTTTCAGTATAATGTCGGTATCATATAAAATGTCATGTTCAGTCAGCCTCATCATATGTACAATTTAGTCAGTAGAAAGCCTGAGGGCCCTTCTAGATATAGAATGATTTCTTTGTGCTGTCAGAGCAGGAAAGTAATAACTCAATGCTTTCAATTTTGGTTTGCTCCTTTGGTCTAGTTTTCAATAAAATTATAGCCACAGGCTATTTTTATAAAATTCCCAAGTTGGTACAAAGTTACTTTAACCTTAAGGGTTTTTTCCCACTCTTGGATTCACTTTACATCAGGCTTTTCTATCAGTCCATATATAATCTGTGATGAAAAATATTCCTTCTTTACAGATATGAAAATAAATGAAAAAAGGATCTGGAGTCATCATGTTGACCAGATTTTTCACTTTGTGCAAATTGTTCCAAACCTGAAGTCTTTATAAATAAAGGTTAATAATGTTTAAAAAATCCCACGGGAAAGTGTAGGAGTCATCTGAAAAAAACAAAAAGACTTTCTGTCTACCTGGTTATTTGTCTTTATCTTCAATGTTGTAGGGGGAAAACAGTTAACCACTACTGAGTAATAAATTACCACAAAACTTAACGGCTTAAAGTAACAAGTATTCATTATAATCTGTAGTTTCTGAGGGCCAGGGATCCAAAAGGTCTTCCAGACTGGCTGGTTCAGATTCTCCTGAGGTTGCAGCAGAACTTGTAGCTTCACTGGCAGTCACCTTCAGACTCTGTTGCAATTGGAAGATCCACTTCCAGGCTCTCTCCCATGATTGCTGGCAGGCATCTGTTCCTACTGGCTGTTAGATGGAGGCCTTTATTTCTTGTCAAGTAAGTCTATTCATAGGCTACCTGAGTCTTTAGGACATGTCAATGGCTTCCTTCAGAATGAGTGATGAGACCCACATACAAAGAGAGAAAGAGGAAGGGAGAGAGAGATGAGGAAAATGTGATAGAGGATGTTACAGACCTTGTCCAGAGTCACTAAGCTAGTGAGTGTCACAGTCTGCCTCCCAAAGGAGCTATCTTAGCCTCTCTGTGCTAATATTATATACCAAGGTGTCCCAGGTGCTGTGCTAAGCAATATATATATATATACACATATATATGTATATATATTCCAATATTTAATCATTCTGTAACACTAAAAGTATATATTATTTCCCATATATATTTTATTTATTTATTTTCCACTTTTATTTTAGGGTCAGGGGATACATGGGTAAGTTGCATGTCATTGTGTGAAGATTGGTATAGGAATGATCCTGTGACTCAGGTGGTGAGCATAGTACCCTATAAGTTAGTTTTTCGGCCCTCACCTCACTCCCACCCTTACCCCAGTAGCAGTTCTCAGTGTCTCTCTTTCCCGTCTTTGTGTCTGTGTGTACTCAATGTTTACCTCCCACTTAAAAGTGAGAGCATGTGGTATTTGGTTTATTGTTCCCATGTTAATTGACTTAGGTTACTGGCCTCCAGCTACATCCATGTTACTGCAAAGGACATAATCTCATTTTTTAATGAGTGCATAGTATTCCATGGTGTATATGTACCACATTTTCTTTATATAGCCCACTGTTGATGGGCATCTAAGTTGATTCCCTGTGTTTACTATTGTGAATAGGGCTGTGATGAACATATATGTGCATGTGTAACAATTTATTTTTCTGTGGGTATACACCCAGTGGTGGGATTGCTGGGTCAAGTGGTAGCTCTGTTTTAAGCTCTTTGAGAAATTCCCAAACTGCTGTCCATGGTGGCTGAACTAATTTGCATTCCCACCAACAGTCTATAAGCATTCCCTTTTCTCCACAACCTCACCAACATCTGTAATGTTTTGAATGTTTAACAATAGCCATTCTGACTGTTCTGAGAGAGTATCTCATTGTGATTTTGATATGTATTTCTCTAATGGTTAGTGATGTTGAACATTTTTTTCATATGTTTGTTGGCCACATGTATGTCTTCTTTGAGAAGTGTGTTCGTGTCCTTTGCCCATTTTTTTTTAGTGGAGATATTTGTTTTTTGCTTGTTCAATTGTTTAAATTCCTTACAGATTCAGGATATTGGACCTTCATCAGATACATAGTTTGCAAATGCTTTCTCTCATTCTCTCATTCTGTGGTTTGTCTGTTTACTCTTTCTTTTGCTATGCAAAAGGTCTTTGGTTTAATTAGGGCCCACTTCTCAATTTTTGTTTTTGTTTCAATTGTTTCTGAATTTATGACTGAGTCATAAATTCCACGTCTTTCCACCTCTCCCACCTAAGAATTTAATTTTTTTTTTTTTTTTTTTTTTTTTTTTTTTTTGTAGAGACAGTGTTTCACTATGTTTCCCAGCTGGTCCCAAACTCTTAGGCTCAAGAGATCCTCCTGCCTCAACCTCCCAAAGTGCTGTAATTACAGATGTGAGCCACCGGGCCTGGCCTGGATCTTGCTTCTTTATCCAACTTGCAACTCTATGCCTTTTAATTAGGGTGTTTAGCCCATTTACATTCAAGGTTAATATTGACATGTGAGGATTTGATCCTATCGTTGTGTTGTTAGCTTGATTAGACTTTATTGTGTAGTTTCTTTATAGTGTCAGTGGGCTCTGTACTTAGTCCGGGAATGTTAAACATGGAAGCAAAAGAAACATGCTACCACAAAAACACACTTAAGAACCTCTTATACGGCAAGTCTAGCAGTAATAAATTCCCTTAGAATTTGGTTGTCTGAAATGGATTTTATTTCTCTTTTTCTTAAGAAGTTTAGTTTAGCAGAATATTAAGATTCTTGGATGGACTTACTTTTCCTTAACGATGCTGAAAATAAGGCCTTGGTCTCTTTTGGCTTGTAAGGTTTCTGCTGAGAGGTATGCTGTAAGCCCAGTGGGGTTCCCTTTGTAAGTGGTCTATCACTTCTGTGTAGGTGACTTTAAGATGTTTTTCTTTCATGTTGACCTTGGAGAATCTGATGACTATGTGTCTTGGGGATGGTTATCTTGTATAGTATCTCACAGGGGTTTACCAAATTTGTTGAATTTGCCTGTTAACCTCTCTAGTGAAATTGGGGAAATTTTCTTGGACTGTATCCTCAAATATGTTTTCCAAGTTTCTTACTCTTTCTCCTTCTCTTTCCTTCTCTTTCAGGAACGTCAACGAGTCATAGGTTTGGTCTCTTTACGTAATCTTGTATTTCTCAGAGATTTTGTTAGTTTTTTAAAGTTCTTTTTTCTTTATTTTTGTCTGCCTGCATTGATTCGTGGAGTTGTCTTCAAACTCTGAGATTCTTTCCTTAGCTTGGTGAATTCCATTGTTAATGCTTCCAATTGTATTATGAAATTCTTGTAGCGAATTTTTCAATTCCACAAGTTAAGTTTTGTTCTTTCTAAAAATGGCTATGTTGTCTTTCAATTCTTGGATCATTTTGCTCTTTTTCATGGGTTGGGTTTCAACCTCCTCCTGTATCTCATTGGGCTTCCTTGCCATCCTGATTCTGAATTCTATGTTTGTCATTTCAGCCATTTCTATCTGGTTTGGAACCATTGCTGGAGAGTTAGTGTGATCATTTGAGGGTAAGATGACACTCTAGATTTTGGAGTTACCATAGTTCTTACACTGGTTCTTTCTAATCTGTGAAAGCTGATACTTCTTTATCCTTTGAAGCTGCTGTCCTTTGGATGAGGCTTTCTGTTTTTATGTTGTTTATTTCCCTTGAGGGTTTGACTATGGTGTAATTTGGATGTGGCTGACTGTCTTCATTTCCGGATGCTTTCAGAGGACCAAGGCTCAGCTTGGCACTCCTGGGCTGTGTGATCTAACTCTGGGGGGCTGGAACCAGGCACATGGGTTTGTCCTCTGGATCCCCACAGAGGTCAAGTACAAGCTGCCCTGGAGGGGCCAAGGTGCTCCCAGGGTGCTGGTAAAATTGCTATGTCAGGGGCTGCTGACAAAAGCACTCCTATGGGGCAGCAGGAATCTCTGATTAAAGCACTTCAGTGGGTGATGGGGCATCCATTGAAAGCACTCCGCTAGGGCAGCAGGGATGCCAGCAAAAGTACTTCTATGAGGGGCCATCATCAAAAACACTCTGGTGGGACACTGGGGGCCCCCTGCAAAAGCACTCTGGCTGGGCAGTGGGGTCCTCTTGCAAAAGCTCTCTGGCTGGGCAGTGGGGTCCTCTTGCAAAAGCTCTCTGGTGTAGTAACAGAAGTACCAGCGAAAGCACTCCAGTGGGGGGCCATCAGCAAAAGCACTCCACTAGATTTCCTTCATACCATAAATGGGGAAATTGAGGCACAAAGAAGTTAGTTATTTTGGCCAAGCTTTTATGGCTAATATAATCAGAACTTGCATTAAAACCAAGGTTTGTCTGACTCTAAATTCTATTCTGGGAAGCATTAGGTAAAATATTACGGGAAAAACTTTTGTCTTTGAACACTCAGGAAACACAAAGATATGTGTGTGCACAGAGGAAAGACTATATAAGGACAGAGAGAGAAGGTGCCCATCTGCAAGCCAAGGAGAGAGACCCCAGAGAAAACCAAGCCTGTTAACACCTTGATCCTTGTCTTCTAGCCTCCAGTACTATGAAAAAATAAATTTCTGTGTGCTTAAGTCTGTGGTATTTTGCTATGACAGTCCTAAGAAACGAAAATACTCATAAAGTGACTTTTTGTGTTCTTCTAATATCACTGTGATATCGGACACTTACACAATTCTATCCTCTGTCCTGGAAAAGGGAAATCATCATCTCCTTCATATTGACATATATTCATGTAAAAGATTATGAGTTCTTTTGAAACAAGATTAGATACCAGTTGGCATTTATGCTAGATTTTTTTGTGTGCTTGTGTGTGTGTGTAAAGAAAAAGCCAATATTGAGCCAAAGGACTTTCTTCAGGTATGGTGTGTTCCTGAATAAAGAGGCAAATAATTTGTAATTCACAGGAGAAGAAATAAGTCTAGGAAGGCTAATGAACCTAGAATTGGATGAAAAAGCTTCAAGTTCTTTAAACTGAAATTGCTTTTAGGGAGGTGAGATTCTCTTATAGCATTAATATAAACCACTTCAGGAGTAAGAAATAGGCAAATTATTGTTTGTTTGCTTATGAGCGCTAAAAATAAGAGTAAAGCCAACATGTAATTTTTCTTTACATTGGTAAGAGTGTAGTTTTTCTGTCTATTCATGATACTTTTGGCAAACATTGCTATTTGCCTTCCTAACTCCATAAATCATTTCTTCCATAACAATATCAAAATTTATCTACCCAGCTCCATAAACTACTTTTTCCCCACTAACAGCAACAAATTGGGATACTTTTGTTCCCAGTTAAAAATAACCTTTCATACCTTTCAAAGTTGGCTCTATTATTCTGTTCTGGTAAATGTCACATAACTAGAAATATACTAGCTAGAATTTCGAAGAAATCCATTGTTTCCCTGATTATTTTAAAGTGAAAAACTCAAATGGAAAGTATCTTTTGATTTTCTTACTTCTACCTTTGTCTGCCTGGAACAATGATGATACACCTGAAGATACAGCTACCATCTTGCAATCAGGAGGAGAAATTTGCATGTAAAGAAGAGTAAAGCAGAAAGTTAGAAGGAGCTTTAGGTTTTGTTTCTTTTAATAGCTGTACCAACTCTTGGCTTACCTCTAGCTGTTTTGTTATGTATAAAATTAATTCCCTGATTAATTGATTAATCCACTGTAATAGATTATTCTCCCACATCTGCCAAACATATTTCTAGTTAGTATGTGGACTATTTCCCCTTTTGTTTTTGAAAGAACATCCTGTTGAAACACTTCTATATTAGAGTGCTGGAGCAATATGCAGATACACTGTTTTGGATTCTCAGATATACTGTTGTTTCAAATAAAAGTCAATTTTTTTCTTTGTAGATTTCCAACTGGAGAACAAATAATGTTCTAAAAGATATGAATACTTTAGCACACTTCATTGCAAAAATTTATGTATATTCCAATGATTGAAAATATTAAAAAATAACCACTGGTTTTATTATATTGGTTTGACTTGCGAATACACATTGCTTCTTTTTAAATTTCAACATGCCACATCCTCTTCCTCCAGGTTTCCTCTATTGCTCATGTCCTCATGTTCCTAGATTAAGAGAACAAATTATTTTATTGTGAGCAGCAGACACAAAGAGAGTACTTAGCATTTTAGAAAAAAATCCATGTAAATTAAGTAGGGAAATATAGTTTGAACAGAATATACAGGCTATATTTTAGACACCAGGTTTAATTATGACAACTTTTTTTATTTTCTTTCTTTTTTTTTTATTATACTTTAAGTTCTAGGGTACATGTGCATAACGTGCAGGTTTGTTACATATTTTTTTATTTTCTTAAGGTTCACCTTAAATCACTTTAGGTCTCAGATTTAGAAGTGGTGTTTATTTTCATGGTCAGATTATAGAAAAGATGTGAAGGTGATTATGCATTAATGGAAGTTACTTCTGGTACGGCATCTAGGTTTTATCAGTGTAACTCAGTAAATACTAAAGCAGAGATATATTCAGCTCTTGAGTCACTTGGTTTAGAATCCTCCATTTGTGCACATGCAAATATGTGAATGTGTGCACGTACATATACACACTGAGGATATACAGTCTTTCAGTTCTGTGTTTTCAAGCAGACATTTGGAAGAGGTTAGGCACTGGAGAAAGAATAATGTTATTCCTATATCTTTTAATTGTATTCATATAAAAAGACTTAAAGGGCTTCATAAGTCTGCATTAGTGAAAGATAGTGGAGGTTAACTTTCTTCACAATTGTGTATAATTTTACAGTATCTCTGCCGAGTGATGTATTTATGTGAGCATACTTGAATATCGTTATGCCTGATGTTTTCCAACAAAAGGAAATCCTTTCAATAAACCTGAGTCACAGGAAGAACTAGGGCTACATTCCATTTTCCATTCTGGTTTTTTGGCTCAGGTCTTCCCAAACATGGAAATAAACAGCTTATCTGAATCAAAACACTGACCTTTCTTGGAGAAAGTTTTGTGATTAAATATTAGTTTTATACAAGTTCCTTTCTGAAAAACATAGAAATTCATATAGAACCAAGAGTAGATTCATGATGGTAAGGTGCAAAAATTTTATGTGTTTTAAAGTTAGTACCTTGATTTTCCATGGATAAACTATTATGAGGTTAAATATTTCAAGTCATCCTTAGCCATAAATGTAAAGTTGGAAAATGTTTTTTTTTTTGGGTCTTCCTACTTCTGTCTATTTCCTTTTTCTCTTCTGGGTTTTCACTTTCTCTTCACTTTCTCCCCACTGTCACCACCAAAATACCCTTGCCCTCCTCCCCACTGGAGGCCACATGATATGTGTAATGACTGCATATCTGGACCTGGAAATTATACTCCCTATCTGAAGTCCTTATCCTAGACTGATTTCTTTAGATGAATCACATGGTTTTATTGATGCACTTTCCTAACCTGCAAGCTGGGGTAAATAACAATTACCTTGCAAAGTTGTGAGGTTTCCCAAAGATTCTGATAAAATGCCTGCCACATGGTAACTCTGACTCAAGATTATTATTATCTAGGCAGTCTCACCCAAACTACATTCATACCCCAAAATTATTCTGTGTCTTCTCTAATCAGCAGTTCCATTTCCACTGTGACTTCACATCAGAAAACTAAATGAGGAAAGGATTAGACAAACTAATTTAAATACGAATTACTTACAACAGTGTATAGCCAGATTAATGAATGATGTGAATTTGATGAGACACAGATATAAAGTTGTTTATCTTTTTCTTTTAAAAATCATTTCCTTCAACTATTCTGTAGAATTTTCATTTCTATTCCTTAGTAACATTCTAAGGGAAATCCCATTCTTTCTCATCACTCTCAGCTATTTGACATCAACCTAGCTAGCTTATATCCAGTTTAAATCTTTCTCTTCCTTCCATCAGCAACAAGATTTTGGCTCAGAAGACTTGGAATTGAAAAGTGTCGAGATCTGATGCAGAAACGCTTCCCATCCTCCCTTTCCTGAAGCTCTTTTTCTTCCGGTGGCTTAAGGACAGAGAAGCGAGAAAGAAAGAGAAGTTCAGTCAAATGACTCATTTAATTGGGTTGTTCTTTTCCTATCTTGACTGTGACAGTTTCCCTGGTGATGACCTCTGAGTGAAAACAATCAAATGCTGATTCTCTTTTGGGGTGCATGTGTGAATTCTTTAGGAGACCCTGCCGAGGCCTCCCAACTCTACAGTTCTCTACTGTACAAAATCTGCTCTGCCTTGAACTCTTCTCTCCAGTAAATCCCTAGAGGTAGAATTTCAGATGGTAAGGCAGCTATCCAAGGTGATTTAGGATGGGGGCTTGGACAACTTTTGCTGTTGTATTCCAGATTGTAGCACTTGGGTAAGCAGTGTCTCATGTGGGTATCCATTTCTGAATCCATTGTTGCCTCAGAGGATTGTATTTGCACTGTCTTTATTTGCACTCTTTACTTACTTCAAAGAGTACCGTGGGAGAGGCAGGCACAGCATTTGAAAAGTGAAGGATTTAAAATGACTCTAACAATGATGAGGAAAACTGGCAGATTCTGGAACTAACAAAAGCTAAATCTCAGGGACTAAGTACTCTTAGAATTTCCAATTGCATCTGCTCTGAAAATGTGAAATCCTCTATGAAGAAGGAGAGTTTACCTCTTGGAGACTTAAAGATGTAGTCAGACTTGTGCTACTGAGAAGGTAGTGTTCACGTTTAACATCTGTGCTGTCCAAAATGCCCCAGCCTCTTACATTCCAGTCATGTGACTGAGCAAGGTTACCAGTGAGGCTCCAACTGAAATTATTATTACCCCTACAACAAATTATAAGCAAATATTCATTATGAGAAAGCTGTTAAGAGAAAGTATAATTTTACTCCAATGTAGATCTCAGTTTAGGTCATTCCACTTACTTGTTTGGCCTTTAACAAGAAATTAAAGATCCAGTTACTTTTGTACAGTATATAAAGCCTTATATTTAAAAATAAAAGCCACTACACCTTACTTAGAAAGGGGTTTACATCTTTACTATGGCAAGGGCAAGATGAAATACTCTTCCTCTCAGTAGCTACTAAAGCAAGATATTTTTATATATTTATTTTTCTCTCTGTGTACCCACAGTGTAGTGAAATGCCAACACTCTCCTTAGTCATTTTTACAACCCTCAGTATGAGCAACTGCATTGAAAATTATGTATAAAAGGGCAATTAGAATTTGTGATCTCCCTCTGGGTCACTAAACCTTATATTTAGATTGTCTAGGGGATGCCAACAAGTTGGCAGAACCGGGCTGGCTTTCCAGTGCCCATCTCCCAACGGAAACATCAATTTGAACCATTTTTCACACAATAAAATACCTTTCCCACAAGAAAATACCTTCCCCAGAGCTAAGGAAACCAGGTGAAACATTACAGCACCTTAACATAGCACAGAAATAAGAAAAGACACATTGATGAGCGCAAGAAGGAGAGATTCACATTATCCAACCACCCCTCCCCAAACCCAAGGCAGCACAGCGTAGAGAGAGAAACCCACACTTGGAGGAAGGAGAGAGAAGTGTGCACTGAACTTTGCCTTAAACCTAACACCAAGCCTGCCACAGTAAAACCCAGAACTGGGCAGGTGTCTACGGCCTCAGACCCCAGGCTGACACACTTGGACTGGGCCTCCAGGCCCACCTCACCACGAGGCTAACCTTAGTGGCCCCAGAGTTTGAGGCTGCCCCAAAGACTCACTCAGTCTCTTTGAGCTGGCCCTGGAAGTCATGGGCTCTGGACTGCCCTAGCAGCAGGTTGGCCTCTATAGCCGCAGGCTCAGGGCCATCCCAGCACTAAGCCAGCCCTCGAAGCCCTAGTCCTCAGGCTGGCGGCAGTGGACCCAGCTTGCAGGCCAGCCCCTGCAGATATTGGCTCCAGACCTAACCCCAAGCTCAGAACAGCCCAGAGATAGGTTGGCCCACAGAGTCCCAGGCTTCAGGCCCGCTTTAGTGCTGAGTCAGTACCCCTTGTCTCAGGTACCAGGCTGACACCCGAGGACTCCAGTCCTGTCCAGTCCCAGGCCAGATCCTGCAATACTATGCTGCAGGCTGGACCCTGTGGCCCTACACTACACTAGGCTTAGGGTCCAGGCCTACTTTACAAGACCCAGTGTACAAGCTCATCCCAGTTAACGCCAGCACTAGGCCAAACCTCACAGAGACAGGCTCCAGGACTGCCCCTGTGGACCCAGATTTATGTCCACTTCCCACAGCCGCAGGCCCCAGGTCAGTCTCTATGGCTGAAGGAGAAAAATTGCCAAGCAAAAATATTCTAACTGGCAAAGCCATCCTGCAGAAATGAAGAAGAGATCAAGACTTCTCCAGGCAAACAAAAACTGAGGGATTTTATCACCACCAGACCTGTCTTACAAGAAAAGTTAAAGGAAGACCTGAAGAAGCAAAAAGACAAGGATGCTAATTGATATATGAAAGCATGAAACCCACTGTTAAAAGTAAATACACAGTCAAATTCAGAATACTCTCACACTGTA
Organism: Rhinopithecus roxellana; assembly: GCF_007565055.1. NCBI lineage: Eukaryota > Metazoa > Chordata > Mammalia > Primates > Cercopithecidae > Rhinopithecus > Rhinopithecus roxellana. The sequence goes on from NC_044550.1 coordinate 1,199,687, forward strand.
ATAGTTGTGTATAAATTATTTATATCTTTAGTATAAAGGTTAAAAGAAAAAACTATTTTTTAAAAAGCAGTAACAACAATAACTTATTAAGGGATAAACAATATAAAAATATAAATTATAAAATCAAAAATCTAAAATGTGGGGTGGGAGCTAAAGTAAAAGTGTAGATTTTTAAATGCAATATAAGTTAAATTACGATCAGCTTAAAATGTGAATTGTAATTACAAGATGTTTTATGTTAGCCTCACAGTAACCGTGAAGCAAAACCTAATAATAGATATGTGAAAGATAAAAAGTAAGGAATCAAAGCATACTACTACAGAAAATCACCTAATCACAAAGTAAGACAACAGCAGAGGAAGGTGAGAACAAAGTGTCTGCAAAACAACCAGAAAACAATTTTTTAAGCAGCAGTAGTAAGTCCTATCAATAATTAAATTCACCAATCAAAGGTACAGAGCACCTGACCAGATTAAAAAAATAAGATCTAACAAGATGCTCTCTACAAGAGACTCACTTCACCTTGATGGAAAAAGATGTTTCAGGCAAATGGAAACCAAAAGAGAGTAGGGGAAGCTACACTTATATCAGACAAAATAGACTTTAAAGCTGTAAAAAGAGACAAGGAAAGTCATTATATATTAGTAAAGGAATCAATTCATCAATAGGATAAAACAATTGTAAATATATATGCACCCAACATTAAATCACCCAAATATGTAAAGCAAATATAAATAGATTGGAAGGAGAGACTAACTGTAATACAACAATTAGTAGGAGAATTTAACATATAACTTTCAGCAATGGACAGATCCTCTGAACAAAAAATCAATAAGGAAACACTGAACTTAAACGGCACTTTAGACCAAATAGATCTAACATGTTGCGGGAAGTCAGGGACCCCAACGGAGGGACTGGCTGAAGCCTGGCAGAAGAACATAAATTGTGAAAATTTCATGGACATTTATTAGTTCCCCAAATTAATACTTTTATAATTTCTTACACCTGTCTTTACTGTAATCTCTGAACAGTAAAGATTTCATTTACTGTTCAATCTCTGAACAGTAAAGATACTTCATAAAGTATCACTTCCCCAGTGAATATCCTTGTGATTGTGAAGGATCATGGACACTTATCACGTCCCCAATGAATATCCTTGTGATTTCCTATGCCTGTCTTTAATCTCTTAGTCCCAGTCATCTTTGTAAGCTGAGGAGGATGAATGTTGCCTCAGGACCCTGATTGTGTCAGCTGCACAAATTGTTTGTAGAGCATGTGTGTTTGAATATGAATTCTGGGCACCTTTAAAAAAGAACAGGGTAACAGCGATGTTCAGGGAACAAGAGAGGTAACTTTGAACTGTCTGCTGGTGAGCCCCAGGGAAACAGAGCTATATTCCTCCTCTTTCATAAGCAAATAGGAGAAATATCGCTGAATTCTTTTTCTCAGCAAGGAACATCCCTGAGAAAGAGAATGCGCACTGAAGGTAGGCCTATAGACCGCCCCTTTTTAAGGTGTCCTGTCTTTTATGGTTGAAGCCGATGGAATGAAATAAGCCCTGGTCTCCTATAGTGCTCCCAGGCTTACTAGGATGGGAAAATTCCCACCTAATAAATTGTGGTGAGACAGGTTACCTGCTCTCAAACCCTGTTTCCTGATAAGATGTTATCAATGACAATGCGTGCCTGAAACTTCATTAGCAATTTTAATGTCTCCTCATCCGTTGGTCCTGTGATCTCACCCTGCCTCCATTTGCTTTGTGATATTTTATTACCTTGTGAAGTATGTGATCTCTGTGACCCACACCCTATTGGTGCACTCCCTCCCCTTTTGAAAATTGCTAATAAAAACCTGCTGGTTTTACTGCTGAGGGAACATCACAGATCCTGCCGACATGTGATGTCTCCCCCGGACACCCAGCTTTAAATTTCTCTCTTTTGTGCTCTTTCCTTTTATTTCTCAACCCAGCCGAGACACTTAGGAAATAGAAAAGAACCCACGTTAAACATCGGGAGTGGGTTCTCCTGATACCAACACATATACATAATATTCCATCCAACAGAAGTATAATATGCATTCCTCTCAAGTGCATATGAAACGTTATCCAGGATATATCATATGTTAGGTCGCAAAACAAGCCTTAAGAAATTTAAGAAGATTGAAATCATATCAGGTATCTTTTCTGACCACAATGGCATGAAATTACAAGTGAGTAACAGGAAGAATTTCAGAAAATTAAAAGATACAGTAATCCTCCATTATCTGTGGGACATATTCCACAATCACCAGTGGATACCTGAAGCTGCAGATTTCCAAAATGCCAGTGACTCAAACTTTCGATCTGTTGATGCTGTCTCATAATTCCTGTAAGCTTTCTTCATTTAAAAAAATGGTTTCTTTTTCCTTTTCTCACTGTATATTTTCAAATAACTTGTCTTCAATTTTGCAGATTCTTCCTTTTGCTTGACTAATTTTGCTGCTGATGGTCTCTGTTGCACTTTTCACTTTGTTCATTGTATTTTTCAGCTCCAGAACCTTATATATATGATTTTTTTTCTGTACATACATACATATGATAAAAGTTAATTTATAAGTTAGGCACAATAAGAGAGTAACAAAAAAACTATAATAAAATAGAACAATTTTAACAATGTATTGTAATAAAAGTTATATGAATGTGGTCTCTCCTTCACTCTCTCAAAATATCTCAATATTTTCATACCGTGATTAACCATGGGAAACTGAAACTTGAATAAGGCCTGATTACTATACTTGGAAATTTACAAATATGCTCCTGAACAATGAGTTACGAAGAAATTAAAAGTGTCTTGAGACAAATAAATATAGATAAATAACATACAAAAACTTATGGGATGTAACAAAAGCAATTCTAAGATTAGAAGTTCATAGCAGTGAACACCTAAGGCAAAAAAGAAGAAAGACCTCAAAACAAAAAAGGAACTAGAAGAATAAGGATAAACTAAGCTCAAAGTTAGTAGATGGAAGGAAATAATTATCAGAGCAGAAATAACTGAAATAGAGCATAAAAGAATAGGAAGGACTAAGGAAACTAAGAGTTTTTTGAAAAGAGAAATAAAATTGACAAAACTTTAGCTAAACCAAATTAAAGAAGATAGAAAACAAATAAATATAAGAAATGAAAAAAGAGACATTACAACTGATACCACACAAATTCAAAGAATCATAACAGACTACTATGAATAATTATATACCAACATATTGGATAACTTAGAAGAAACAGATAAATTCTTAGACACATACAACCTACCAAGACTAAATTGTGAAGACATAGAAAACCTGAACAAACCAATAATAAATAAGGAGAGTGAATCACTATTAAAAAGTCTCTAATAAAAGAAAAGTGTAGGACCTGGTGGCTTTACCACTGATTTTTTTTTTAAGTGAAAGCAAGTTTATTAGGAACGTAAAGGAATAGAGAATGGCTACTCCATAAGCAGAGCAGCCTTTGCCACTGAATTCTATCAAACATTTAAAGAAAAACTAATACCAATCCTACTGAAACTCTCTCCCCCAAAATGAAGAAAACAGAATACTTCCAAACTCATGAGGCCAGCGTTCCTGATACCAAAGCCAGGCAAGGAAATAAAATTTCAGGCTAATATTCCTGAAAAACATAGATGCAAAAATTCTCAACGAATACTAGCAATCCAAATTCAGCAGCACATTGAAAGAATAATTTACTGTGATCAAGTGAAATTCATCACAGGGATATAAGAATGGTTCAGCATTTGCATATCTCACCATATTAATGGTCACATTAAAGTTAATGTGACTCACCATATTAACAGAATGAAGGACTGAACCATATGATCATCTCAATAGATGCAGAGAAAGCATTTGACAAAATCCAACATCCTTTCATAAGAAAAAATTCTCAACAAATTAGATATAAAAGGAATGTACCTCAACACAACAAAGGTCATATTTGACAAACCCACAGGTCAATATCACACTCAATGGTGAAAAGTGGAAAGCTTTTTCTCTAACTAAGATCAGAAGAAAGAAAATGATGCCCACTCATCACCATTTCTATTCAACATGGTACTGGATGTCCTAGTCAGAGCAATTAGTCAAGAGAAAGAAATGAAGCATATCTAATTGGAAAGAAAGAAGTTATTATGTCCTTGTTTGCAGACAACATTATTTTATATATACACAATCCTAAAGACTACCAAAAAAAAAAAAAAACTGTTAAAACTAATACACAAACTATAAATTTGCAGGATACAAAATCAACATATGAAAATCAGTTGCATTTCTATACATTAACAACAAACTATCTGAAAAAAGAAATCAAGAAATTTCATTTACAATAGCTACAAAAAAAAAAAAAAAAAAAAAAAAAAAAAAAAAAAAAAAAGACCTTAGAAACAAATTTAACCAAGGGGATGAAAGTCCTGTACACTGAAAACTATAAAACATTGATGAAAAAAATTGAAAAAATCACAAACAAATGGCAAAGACACCCCATATTAATGGATTGGAAGAATTAATATTGTTAAAATGTTCATACTACCCAATGCAATCTACAGATTCAATACAATCTCTACCAAAATTCCAGTAACATTTTTCACAGAAATAGAAAAACAATTCTAAAATTCAGATGGAACCACAAATCACCCTGAATAGCCAAAGCAATCTTTAGCAAAAAGAACAAAGCTGGAGGCATCACACTACCTGACTTCAAAATACAGTACAAAGTGATTGTAATGAAAACAGCATAGAACTGGCATAAAAATATATACATACAACAATGGAACAGAATAAAGTCTAGAAATCCATACATTTACAGTCAATTGATTTTGACAAAGGTGCCAAGAACACACAATGGGGAAAGGACAGTCTCTTCAATAAGTAGTAGTAGGGCAACTAGACATCCATATGCCGAAGAATGAAATTATATCCTTGTCTCATATGATATACAAAAGGCAACCCAAAATGGCTTAAAGACATAAACATAAGATCTGAAAATGTAAAACTACAAGAAGAAAACATAGGGAAAAACCCCATTACATTAGTCTCACCAATGATTTTTTGGATTTGACCCCAAAAGTGCAAATAAAAGAGATTGTGTCAAACTAAAGGCGTTCGCACAGCAAAAGAAACAGCAGAGTGAACAGACAACCTATGGAATGAGAGAAAGTATTTGCAAACCAGACATCTCACAAGAGATTAATATCCAAAACATAACAAATTCAAACAACTCAATATCAAGAAAACAAATAACCCAATTAAAAGAGGGACACACAACTTGAATAGAGATTTCTCAAAAAGAGACATACAGGCTGGGTGCAGTGGCTCATGCCTGTAATCCCAGCACTTTGGGAGTCCGAGGCGGGTGGATCACGGGGTCAGGAGTTCAAGACCAGCCTGACCAACATGGTGAAACCCTGTCTCTACTAAAAATACAAAAATTAGCCAGGCATAGTGGCAAGCTCCTGTAATCTCAGCTACTTAGGAGGCTGAGGCAGGAGAATCGCTTGAACCTGGGAGGCAGAGGTTGCAGTGAGCTGAAATCACGCCACTACACTCTAGAGACATACAAAGGAGACATACGAATGGCCAATATGTATAGGAAAAATGCTCAATATCACTAATCATCAGGGAAATGCAGATTCAAATCAGAATGAGATATCACCTCACACCTCTTATAATGGCATTTATCAAAAATCATGAAAGATAACAAGTGTTGGTGAGGGTTTAGAGAAAAGGGAACTCCTGCACACTGCTGGGGGAAAGGTGCTAACTTACATTACTTACATGTGAGTTAGTACATTCCCCCCAACAGTGTACAGGTGTTATGGAAAACAGTATGGACATTCCTCAAAAAATTTAAAATGAAACTACAATATCATCCAGCATTCCCACTACTGAGCATATATCCAAAAGAAATGAAATTGGTATATCAAAGAGATACCTGCATTCCCATGTCCATTGAAGCACTATGAACTATAGCCAAGAGGTGGAAACAACCTAAGTGTCCATCAGCAGATGAACAGATAAAATGTGGTGCACATGCATAACTGAATACTATTCAGCCTTAAAAGAAAAGGAAATCTTCTCATTTGCAACAATGTGGATGAACCAGAGGACATTATATTAGGTGAAATAAGCCAGACACAGAAAGACAAATACTGTATGATCTCACTTACATATGGAATCTAAAAAAGTTGAACTCATACAAGTAGAAAGTAGAATGATGGTTACCAGTGGCTGGAAAGTGTGGGGAGTTAGGGAAATGTTGCCAAAGGATCCAAAATTTCTGTTACGAAGAATAAGTTCAAGAGTCCTATTTTTACAACATGGTTAGCTACAGTTAACGACAATGTATTGTGTTCTTGAAAAGTCACCGAGAGAGCAGATTTAATTATTCTTATCACCAAAAAATGTATGTGATATAATGCATATGTTAAGTAGCTTTATTAACCATTCCACAATGTATATGTATTTCAAATCATGTTGTACATAATAAATACTTACATTTTTGTCTTTTGTTTTTCTGAGATAGAGTCTCACTCCATCACCCAGGCTGGAGTGCAGTGGCACGATCTCAGCTCACTGCAACTTCTGCCTCCTAGGTTCAAGCAATTCTCCTACCTCAGCCCCCCAAGTAGCTGGGACTACAGGTGTGCGCCATTACACCCTGATAATTTTTGTATTTTTAGGAGAGATGGGTTTCATCATGTTGGCCAGGGTCGTCTGAAGCTCCTGACTTCAAGTGATCCATCTGCCTTGGCCTTCCAAAGCTCTGAGATCACAGGCATGAGCCATAATTAATTTAAATACATAAATCAATAAAACTGCTATATTTAGGGTCATTTTGCTGTTTACATGCTAATCACATTTTAACTTGAAAGAATCTCACTTCGGACAACAGAGTCTTACTTTGTGTCCAAAAGCTTTCTTTTTCTTTTTTCTTTCTCTTTCCTGCTTAAACTGGCAAATTGCACTATGTTCAGATGCCCTTTGCCCTTCATATGATTCATTTCCACCTGGCATTCTTCTCTAATTTCTTTCCTGAGAGTTATGAAATATTTGTCCAGGTGTTTCTAATAACTGCCTTTAAGTGGACATAAGCCACTGCCAAGATGTGTGCTTACTTCTAATAAGCCAGTGAGTCAGGGCTTATTGTGCAAATGAGCACAGCAGCCTCCAGCCCATCCACAAACATTTCATTTCTCTCACAGGTTCATTATTTCTCTTTTGTCCGTATTTAGTTAGTAAAGCCATATATTCAAAATGTAATTTTTGGCTTTTTGTCTACAATAATAAAATATAAGAAAAGAACTTTGTATAGACTATGCAGTCTACAGAAGGTAAAAATATATATTTTGATAAAAGTTTCAAAACCAAAATAATTCCATACAAGCTCTGAAATCAGGGTGCATATTTCCAATAATAAAATAGATTTTTAAAAATTTTATGGGAGCTTGTGTTAACTCCAAAATGGATAATTGAGGGATTGAATCTTAAGAGTGCTTTTTAAAAGTACTTGGAAGTTCTTAGTGGAAAAGAATTCCCTAGGAGTTTTATATAATTTTCAAATATAAAAACATAAAATTTAATTTCAACATAGAAATTGAACAGCATCCTAACAAAAAGAAAACAAATCTTTATCAAGTTCAGTAGAGGTGTATTGAATACACATTTGGCTGAATGCTGAAAATGGTAAAGTCAACAGTTGGTCAATATTGATATCATATAGAAAGAACATGTAAAAACAAAAATCTGAACTGTTATTAAATAAAGTTTAATTGTTCAGCTTTTGTTATAATTTTAGAAATTGCATTTTAAAACTTGACATTATAGCATAGAAACATTTTTTTCAGCATTAACACCTGATAGATTGCTCCCATGGTAATTATATTACACATTAGTGAGACTATAAATAGGCATTCGTTTTCCACTGAGGTTAGAGGAGGAGCACCTTCTTTGATCTAGCTCTTGCAGTCTAGGGTACAGATGACGTAACAATATAACCATTATTCAACTTTCCCCACCTCTCTAATTCTAACTGACTCAGTTCCCCTCCTCTTGAGCTCCTGAGCTGGATGGTGATGATAAAATGATGCCAATTATGTAAGGTCACAAGCTCTCTGTCTACCTGGAAAAAGATGCTTTCTAAGCATTCTTTCGGAATATTTTCAGAAACAGTCTTGTAATTTTGGCTCTTGCTGATATTTTTATATCTACTATTTTTACAAACATTTGCTGCTCCACTCAATCACTTGGGAAAAGTTGTCCTTACTTTGGACTAGAATTTTTGCAATAGTACAATATGATTGGCTTTTAGAATGACAAAACTATTCCGGAAGTTTTAGTTGGCACTCAGATTTCTGTCTGCCTCTCACTGGTAAGCATGACATTTTAGCAACTTCTCTAAAGAGGAATGATTGGAGGGTCTGTACAGCAGGCATCATGTAAGAAAAACTCACACTTCATGACATATTTGTTTGATTTATTCAGCAGACTTCAGCAAAGGAAAGATGTGAAAGCAACGCTTGGTTGTTGATATGTCTGAAGATACTGATATTGTGGTGTTATTATCTGCAAAGTATATAATAAGGCTTGCTTTTATTTGCTCAGTCTTTGGATGTGTAATAACTTTCATTCTATCTTGGTTGAATATCTTATGTAAGCATAAGATAAGGTAGTTCAAAATATCTTGATAACATGTAGCCTATTTTTGATTAAAGTCCATTTTCATAGCAATTTTACATTTTATGATGATTACCAATATTTTAAAGAAAGTATTCAGGTATTAAAAAAAAAATTCAAGATCGGTAAGTGGACAAACATTTGATAAAGTTGAATATAGATGGTAGAATCTAGGTGGTAGATACATGATGCGAAGTTTTAAAAACCTTTCTTCTTTTGAAAATTTACATAATAAAATGTTAGTTTAAATAATAAATCTAAACAACATGGCCTACATTTATATTGTAAGTCAAGATCTCTGGGGAGAGAACCTGATGTTTGCAGACAGGAGGTTCATAGGGAGTGCTCATATACAATACCTGTGAGGGATGGGGAAGGCAGGATTAGGCACAGGGAAAAGTTAAACTGTGATACAGTTGCAAAAGCAGCCTCAGCTGATCCTGTAAGGGGATTTAGAAACTGAGATGACTATTTAGAATACCAGTTGAGTCAAGGGGCCAAGGCCTGTGCACCCCGACTTTAAGCAGTTATTGGATGTAATCGGCTCACAGCGGGGAGAATCTTGGGCAAGGCAGGTTCTTCAGTGAGAAGCAGCTTATGGAAAAAGACTCAGCAATGAGCCTCAGCACTCATCATTCCTGGCTGCAGGAAGAATGAGTGCCTCAGTAGTGTACCGCAGTGTCACTGCAACTTACTGATATTTTTAATGATGTTAAAATAACTAGGTAGAAAGGTTACCTACATGATCATGTATCCATCGATCACATATGAGTTCATAGATGCCAGAACTGAACAGGTAGTGATTTAACTATTCATCTAAAGCTGAAAGGTAACACCAGATTTTGCTAATACCCACGCTGAAGCCAAAGTTTAGTACCACCTATACACAATGGCATTTGAAAGATCAATTTTTTTTCAGAAAGCCAAGCTGTAAATTATTTTGAAAAACAATGCAAATCAGTACATGTTAAAATAACTTTATTTTAAGTGATTTGAGTACTGCCAGTGCCTCTTGTAGAAACACATGTCTATGTTTACTGTGTAAATCTCTATGTTATTTTTTCCACTTATAACTGAGTCACCTCCTTACACAGCTTGAGCCCAGGAGTTTGAGACCACCCTAAACAACATAGTGAAGCCCCACCTCTACAAAAAAATAAAAATAAAAATAAATTAGCTGGACATGGTGATGCACACTAGTAGTCGCAGTTATTCTGGAGGCAGAGGTGGGAAGATCTCTTAAGCCTGGAAGTTCAAGGCTGTAGTGAGCTGTGACTGTGCCACTGCATTCCAGCATGACTGACAGAGCGAGACCCTGTCTCAAAAAAAAAAAGTATACTATTAAATTTTTTTTGAGACAGAGTCTCATTCTGTCACCCAGGCTGGAGTGCAACGGCGTGATCTCGGCTCACTGCCTCCTCCGCCTCCCAGATTCACGTGATTCTCCTACCTCAGCCTCCTGAGTAGCTGGGATTACAGGTGCACACCACCATGCCAGACTAATATTTTTGTATTTTTAATAGAGACACTATGTTGACCAGACTTGTCTCGAACTCCTAACCTCGTGATCCGCCCGCCTCGGCCTCCCAAAGTGCTGGGATTACAGGCATGAGCCACCGTGCCCGGCTTAAATATATTTATTTAGCATGATAACTGCCATTTCTTTTATGCCCACTGGGCATCAGAAATTGATCTTATGCTTTAAATAGATTACATATATTTTACCCAGGAAATCTGCAAGATTAAGTATTACTATTCATTAAGACATACACAAAAATGAAGACTAAAGAGCTTTCATAATTTAAACACTCTTGGTTGTGAAGCATGAACAGAAGGTGAGAAACTTGGCCATCATTATTAGGTACATATTATGTGTGTGGGTAAAGATCGTAATTCATAACTCATCATTATGGCAATTATGTTTGAACTGTAGTGGTCACAAAGATTATTTTTCTTTCTTTTTAAAAGAAACTTCTATTTTAGGCTCAGGGGTACATGTGCAGGTTTGTTATGTAGGTAAACTCACATCATGGTGGTTTGTTGTACAAATTATTTCATCACCCAGGTACTAAGCCTAGAACCCAATAGTTACTTTTTCTGATCCTTTCCCTCCTCCCACCCTCCAATCTCAAGAAGGCCTCAGTGTCTGTTGTTCCCCTCTTTATGTTAACAAGTTCTCATCTTTTAACTCCCACTTATAAGTGAGAACATGTGGTATTTGGTTTTCTGTTATGGAGTTAGTTTGCTAAGGATAATGGCCTCCAGCTCCATCCATGTTCCTGCAAAAGACATGATCTCATTCTTTTTATGGCAGCATAGCATTCCATGGTGTATATGTACTACATTTCCTTTATCCAATCTGTCACTGATGGGCATTTAGGTTGATTTCACATCTTTGCTATTGTGAATAATGCTACAATGAATATAAGCATGCATGTGTCTTTATGGCAGAACAATTTATATCCTTTTTTTTGATATTTATTTATTTATTTTTATTATACTTTAAGTTCTAGGGTACATGTGCACAACATGCAGGTTTGTTACATATGTATACGTGTACCATGTTGGTGTGCTGCACCCATTAACTCGTCATTTACATTAGGTATATCTCCTAATGCTATCCCTCCCCACTCCCCACCCCCCCACAGTAGGCCCCGATGTATGACGTTCTCCTTCCTGTGTCCAAGTGTTCTCATTGTTTATTTGTTTTTTCTTGTAAATGTGTTTAATTTTTTTATAGATGCTGGATATTAGACCTTTGTCAGATGCATAGTTAACAAATATTTTCTCTCATTCTGTAGGTTGTCTATTTATACTGTTGATAGTTTCTTTTGCTATGCAGAAGCTTTTAAGTTTAATGAGATGTAATTTGTCAAGTTTTTGCTTTTGTGACGATTGCTTTTGGCATCTTCGTCATGAAATCTTCCCCTATGTCTATGTCCACAATGATGTTGCCTAGGTTATGTTCCAAGGTTTTTATAGTTTGGGGTTTTACATTTAAGTTTTTAATCCATTTTGATTCTTTTTTACTGTGGTTAAGAAAATGTAACATGAGATCTACTCTTTTAATAAAATTTTGGGTGTACATTACAGTATTGTTAAGTATAAGCACAATGCTGTACAACAGATCGCTAGAACCTTTTCATGTTGCGTGTGTGAATCTTTATGCCCGTTGACCAGCAACTCCACATTTTCTCCTCCCCCTTAATCTCTGACAACCACCATTCTACTTTCTGCATTGATAAATTTGACTACTTTACATATATCATATAAGTGGAATCATGAAGTATTTGTCTTTCTGCAACTGTCTTATTTCACTTAGTGTAATCTTTCCAAGGTTCATTCATGTTATAGCATATGATAGGATGTCTTTGTTTGAGTCGCTATAACAAAGTACTGTAAACTGAGTAATTTATAAACAACAGAAATTTATTGTTCACAGTTTTGGAGACTGGGAAGTCCAACCAGCCCACCAGCAGACTCAGTGTCCAGTGAGGGCTCATTCTCTGCTACAAAGAGGACACCTTCTAGCTGTGTCCTCTTGTTTGCCCCTTGTTTGCATAAGGGGCAAACAAGCTCACTCAGGCTTCTTTTATAAAGGCATGAAATCAGTCCATGAGAGTGGATCCCTCATGACCTAATCATCTCCCAAAGACCCCTCCTCTTAATACAACCACATTGGAAATTAGGTTTCAACATATGAATTTATGGAGAACACAAACATTCAGATGATAGCACAGGGCTTCCTTCTTTTAAAAAACTGAAAAATATTCTACTATATTTTATAATATAGTCACTTTTCAACCATTCATTTATTAACAACTTAGGTTATTCCCACCTCTTGGAAATTATAAACAATGCTGCAATGAACAGGGGAGTGTAGATGCCCCTTTGACATACTGATTCTATATTCTTTGAATATATACCTGAAGTGGAATTGTTCAATCATATGATAATTCTATTTTTAATTGTTTAAGAAGTCTCCATACTGTTTTTCATAATGGCTATACGAATTTACATTCCCAGTAACAGTGTACAAGAGTTTTCTTTTCTTCACATCCTTTACAACACTTATTTTCTTTCAACTTTTTGATAAAAGCCATCCTAAGAGGTATGAGATGATATCTTACTGTGGTTTTTAATTTGTGTTTTCCTGATGATTCGTGATGCTGAGCATTGTTTCATATACCTGTTGTCTATTTACGTGTCTTCTTTCAGAGAAATGTTTATTCAACTCCTTTGCCCATTTTAAAATTCAGTTATTTGTTTTCTTCCTATTGAATTATTTGTGTTCCTTATATATTTTAGATATTAACACTTTATCAGATGTATTGTTTACAAATAATTTTTCCCAATCTGTAGTTTGTCTCTTCACTCTGGTAATTGTTTTGCAATCATGATGAGGATTTTCTTTTTACCACAGTTTTGTTGTGTTCACTTTAAAGTGGTTCAATGAATCCAGATGTTGATTAGATAGCATCATTGGTAGGGGCCTACACGTACAGCATAATGGTGTGGCTGTAAGAGAAATCTCTAGGTTAAAGAAAATGGTGGCTTTCCTTCGCTCTGCACCAGAGTACATTTTGAGGTGCCATATAGCTGCAATTGCTAGTTCAAGAATCACTGACAGAAAGTTCAAAAATGTTATGGTGATCTGTTTTTGGAAAATTTTTCTGTAATCATAGACAAGCAAAAAAGGAACCTTACCTTTACATGTCGTATCTTCAAGTGGAAATGTTTACTTGTCAAGCAACTGTATTAATATTGTTGCTAGCAGCAGAAAAAGGACATGTAGAATTCCCTGATGAGACAGTCTACTGGGGCTCCCATTAAAATTAAGATGTATTTCTTGAATACAAAAGCAGCTCTGGGCATCATTTAAATCACTTGGAGTGATGCAACTCAGAAGGCAGTGAATTCTGAAAGAGCAGAGGTTCTTTCTTCCCTTAGTGATTGAGTCGCTTCCTAACAGAACAGTCCAATTAAATGAACTGATGTTCTGGATGTTACTTATGTCTGGAAATCAGGTTTGGGAAATAAGTTCAGGGGCATCACTAATGAACATCACCTACCATACTGCGTGCCATGTAAGCTCTTTCAATCAGAGCTACTGACATCTTAAACCTTGGATATCACAGTACTGGTGACAGTTTGTAAACAGGATGCTAAAACTCAGGAGGCTAAGTCTGCTGACATGCTGATAATTGCCAATTGAAATGTAGTCCTGATTTGTTGATTAAAAGAAAAGTTGCCTGAGGCATAGTGGAATTACCTCAGACCTTCTACGATCCTTTGAAAAGAAAAGTGGATACATGTGCATAGCATCCCTTTCGACGTGAAAGTTATTCTTAATCTCAAACTGAGGTAAGAGTAATACTGTTTGAAATGAAGCTAATTCTGAAGGATGAAGATGAGAATTAACCTCCCATAGGGTAGTTTGGCCATAATTTGGGACTGTAGAAAAAGATAAGGAGGAGGAGGCAGGAGCTGAGAATAGCTGCTTAGAATAAATATTCAGATCAAAGCCAGCTTTAAATAGGGGTAAACTCAAAGAACTGAGGATGGCTGACTTTCAGTGGTCAGATGAAGGAAAAAGGGAAGACTCATGACATCCTTACTATAATTACAAGCAGAGATTGAAAGTCCAAAAAGGTACATGTTAGCATAAAGCTACCTGTTACACATCTGAACAGTGGTAATCGAATTTTGTTTAAGATACCTCAGAGACAAGTAGCAACGGTAGAAATTCTGTAATGGAACCTACTGATAGGGGTCATCACAGGGCTGGCCTGATAAATGCTGGGTTCGGTTATGGAGTAATTTCCTTTTTACTGTTGAGGAAATATAATTAAAAACAAAATCTTCTCCCAACCCAGAAAACTTCTCCATTAAGGTACTAGAGAAATAAACAGTTTTATTATTGAATGGGCATTAAATGAGAATGTGATGTCTATCACAGGCAATCCACTAGGAGCTTGCAAAGAACTAGCAGATCAAAATCTTACCCTTTGATACTGTCAATATATATAACCCATCACATATATACATGTTTTCTAGGTAAACATTCAATAGTCTTCAAGTAAGAGGACTAGATAATGCCATTTGTCACACATAGTCCATCCTAGATTCATCTAGTAATTGGGGTGACCATCTGTGTAAGCTGATTGGCTTTATCCAGAGGAAAAGCAAACTTCTTATATCTTTTTGACAGGAGGTAGATTTGGAACTTGGATCAAGGCACCCATGGAAGACAATCTCATATCCTCCCACAGAAACTGGTAGATAGGGGTTGTATTAGTTCCTTCTCACACTGTTATGAAGAAATATCCCAGACTGGATAATTTATAAAGGAAGGAGGTTCAATTGACTCACAGTTCCGCAGGGCTGGGAAGATCTCAGGAAACTTACAATCGTGGTGTAAGACGAAGCAAACACATCCTTCTTCGCAAGGTGACAGGAGAGAGCACTGCAGAGCAAAAGGGGAAAAGCCCATATAAAACCATCAAATCTCATGAGAACTCACTCACTATCACAAGAACAGCATAGGAGTAACTGCCCTCATGATTCAATTACTTCCTACCGGGTCCCTCCCATGATCTGGGGATTATGGGAACTACAATTCAAGATGACATTTGGGTGGGACACAGCCAAACCATATAAGGGGTGCAAACTCCCTGGATGTTTACATTTTCTTTTTCTTTTTCTTTTTTTTTTTTTTGAGACTGAGTCTCACTCTATTGCCCAAGCTGGAGTTAGTGACACGATCTTGGTTCACTGAAACCTCTGCCTGCCAGGTTGAAGTGATTCTCCTGCCTCAGCCTTCTGAGTAATTGGAATTACAGGCACCCACCACCACGCCCAGCTAAAATTTGTATTTTTGGTAGAGACGGTGTTTCACTGTGTTGGCCAGGCTGGTCTCAAACTCCTGACCTTAGATGATCTACTGGCCTTGGCCTCCCAAAGTGCTGGGATTGCAGGAGTGAGCCACCGCACCTGTAGATATTTACATTTCAAAGAGATAGTTCCCAGGTCTTTGAGATAAACCTTCCTGAGGCATGATGTTGACAAAAAGCCTATCTAGTTTTCAAAAGGATTTATATTCATTTCAAAGAGAGAAGAAATAACTTACAATTGCAAGTTTTCTAAAATAAATGCCCCAAGAAAATGGGAAGGGGGTGGTGGGTAAATTTCTTTATTTTCAAGAGGGAGGATTAAGCATCTTATTTTTAATTTGTATGTGTCCTTACATTACTCATAAGTAACATTTTGGAAACTGTCCTCTGGCACAATATCTGTTAACATATCTGAGTGTTATGGCTCTCTTAACATAAAAAGAAAAGCCTCATAACATCTCTCTATGATAGTAGTAGTATATTTAGTATCCATTTATTCAGAAAATACATACTGACCAAGCCTTGCTATGAATTCAGATACTCTTTAGATCAGTTTGGAGTTTATTAGTTGAAACATTTAAAACTAATAGTATCCATATGTGAAAAGCACAATAGTTAGTGTATAGTCATGCCATATTCCTTGAAATGACCTAATAGCCACCCATGCCCCCATCATGGCTCAAGATATAAAAAATACTAACATTAACTAAAATAGCTTCTGATGAGCCAAAGTTTTTCTTTCTTTTTTTTTTAAAGACACCTGAGCACTGAAGTTATTTTATTTGATTTAAGTAACAAGGAATGAGCCTCAAAGCCTCATTTAGCTCTTCCTCATTCCAATTTACAGAGAATCTGGCAGGTCTGATTATCTGATATGTCAGATCACTGTAGGAAGCGTCTATAACAGTCATTGAAACATTGACCAAAAAAAGTGTTAAGGATAGATTATGTTTGAAATTTATGGTAATAACATTGGATCTTTTTTTTTTTTTTTTTTTTTTTTGAGGCGGAGTCTCGCTCTGTCGCCCGGACTGGAGTGCAGTGGCCAGATCTCAGCTCACTGCAAGCTCTGCCTCCCGGGTTTACGCCATTCTCCTGCCTCAGCCTCCCGACTAGCTGGGACTACAGGCGCCCACCACCTCGCCCGGCTAGTTTTTGTATTTTTAGTAGAGACGGGGTTTCACCGTGTTCACCAGGATGGTCTCGATCTCCTGACCTCGTGATCCGCCCGTCTCGGCCTCCCAAAGTGCTGGGATTACAGGCTTGAGCCACCGCGCCCGGCCTATAACATTGGATCTTTAAGAAGGACTAATATCCAGAAACTTTTGCCTAAGAATATAAGAACATGAGTAATACAAACAAACAGATTTTCTTTTCAAATCAATAGACGTTTTTGGTGGGGGTCTTGGGGAGATATTTGATGCTTAAAGGAACTTGCTCTTTAAGACCCACTCTGTATTAACACTTTTCTTCCCTGGTTAGGAAACCTGCTTATTACGTGCTAAGTTGCTTGTCCAGTGAAACTTAAAATCAGGCATTTTGAATTGTGGGTTGACTATGCAGCCCTCTGTCTTAAACAGTGTTCCAGTATTTGCATGTTTAATGTGGATTCCACAAGGAGGGGAAATCAAGGTTGTGTCAGAGGCTGGGGTTGTGGTGATGTTTGTGGAAGGTTGTTTTTCAGAGCTCTGTTAGCAATCGTCAGTCCTCAGACTTACCTTCGGGTTGGAGATTATTGGAAAGGACCTGTTGTGTAAATGTCCAGCAATTCTGATAAGATCCCAATGCAACATGTAGAAAATATTGGTTCCTGGAGTGTAATATTTACCTAGTACAGGAATAATCTGTATTTATCAGCCAAAGTTCAGAGAAAAAAAATTACTACCTTAAAATCTTAACCAAAAAGGAATTTGACACAGAGAAGTAGGTGCTTACCAAATTGTTAAAGACATTAGAGGAGTGGGTTTCAGACCCACTAGATTAATTCCCCAAACATCATAGAACTGACTCCCCACGTGAGCTGTTGTTACCTCTGGCACCATCAGATGTTAGGAAATCAGGAAGCTGCCTCTGGAACTATGGAGCTGAAGATCATATTACCATTGTGGTCGCTAGAAGATCAGGAAGCTATTGCTCCTTCTCCTCACACATCCAGGTCTATATGTGTCTGTCCTATGTGGATTCCACAGGTGTCCCACACTAGGGCTTCAGGGAAGCCCAGGGCAGTATAGTAAGCAGGTGTCAGGTCATAGCAGCACAAATCTGGATGCTGAAGCAAAGGCTGGAATAAAAGTTGGGCCAAGAGGAGGTCAGGTAGAGTACAAGGGGTAACCAACGCAGGAACACACATCCCAGCTACCCTCAAAGCACTTCAGTGCTAAAGGCAAGCCTTCTCTTGGGTGCCTGCAGAGTCACTGGAAAAAGGTCTTTGGTGTGGAGGAACCTCACTTTTCAAAATTTTTCAGTCTGAAGACAATGACAATTGGATATAAGAGTAAACTATAACATTTTACTGGCATAACTTGAAGATCCTAAAACGTATCCAAACCCCTTGACTCTTGCCGATGACCACCCCCAAAATGCCCTTTCAACAGTTTACCCTCCTCAACAAATGGTACCAGCTTTTACTCAGTCTCTCAGATCACACCTTGGAGCCTTGGTCGACCTCCCTGTTTTTCTCATATTCAACATCCAATACAGGAGCAATCTTGTCTGTTGCATTTTTACAATGTATTCCAAACCCTCCACTGCACTGCCTCCATCACTACCATGCTAGCCCAGGCAGCACCACCTTCCCTGTGGATTATCCCAGCAGCTTCCTGACTATTCTTGTTTCTGCTTTTCCTCTATAGACTGTTCTTTTCACAGTAGCCAGAGTGGCTACTTTAAAAAATGTTAAGCCATGTCATTTCTCTGGTCTCAATTGTTCTACAATTCCCATCAGATTTCAAATAAAACCCAAAGTCCTTTTTACAGTCTTATTTCTACATGATCTGGGCCCTGTTTAAGTCTGTGGCCTCATTTCTTATCACTCTATCTCTTGCTCTCTGGTCTCTACTTACTCTTACCTCCCTGATAGTCCTCAGATGTGCCAAGCAAGTTTCTAACTCAGGCCTTTACATTTGCAATTTCTACTTGGGGTTGAGAATTTTTTTCTCACACTTAACTGATACTTCAGTTCAGATGTCACCTCTCAAGGAGAATTCTCAGAACTCCTTCTTTAAAACAGTCACTCATCACACTGTATTCTCTCTCTCTCTTTTAAGAGATAGGGTCTTGTTCTGTTGCCCAGGCTAGAGTACAGTGGCATGATCATAGTTCAGTGCAGCCTTGAACTCCTAGGTTGAAAAGATCCTGCCTCAGTCTCCCAAGTAGGTGGGACTACAGGCTTATGCTACCACAACTGGCTAATTTCAAATTTTGCTTTTTGAGATTGCGGGGTCTCGCAACATTCCCAGGCTGGTCTCAGACTCCTGGCCTCAAGTGATCCACCAACCTCAGTTGCCCAAAGTGTTGGAATTACAGGTGTAAGCCTGTTAAATTTTTGTTCATAGAACTGATTACCCAATGTGTGTGTGCACGTGTGCATGTTTGTGTGTGTGTGTGTGTGTGTGCATGTGTAAATTCATTATTTATTGTCTGTTTCATTCACTAAAATATTTGCTACATGAGGGCAGGAACTATGTTGAATTTATCATCCTATTCCCAGTGTCTATAATGGTTCTTGGCACATAAGTGTTTCATAAATGTTGTTAAATCAATAACTTAATTAAATCAGATCAAATGGTGTCTGGTTTGTCTGACAGTAGGTTTCCCTGTAACTGTTGTGCTGCACAGAAGCTACTAGTTAACAGAAAAAAGAAAATAACATTTCTGTAGTATTTGACAGTGCAAATTCACTCCATACAACTATAACCAAATCATTTACTTGTATTCATTTCACAGTCTATTGAAGGTCATCTGGGAGTGCAGAAATGTAATGACCAAGTCTGGTGAATACTTCTTCAGAGTCCCAGAATACTCTTCGAAGTCGTAAAGTTATTTAGCCATCAAGTGGGAGGCTGATCTTGGATTGTGGAGGACATTTTAGAACCCTCTGTTGAAAATGACATTCATCATGTCCAACATTGCATTGACCAAAATTTAATCTTATGGCCCCACTTAACTCTAAGGCAGGCTGGAAAGTATAATTTAGCTGTGTTCCCAGGAGGAAATGTAACTGTATTAACTCTGTCAAAATAGATATACGCATGATCTTCTTTAATCCTTAAAAATTCCTGAATGATAAGTAGTGTATCATCATTTACAGATGAAAAAATCTGACCCTCAGAGAGGTTGAGCTACACAACCAGAGTCACACGGCTAATGATTATGTGGCAAAGCCAGGGCTTCACTCCAGGTTTCCTATGATTTTCTCTGTCATTCGGGTAATGGAGTTCCATATATAGTACCAGTTATTTTGATGAGACTGACTTTGTTAATCATTTTATTTATGCTTACACATCACTTAAGAATGCACACATGCCTTGGACTTGAATGACCTTTAACGTTTGTTAACGTACTATGATTATTCTTTATAGTTCGGCCTTATTCACTCTGTCTTCTTTGATCTGTTCCCACTCCTGCTTAGCAATCACAGTATCTCAGTACTTTTCAAAAATTACAAAAAAAGCAGCGCAACTTTTTTTCTACTTTTCAGTCAGCTTGGATGATGTATTAAAAATCTTTGTTGATGGCATGAAATACATAGCTGTATTGATTAATGTTTCTGTTTTATTTCATTGGAATCACTCCCACTTTAATAGAGACATGAATTGTACTTGATTGCCTCTAGTTGCCAAACACCAATCACCTGGAAAGAATGTTGTCCCTATGAATAGATAATAATTAAGCAGAATATCAATAAAATAAGAGACTCAACTTGAACCAGTGAAAGAGTAAGATGTAGCTCTAAGCCTACTTACAAATTTCATAGAAATAATGAAATCTTATTTCATTTACATGAAAAAAGATTTCATGTAAACATGTCTTGTTTACATGAAATCTCTGTTACCACATGCTGACCCTCATCCTTGTAGGTGCAGAAACTCTATATCATCAGTGTAGCCTCAGATGAGTAGACACCTCAAAATCTCACTCACCAAATACATTCACAAGCCATTGATGACTCAAACAGAATCCTAATTGTTAACTTACGATCAAATGTGTGACAGCTGGTGACTAAAGCACTCATTTCCTTTTTCTAGGTCACCCCATCCTGCTGTCAAGGTATCTAGGAAACCAAATTATAAACCTGCTGATTCCATGGCACGCAAGAATTATGAAACATGATTAGGGACATTTTGTCCAGGAACTGTTAAGACTTGACAAAATACTTCCATACTACAAAATCAGACACACAAAGTGAAACAACATTGATAACTCTTTCCTAGGGAAAGAAAAACTCCTATACACCAGATATATTATTTCCATACCCTGAAGAGAGTTGAATAAAGGCATGACTAAATTAATTTTGTCTCTCTGAACATTTTCTGAGATTCATATATTTTATCCAGGAAACATATTCTTTATATTAGAAAGAATCTGTTAACATATTCTTTCTTCAGGGAGATCCCAGACTTTGATTAGACCACAGAGTCTTCTACAACAAAAAATTGTTTTCAGAGTAGCAGTATTTTTAGTGAAAATAACGTAGAATATTTTCGTGGAAAGGGAGTATAAAATTAGGCAAATCTAGAATTAAACACATATAACAGCCATTTATCTAATGAACAATTTTTTTTTTTTTTTTTGAGACCGAGTCTTACTCTGTCAACCAGGCTGGAGTGCAGTGGCCTGATCTCGGCTCACTACAACCTCCGCCTCCCGGGTTCAAGCGATTCTCCTGCCTCAGCCTCCTGAGCAGCTGGGACTACAGGCGTCCGCCACCACTCCCAGCTAATTTTTGTATTTTTAGTAGAGATGGGGTTTCACCGTATTGGCCAGGCTGGTCTCGAACTCCTGACCTTGTGATCCGCCCGCCTCGGCCTCCCAAAGTGCTGGGATTACAGGCTTGAGCCACCGCACCCGGACTTCTAATGAATAATTTCTTATGAGTTACTTAACCCTGCCAAGAATCAATTATCTTTGAAAATAGTATCGACCTTTCAGGGTTTTTATGCAAATTAGAGACAGTAGATATTAACTACCTGGCATATAGTAGATGTTTAATACATTATAGTCATTATTATTAGAGTTTCTGGGTCTTCTTCCCAGTATTAATTGTGGTGACATTCTCTTTAAAATAGTTCTGCAAATAGCTAATTCCATTCAATAAATGTGGTTTTTTTTTTTAGGTCAGATTTATTGAGGTCTGATTTATGGATAGCAAAATTTATCCTATATACATGTAGAGTTGATGACTCTGGTCAAAGACATGCAGCTCAAAGACATACAGCCCTGTAACCAAGACTACAACCAAGATATAGCACATTTCAGCACCCCAAACTCTCCTTAGTGCCACTTTGTAGTCAGTCTCTTCCCCTAACCCTTGCCTCTGGCAACCATTCATGTGGTCTAGTTTTGCCACTTCTAGAATGTTATGTAAGTGCATTGGTTGAAAGAGTTAAGTTTTGCCTAAAGAGTTGTAGTCAGAAGAAAGAAATGCTTGTGGTTAAGATAAGGAGGGCAGGTTCTTGTCTTGTAGAAGATAGGGTTTTTGTTATGTAGATGAATCCTCCTGGTAACAGGCTTCAGAGAAAATACATAGTAAATACCTTTTTATTAGACCATAAAAGGGTGCTAGATTTTCCTGAAAAGATCTAGTAACAGAAGAAGAGTCTCTACAGAATATAAAATTCCCCCACAAGGGACAACTTTGCAGGGCCATTTAAAAATATATCAGAGTGAACAGGCAACCTACAGAATGGGAGAAAATTTTTGCAATCTACTCATCTGACAAAGGGCTAATATCCAGAATCTACAAAGAACTCAAACAAATATACAAGAAAAAAACAAACAACCCCATCAAAAAGTGGGCAAAGGATATGAACAGACATTTCTCAAAAGAAGACATTCATACAGCCAACAGACACATGAAAAAATGCTCATCATCACAGGCCATCAGAGAAATGCAAATCAAAACCACAATGAGATACCATCTCACACCAGTTAGAATGGCAATCATTAAAAAATCAGGAAACAACAGGTGTTGGAGAGGATGTGGAGAAATAGGAACACTTTTACACTGTTGGTGGGATTGTAAACTAGTTCAACCATTATGGAAAACAGTATGGCAATTCCTCAAGGATCTAGAACTAGATGTACCATATGACCCAGCCATCCCACTACTGGGTATATACCGAAAGGATTATAAATTATTCTACTACAAAGACACATGCACACGTATGTTTATTGCGGCACTATTCACAATAGCAAAGACTTGGAATCAACCCAAATGTCCATCTGTGACAGACTGGATTAAGAAAATGTGGCACATATACACCATGGAATACTATGCAGCCATAAAAAAGGATGAGTTTGTGTCCTTTGTAGGGACATGGATGCAGCTGGAAACCATCATTCTTAGCAAACTATCACAAGAAGAGAAAACCAAACACCTCATGTTCTCACTCATAGGTGGGAACTGAACAATGAGATCACTTGGACTCGGGAAGGGGAACATCACACACTGGGGCCTATCATGGGGAGGGGGGAGGGGGGAGGGATTGCATCGGGAAGTTATACATGATATAAATGATGAATTGATGGGTGCTGACGAGTTGATGGGTGCAGCACACCAACATGGCACAAGTATACATATGTAACAAACCTGCACGTTATGCTCATGTACCCTAGAACTTAAAGTATAATAAAAAAAATATATATATATATATATATATATCAAAGAAATATATTTTGGAGTAAAATACTTCTATTTCTTTCAGGGCCTGCTATCTGCCATGTGATACTATACTAGAGTTAGGCTGGAATTTGGTATCTTATTGCTACAAGGTGTCTGTTTTGTCATTCTTAATTTCTTGGTTTTAATGTTAATGCTGGTAGACTGTGCCTGAATTCCAAAGGAAGGAGAGTATAATGCGGCATGTATGAGTCTCCCTTCCCAA
This sequence comes from Rhinopithecus roxellana, assembly GCF_007565055.1. Classification (NCBI taxonomy): domain Eukaryota; kingdom Metazoa; phylum Chordata; class Mammalia; order Primates; family Cercopithecidae; genus Rhinopithecus; species Rhinopithecus roxellana. The sequence continues at coordinate 1,223,385 of NC_044550.1, forward strand.
CATGGCCTTAACTAGCTTCCCAGGTTAACTTTGGAATGCCCTTGGCTGTGAGGAGGGTGTCAGGCCTCTGAGCCCAAGCCAAGCCATCGCATCCCCTGTGACTTGCACGAATAAGCCCAGATGGCCTGAAGTAACTGAAGAATCACAAAAGAAGTAAAAATGCCCTGCCACGCCTTAACTGATGACATTCCACCACAAAAGAAGTGAAAATGGCCGGTCCTTGCCTTAGTGATGATATTACCATGTGAAAGTCCTTTTTCTGGCTCATCCTGGCTCAAAAAGCTCCCCCACTGAGCACCTTGTGACTCCCACTCCTGCCCACCAGAGAACAACCCCCGTTGACTGTAATTTTCCTTTACCCAAATCCCATAAAACGGCCCCACCCTTATCTCCCTTCACTGACTCTTTTTGGACTCAGCCCGCCTGCACCCAGGTGATTAAAAAGCTTTATTGCTCACACAAAGCCTGTTTGGTGGTCTCTTCACATGGATGCACATGACAGAGGGGTCCATTAAGTTGGTTGAGGGGCTTAGAACTGTATTTTTCATTTACATTCCCGTTCACATTTTTTCCCTCATTTTTGTTTTTAAAACCGGCTGCCTAGGGTTAGCCATTCTGCCAGTATTGTTTTTTGGACAGATTGGTTCAAGATTGTGCTTATGCTCCCTGAACCAAGATTTTTTCCTTTTACTGTTGAGTCTATATGTTGCTTGAAGACTGCTTATGTTGTTCAGGGAGTTTATGAGTTTGCTTTGTGTTCAACAAAGAATGTAGCTCAGAAGTTTTCTCTGGTTTTTTATCAAATGATGTGTCTTGTGCATGTACACAGTGGACCTGACCATCAGGGATGACTGGTTTTAGCTTGGCTATCTTTGATTGTCTCTTTCCCTCATCTCTCAGTAAGCTTCTGGCTGGTCTGGCTTTATTATTATTACTAGCTGCTGCCAGCCTTCACTAATTTAAAGCCAATTGCTCTATTGTTTTCAGCAATGCCCTGAGGCTTAAAATGTTCCACAGTGTGATCCAAATAAAGTCGGCCTCTTAGTAGAGGCAGAGTGTTGCCAGTTTTTGAGGCTTTCTCTGGACCTCCTATAGGCAGATCTCTGCATTATTGCACCGGAGATGTAGGTATGAGGAATGGGTACTCACTCTTCACTGGCTGCTCCACTCATATCCTTCCTATGGAGCAGAAGCTGCATGTGCCAGTTGTGGTGGGCGGGGGGTGGGGCAGCAGGAAGAGAGAGGAACCCGGGCCACTGCCTGGCTGCTGCCATCACCCATGATAGATCTTCTGGAGCCTAGACCCAGGTTATGGAAAGAATATGCCAATGTTCACCCAGCTGCTGAATCTACCTGGAATAGCTCTTCCACTGCAAGAAGGTGGAGAAGATGGGAGCTGCTGCTCAGCTGCTGAGCCTACCAGAGAAATTCTTCTGCAACACAGAACTGTGTAGAAATGCTGGACTGCAGTCTTCACTAGATGCCCCTCCTGGATTCTCCATTTGTAGCCACGGTTGGGGGTGGGAAAATAGAGGCAGCTTTCTGGTTTCCACCACAAGTTTGGTATAGTCCATTTGTGTTAAGAATTGTAGGAAGTGGGATATGCTGATGTTCACCAGCTGCTGAATACACCTAGCATACTTCTTGCATCCCAGAAAGCTCAGGAAAATGAGAACTGCCTTTTGCTTGCAAAGTCCACTGGAATAGCTATTCTACAACACAGAGCTGTGGGGAAATGGGTGACCTCCCACTATTCTCAAATGCATGACCTCCCACTATTCTTACTATATTTCTATAGATTTTGTTAATTTTCCAACTTGTCTAACTTTGTTGTCTCACCTTTTCTCCCAATCATTATTTTTAATATGTTTTCACCAGATAAACAAATCTAGGTGACTGTTTCCTCCTTACTTTGAGCTCCTTAAAGACAAAATTTGATTGTCTTTTATCCTTAATGTTTATAATGAATTTATCCAAATATCTCACTGTTGTTTCCTTGAAATGAATGTGTACCTTTTTCTATGGATTTTCAAAAGATTTTCTGTTTATCTCTGGTTTTCAGCAGATTGACTATGATGTCCTTGTGTGGGGTGTGTATATGTGTGCATGCATGTGTGTGTGTAGGATTTATCTTTCTTGGGGTTCACTAAAGTTGAATCTTTGACTTGATGTTTTTCTTCAGTTTTAGAAAATGTCTCTTCATTCTTTGATCAAAGTTTCACAGGTCTCAGATGATTATTTTTTCCTGTTCTTTTCTAAGTTGTAACTAGTTCTCTTTAAGCTTCTACTGACTTTTCTTTAAGTTCATAGAGTTCGGTAGAATTTTTCTAAACTGGGCCAGATAAGAAATAATTTAGGCTTTATGGGCCACATATAGTTTTTATTGCATATTTTTTAAACAAATTTTAAAAATGTAAAATTATTCTTAGATTTTGGGCTATACAAAAACAGGCCACAGGCCAGATTTGAACCATAGATCATAGTTTTCCAATTCTGTTCAATTATGTCCTGTATGTTTGTTATTCAGCCCATCCAAATAATTTTTCATGTCAGATACTGTACTTTTCAGTTCTATAATTTTCATTTGTTTTCTTTTTAATTTGTATTACTCTGTTGTAATTTCCCATCCTTTCATTCATCCTGTCCATTTTTTCCCTTAAATTGTTAATGTACTTAAAAGAGTTATTTTAAAGTCTTTTTCTGTTATTTCCAACATTTGTGTTATTTTTGGGCCTACTTTTTTGACTTTCTTTTTTGACAGATCACATTTTTCTGCTGTTTAATAACTTGATTGCATGCTAACATTTTGCATGATCTGTTGTTGGGATTCTGGATTAAGATATCTTAAATCAGAAAGTGTTGAATTTTGTCATGATGGGCAGATACATGTCTTGTGTATCACCTTGATCCTGTGGCAGCATGCTCCAGTATACTTCCTGCATGGAATTCTCTGTCAGAGTCAATTTCCTGGTAAAATCAGCATAGGCAGGTAACATAGCACTTCTCTAGAGTCCTCAGAATTCAATTTATAATTCTTCTATTGGGACTTACGATTATCCCCACATGTATTCTTTTCTTATTCTAGTTATCTTTAGTACCATACAGGCATATATTCCAAGAGTCAGAGCTACCTGAATCATAACCTGAAATTTACTGAGGAATGTTTCATTCCCTGGGCACGTATTGAAGCTGACAGCCTTTTTCTCCTTCAGCTGAAAGAAAAAAAGAATATTCTTTCCAAATGTAGAATACATATGCTGCTTTCAGAACCTACAAATGCATACCAGAAATTATGTGTCTCTGTTTGTGCTAGAAGATGTGAGATATAATAATTCCTCTTTTAAATTGCAGGGATAGCACAGCATGCCGTAGACTACTGGGTGCCTAAAACTTCACTGATGAAGCAAGCCCTTGAATAGGGTGCATTTCCTATCCTCCACAGCACATTTGTCCTGCCTAAAGCTCCAATTTATATTTCAATCCAGTTAACACAATGTCATCCATATAGTTAACCAGTGTGATGTTCTGTGGAATGTTTGTATGGCTCAAATCACTTTGGATTATACTTTGAAAGAGACTAAGAGAATTTCCATAGTCTTGGGGAAAGACCATACTGCATTCTATTGTCCTTTCTATGTGAATATAAACTGTTTTTTGTCTTCCTTATTGATAAGAATGGAAAATAGTGCATTCATCAAATGAGTGGCCACATAAAATGTGCTAGAGGCTGTGTTAATTTGTTGTAGCATAAAGAGTATATCTGATATAGAACCTGCAATCTGGGCTTCTATTGGTTGAGTTTCTGGATTTATTTAATTTTTGCAGGGACCAGACTTTTAAATTAAGTGGGATATGATGAGGGCTAATACCTCTGCATATTTTATATCATAAATATTTCACTAATCTCATAGATACTTTTACAGCGTGTTATTATTTTGACTATATTTACTATTTTACTACTATATTTACTATCTTGGCCAGAAGCAATTTCAGAGGCTTCCATTTAACCTTTCCCTCTATTATTTCTCTTACAGCACAGTTCAAGGAACTGGTTCTACTGACTACCATCTATAACTAGCACAATTATACATTTAGGAACTGGAAAATAACTTTTGTGTAATCATAACTATGAGCGGAGCCAGCCCTAGGACAACATTTATTATGCAGAAACATCTATTTGTATTCTTTTATGGGGCAAGGGTGACACTTTTCCTCAATTATCAATGCTACTGTAAATGCTGTATACTGACATTCTCAAAAGATTTGGAGGTATTCTCTTTTTCCCAGTGTGTGATTAACCAAATAAATGGCTGTAGGTTCCTTTAGGAAAAGACTGGGGAAGTTACTAGAGAATATACTTGTCACGGTTTTTCATGGTGCTTCCTTAAGGAAACCTAGGATTTTCTTCAGTTAATGAGTTCTGGGTCTGCCAACTGGCTCAAGTCCAGAAATTCTGCATGAGATCTATTATATTTTTAAATATTTTATTATGATTGATTTTTAAGCATATTACGATAAATTTTATCAAAATATAGAAAAGTTGAAAGAATTACATGTTCAATAACCATAAGCTCATCACCTAGATTCTACAATTAACATTTTGCTATAATTATTTATTAAATATTTAACCATCTTCTGTTCTTACTTCTAACAGACCATCAAATAGTATTTTGATGCTTTCAAAGTAATTTGTTTCATCAGTACACTTCATTCTTAAACATTCCCGAATGTGTTTCCTCATCTAGTGTTTAGCATTTGTGTTGGGTTAAGACTTTTTTTCCAAAATACAGTTCTAAGCAAATCCATAGAGTAGGAAATTTACTGTCACATTATCTTCTTCATTTCCCTTCTGTGAATGTCTCCACTGTTCCCATTGGCTGGCAAAGGGTTTTACAAATGTATATATTTAGAAAGGAAGAAAATAAAAACAGAGTATCAAAAAAAAAAAAAAATACTACTTTTGGCCCAGAGGAAAACTCTTACTGTAAAATAAAATAATAATGAAAGAAACTATTCTTTATACTTACATTGACCAGCTTGACAAGCAAAGAAGACCATTTCTAACATGACAAAATGCACCTTTGTTTTTATTTGAGTGAGATCTTAGTTTTCTTTGATGTTTAACAAAATTGTGGAGCCCATTTTTTCAGATTTGTCAAATTATAAAGATTAGTGAATATTAAAGAGAAATAGTTACCTTTGAAGTAAAACTATGTTTTTGCTTATTGATCATTCAAAGGTTAAAACAAATAATGTAGGCAATGTAGATTGATGAATTTTGGGGGTTTTGCATGTAAGATTTTCTTTTTAATGTGGTTTGTTAAATAAAAGAGACAGAAATCTCCTCCTTCCTCAAGATAATATAAACCAACAAGAAAGTAATGACAACGATAAGAATAGAAACAAAGAGATTTATACTGTCCTTACTTAGATTTATCTTTTATCCCAAGTTCTGTCTCGTAGTACTGACTCCTTTCTCCATGTCCAATTTATATGGGACCTGAGGGGATGATATGACATAGAGTAGAATAAGAACCATATATTCATGTAGACAAAGATTTGCAAAATGGTTTTGCTATTTCTCTCCTGTGTATTTGAGTAAGCCTTGTGTTCTCTAAACTTTGTTTTTCTTTTCCCAAAAATGGCAGAAACTAATGCCTTCTTTAAAGTATACTTTTGAAAATATTACACAGTGGGGTAATTCCTAACATCATGGATCATGTTCTGCAGAAGACATTTACTGGGGAGGTATTATATTCAGACACTCTGATGTATTGCAAAAATATAAAGACAATAAGTCTCTAACCTAAAGGTACTTACTGTCTAAGAAAAAAAAATGAAGAAAACTAGTAGTTTATATACTATGCAATAATGTTAATATTGTAAGAAAATAAGACAGTGAATGGTAAAGAACTAAAGACAGCGTGTGGTGAGTAATATCCAGTCTAGCCTTGGGGTTAAGAATATGGGAGGGAAATTGGAGAAAGCTTTCAAGAGGAAGTCAGCTTTGAATTACTTCTTAAATAATGAAATATCTTAAGTTGGGTGGATGATAGAGGATTGTTACAGAAAAAAACACACCTGTATAAACATGCAGAAGTAAGGCATTGTTTATTTTGGAGTTTTGTGTGATTGATACAAAAAGTACATGTTGGGCAGTGAGATAAAGAGTGAGAGAAATAGGTAAGAGCCATATGATAAAGGATTTTGCAAACTTTGTTAAGAATTTGAGCTTTAAGCTAGAGGTCACGGGATAACATTAAAAAGTTGAAACAAGGACATTATAAGAATTTTAGGACAATCACTACATTATCCAGACACAGTGGTGAAATGAAATTGAAGAAGCTACTTATGATTTTATCACAGTAGTATGAGCAGTCTAATTTAATGAAGTAGTAGTGAATGTGGTAATTGGGGAAATTTACATTGTATTTAAGAGATAGAATGTATAGGACTTTGTAACTAATTGGACATGGATAATGATGGATTAGAATTAAGAAAAATTCAGATTTTGGGCTTATGGGTTTGAAGGATGGTGAAACCATTCCTCAATATAGAAAACCCAGAAAGAGTGGTAGATTTCAAGAGGAACATAATAATTTCTTCTTTATATATATTGAGTTTGAAGTTTTATATGGCATTCAAGTAGAAAAATAGTGGGAATTATAAGTGTAAATATATTCCCTACAGATAATCCTTAAACAACACAAGTATGAACTATGTGGGTTCACTTAGATGAGGAGTTTTTTCTGCCTCTGCCATCCCGAGACAGCAAGACCAATTTCTCTTCCTCTTCCCTGTTAGCCTATTCAGCGTGAAAGCCACAAGGATGAAGATCTTTATGGTGATCTACTTCCACTTAATAAATAGTACATATATTCTCTCTTTCTCATGATTTTTAAGTAACATTTTTTCTCTAGCTTACTTTATTGTAAAAATACAGTATATAATAAATAGAATATATAAAATATATGTTAATTGTTTATGTGATTGTTAAGGCTTTTGGTTAAAAATAGGTTGTGATAGGTAAATTTTGGGGGGAGTCAAAAGTCATCTATAGATTTTCACCTGGTACAGGAGGTCAGCACCCCTAAGCCTCATGCTGTTCAGGTATCAACCGTATGTGTTTACATGCATATGTACACATGTGTAGTTACAAAGTCTGGGAGAGGGCTTTGGGTAAGAGATAAAAGTCAGAATAAAGAATAGTTACAGCTTTGACTTGCATAGGAATGTTTAGGGTAGTTTTATTTGCCTATGAAGAAAAGAGAATAAAAGAAGTCTGGAGAATACCAATATTTAAGGTTGAGCAGAGGAAGGGTAATGAAGGAGGAGGGACTGATAAGGGACTTTGGAGAATAATCAGCATTCACTTGTTTGTTTACTTGCTTATTCAACGAACCCTTATTGAACTCTTTTCCAGCCTGGGCTGATTCCAAATCAGAGTTTTATATGAAAGTCTGCATTCAGGCCGGGTGTGGTGGCTCAAGCCTTTAATCCCAGCACTTTGGGAGGCCGAGACGGGCAGATCACAAGGTCAGGAGATCGAGACCATCCTGGCTAACACGGTGAAACCCCGTCTCTACTAAAAAATACAAAAAACTAGCCGGGCGAGGTGGCGGGCGCCTGTAGTCCCAGCTACTCGGGAGGCTGAGGCAGGAGAATGGTGTGAGCCCGGGAGGCGGAGCTTGCAGTGAGCCGAGATCCAGCCACTGCACCCCAGCCTGGGCGACAGAGCGAGACTCCGTCTCAAAAAAAAAAAAAAAAAAAAGAAAGAAAGAAAGAAATTCTGCATTCAGTAACTCATTTTTAAGTGAGCTAGAGAACAGAAATGAGAAATTAGTATGGTAAAACAAGACTGCATTATTGAGGTGACCACCGTTGTTAGTTACCAATTCTCCTGGGATTGTTTGGGGGAACCTTATGAATGTTTCTCTAGACTGTGCATTCCAAATATTAAGGGGAAAACATTTATCTATAGAATTCTGCCTTCATTGGCCCAGGGTAGACCCACAGGTGTTCAGTACCTCACATTTCTTGGTTGGGCATGCTTGAGTAGGTTCACCTGGGAAATCTATTCTACAGCATTAGAAAGGCCCCAGGGCAGAGATTGAGACATACATAGCATTGACCAATGCAAGTACTGGCAAATTAAACCAGCATGATTTTGGTCTCTTGAATGAAACTTGTCGCTCACAACAGTGGCTGAAATAAGAGGTTGAATTGAAAAGAGTATTTAATACAGTTTCTCCCCACAGCATTCATCATAGAATTTCCCTCAAGATGGGGGTCAGCTGCACGTTGGTATACAGAAGTCCTGGATCAGGAAAGTGTGTGGTACTGGCTGATGTGAGGTACTCAGAAGTTACAGATAGGGTAAACTGATGGAATCCTGTGGCTGGAATGAAGGCGAGGCTGAAAGAGCATGAAGTTGGACAGAGCTTTCTGACACAAGCACCTACTGTTTGTGTTCATTTCCAAGGTGAGCAAGTCAAGTTTGTCTGTGCCTTCATGTAATTTACATCCTGATGAGTGAGAGAGATCAAAAACATAAAACAATTGCAATAAGTGCTCAGATAAAGAGGAGGATCTAATATGTAAAAGGCATGAAAATTGTTTAAGGAAAGGAGGAAACTAGCCATATAAAGAAAGGTAGACAAGCATTCAATCCTAACCCTTTTCTTTTCCACCGGACTACTAGAAATGTACCTATTTAGTCTTGAAATAGCACATTTTCTTACTCTCTGTCTCCTTCATATTTGTGTTTTCCACACACTTAGGGCAACTAGGCAAGCTTTTACTACTTACTTAGAGTCAGTATTTCTATTATAAATCCAACAGAGGGCTCTTGACAATATTTACTTGAAACCCGAAGCTATAAAGTCATTAAGTGTTGTGAATAGCTCTGAACATTTTGGCTTTCCTCCAACATACTCTCCTCCTACTAACAGGGAGGAATTACAAAGCAAATAAGACAACAAAAGGAAGGGCATTCATCTCCATAACCACTGACATTTTCCAATCATTCAATATCCCCAATGGGACAATGGGTTAGGGTATATGCATATATATAAAAACAAAATTCTCCACTGTTTTTCTTTTTCTAAGGAAGGTTTAAAGTCAGCATATTTACCCACTTAGCTATGTTCATCCTGCCCTTAATGCCTTTAGGAATCTGGACTAGTAAATCACTAAAAATAGTATTTTCATTTAAATTATTACATCATAATTCTATTTCTAATCCTTGAATACACAGCAGCAGCAGACAGAATCTGGTTTATCTGACTTGGTGACCCTCACTGGAAAGCTCATTTAATATAACCCACCTCATTTTGATTATAGTACTTTGCTAATTTGAAATTCCACCTAGTCAATTAATGTGGCTTGTGGTATCTGTAGAAAATCATGAACCCATGGTTACAATTTTAATTATAACATACATTTTACAGATCTCAGCCATCCATCTCCAAGGACATTCTCCTTTGTATAAAGTGTCTTAAAATTGGGCTGCTTCATTTGACTTAATATTGCCTTCTTGAAATGTAATGAATATCTTTTGGTGACAGGATCTCTTTCCCAGTCTGCATTGATGAGAATCACGAACTGTACTAAGAGGTATTTTGCTAAACACAGGTACAGGAGTAAATGTGCCTTTCATAAAATGTCATGACATGGCATTTTTGAAACACTATATGAACTTGGTGTCTAATAAGCTAACATAAAAGTCTTTTAGAGAAAAGAAAATATTGACAAAAAAATGAAAAAATAAGGTATATTATTCATAAATATGTGTAACTGTTTCTAAGATTTTCATAAGCATAAAATTATAAGGATATTATCACAGCCTTTAGAACATTAACCAAGAATAAGGACAGTAATTGCAAAAAGCATAAAAGAAAGGAAATCTAAAAGTCTTCAAATTTGGGTTTCTGTGATTTTCTGATATTATGATTTAGTAAGAAATAATATAACTGATAGTGTCTTATATGCAAAAGATAGTGTCTTATATGCAAAAGTATGTGAATTGGTGTCCAAATTTTATTTCCTAGTTTTTTAACCTCTAAAAGATATCTAATATATTTCAGTTCTGACTTAATTACAAAAATGTAGCATATTCAAGGTTATCATAAGAAAATAAGCTTTGACTTCAGGCATTACATATATATGAGGCAATTAACTTATAAAGCTATGAAAGAATGCTGAGAGCTAGTGTCTGCATTGTCAAGCCAGGAAATAAATATAGTAGCCATTGTAATAGATGCATGTGTGATCTCATGACTACAATTTGTTTACCAATTAATGTGCTCTGTTGTAAAGTTACACCCATGTTCCATTTGATGGTTCAGAGAGAAAGATGTTAGCCAAGAGTTTCAATGTGTCATGTTTAAGATTTCAGGCCCTGGACCCAGTTTGTTTCAGTTCAAATCCCAGCTCTGCCATTCATTAGCTGTATGACTTAGAACGATTGATTTAACCTCTCTGTGGCTCAGTTTTTTCCTCTCTAAAAATAAATGTGATAATGGTGTCTACCTAAAAGGCTTGTAGTATTTAAAAAATGCATAGTAAGCACTCAGAACAGTGTAAAGTCTCAAATATTATCTATTATTAATATTATCTTTATTGTTATTACCCATAAGGCATTTCTGGAAACAACTAGCTCTTGTTTTTGCCAATTTCTATCATGTGTCAGTGTTATCGTATGCTGTTTGCTCCATGGGAAAAGAAGAGAAAGAGACAGAGTGAAAGGCTGAGAACTGTGGAAGTTAACCTGTTCACATCAGGTATGATAAGTGCTTCTGCTGACACTAAATAATCTTCCACCAATAATATTTTTCTGTGTCTCTATGTTAATTCCTTCAGTTACTGACTGGGGCCTCACCTGAGTATATTGATTCATTATTTGAATAATATAATTTTGCTGCCTTATCAGTGAGGCAGGAGATAACACTCCAGGAAATTCTCAGTACTGTATCAGCCTAGGCAAGCACAATGATGGCTTTTAATAAGCACTTACAAATGACTGGAGCCTTACACTTTCAGGGGGATGTTTTTGAGTAAGTGGCCACTCCCCCAAAATATTCCTCTTCCTCAGTCTGCTTGGCATCATAAAGACAGAATCATCATCTTCACACATCATTCCCCTTCTGAATTGCCATACCTTTGCAAATTGCCATGCCTTTGCCATACCTCAAGGCCTCAGGGAAGAAAAAAATATACATTATTTAGGAAAGGAGCTGGTATTGGCAAAGAAAACAATATGATAAAAATTAAAACCCACAGATGAGTATGCTTAGAACTTTAATGCCTAAACCCAAATTATTTGTTAAGCTGAAACAGCAGATTTTTATGAATAAATTATAAATTTCAGTTTGGATATGTTGAATTTAAAAGAACTAAAGGACTTTGATATGATCTGGATTTTTATCCCCACCCAAATCTCACGTCAAATTGTAGGAGGGACCCCATCCAAAGTGACTGGATCATAGGGACAGATTTTCCCCTTGCTGTTCTCCTAACAGTGAGTTCTCATGAGATCTGATGGTTTAAAAGTGTGTGACACTTCCACCATAACTCTCTCTCTCTCTTCTGATCCACCATGAGAAGATACGCCTTGCTTCCTCTTTGCCTTCTGCCATGATTGTAAGTTTCCTGAGGCTTCACCAGCCATGTGGAACTATGAGTCAGTTAAACCTCTTTCTTCATAAACTACCCAGTCTCAGGTAGTTCTTTATACCAATGTGAGAACAAACTAATACAAAAAATTGGAACAAGGAGTGGATTATTGCTATAAAGATACCCAAGTATGTGGAAGCAACTTTGGAACTGGGTAATGGGCAGAGGTTAGAATACTTTGGCAGGCTCAGAAGAAGACAGGAAGGCAAGGAACGTTTGGAACTTCCTAGAGACTTGTTGATTGTTTTTCACCAAAATGCTGATAGTGATATGAAGAATGATGTCTAGGCTGAGGTGGTCTCAGATGGAGATGAGGAATTTATTGGAATCTGAAGCAAAGGTCATTCTTGCTATGGTTTAGCAAAGAGACTGGCAGCATTGTGCCCCTGCTCTAGTGATCTGTGGAACTTTGAACTTGAGAGAGATAATTTAGGGTATCGGGCAGAAGAAATTTCTAAGCAGCAAAGCATTCAATGTGTGGCCTGACTATTTCTAAAAGTGTACTGTCATATGTGTGAACAAAGAGATGGTCTGAAATTGGAACTTATATTTAACAGGTAAACAGCATGAAAGTTTGGAAAATTTTCAGCCTGATGACACAGTAGAAAAGAAAAACCCATTTTCTGGGAAGAAATTCAAGACAGCTGCAGAAATCTGCATAAGTAAAGAGGAGCCAAATGTTAATAATGAATACAATGAGGAAAATGTCTCTAGGGCATTTCAGAGACCTTCACAGAAGCCCCTCTCATCATAGGCCTGAAGGCCTAGGAGGAAAAAATGGTTTCATGGGCCAGGCCCAGGACCCAGCTGTTCTGTGCAGCCTTGGAACATGGCACCCGGTGTTCCAGCCACTCCAGCCATGGCTAATGGTATAGCTCAGGCCATGGCTTCAGAAGGTGCAAGCCCCAAACCTTGGCATCTTCAATGTGGTGTTGGGCCTGTGGGAACACAGAGGCAAGAGTTGAGGTTTGGAAACCTCAGCCTAGATTTCAGAGGATGTATGGAAATACCTGGATGTCCAGGCAGAAGTCTGCTGCAGGGGTGGAGCCCTCACGGAGAACCTCAACGAGGGCAGTGTAGAGGGAAAATATGGGGTCAGAGTCCCCACACAGGGTCCCCACTGTGGCACTGCCTAGCAGAGCTGTGAGAAGAGGACCACTGTCCTCCAGACCCCAGAATGGTGGTAGATCCACCAACAGCTTGCACTGTGAGCCTGGAAAAGCCACAGGCACTCAGTGCCAGCCCATGAAAGCAGCTGCTGGAGCTGTATCCTGCAGAGCCACAGGGGCGGATCTCTCTAAGGCCTTGGAAGTCCACCTCTTGCATCATCATGCCCTGTATGTAAGACATAGAGTCAAAGGAGATTATTTTGAAGCTTTAAGATTTAATGACTGCCCTGCTGGGTTTCAGACTTGCATGGGGCCTGTAACCCCTTTGTTTTGGCCAATTTCTCCCATTTGGATTGGGACTATTTGCCCAATGTCTGCACAACCATTTGTATCTTGGAAGTAACTAGTTATTGATTTTACAGGCTTATAGGCATAAGGGACTTACTTTGCCTCAGATGAGACTTTTGGATTATGGACTTTTAATATGATGCTAAAATGATTTAAGACTGGGGCTGTTGAGAAGGAATAATTGTAATTTGCAGTGTGAGAAGGACAGGAGATTTGGGAAGGGACAGGGGCAGAATAATAAGGTTTGGATTTCTGTCCCTGCCTCAATATCATGTTGAATTGGAGGAGGGGCCTGGTGGGAGGTGGCTGGATCATCAAGACGGATGTCCTCCTTGCTGTTCTTGTAATAGTGAGTGAGTTCTTATAAAATCTGATGGTGTAAAAGTGTGACACTTCCCCCTTAGCTCTCTCTCTCTTCTGCTTTGCCATGGGAAGATACGCCTTGCTTCTCTATTACCTTCCATCATGATTGTTTCCTGAGACCTCCCCAGCCATGCAGAACTGTGAGTCAATTAAACATCTTTCTTCATAAACTTCCCAGTCTCAGGTAGTTCTTTATAGCAATATGAGAATGGATTAATACAGATTTAATGTTCCCTTATGCTCTTGTACGTGGGAATATCCACACACCAGACACCCTGAAGTTCTCATCACTCCTGAAAATGCCATTTTTTACCCCTTGCCTAGTATTCTTGTCCTTGCATAGTGAAGTATCTAGATTGCCTCTCAGATCTGTGTTCAGATTGTACTCCCTCAATGAAACTGTTTATCATTCCCCCTGCAAATTGAGTTCCACTTACAGTGTGTTCCCTCTACACTGTTAATATGCTACAGTATTTATTATATTATACTGTAATTTTCTATTTACATGTCTCATGAATAGATGGCTATTGACAAAACTCTCTAATTTCAAATCTGTTTTCTTTTCAAACATGTGATATATGTGTGTTAAGTAAATCCAGAGTCTGTTATAAATCACTCTCTCACCCCTATCGCTCACTTCATAGGAAACTAGTTGTCAGTTTTTTGGGTGTTTTTCCAAAGATCTCTCTCTGATATATCTGTGTGCATGTGTGTGCACAAATGTGTGTAGAAATTCCCCATATATTTTTTAATTAAAGGTGATATAATAATGTATACACATTATTGTGTACCTTGATTTCTTTTTCTTAACAATATACCTGGCACATTGCTCTTATCAATACTTCTAGATCAGTTTTATTTGTTTTTTAAAATTGAAGAATCTTTTCTATGTTTGCCTCTTTCCTATTTATTATTGTTTAAATATGTTGCATAAAATTTATTCTGGTAGCCATTTTTCAGTGTACAATTTAGTAGCATTAAGTGTATTAAGTATATTCATAAAATTTATCATTGTAACTATTTTAAGTATGTAATTTAGTGGTCTTAAGTGTATTCTATCACAACTATCCATTTTCAGAACTTTTTCATAATCTCAAACAGAAACTCTGTTACCGATTAAACAGTAACTCCCCATTTCCTTCTTCCCTTAGCCCTGGTAACCTCTATTCTACTTCTGGTCTCTATGAATTTGCCTATTCTAGGTGTCACATGTAAATAGAATCATTCAATGTTGTTCTGTTTGTCTGGTTTGTTTCACATGACATAGTGTTTTCAAGATTCATCCATGCTATAGCATGTGTTGGAAATTAATTCCTTTTTATGGCTGAGGAATATTCCATTGCATGTCTATGTGACATTTTTGTTCATTCATCTGTTGATGGACCCTTGGGTGTTTTCCACCTTTTAGCTATTGTAAATAATGCTGCTATAAACAGTTTTGTACAAGTATCTCTTTGAAATGTTGCTTTCAGTTCTATCGGTTTTATACCTATGAGTGGGATTGTAAAATCATATGGCAATGCTACCTTTAACTTTAAGAAGAACCACCAACTGTTCTCAACAGTGTTTGCAGCACTTTACATTCCCACCAACAATATATGAAGCTTCCAATTTCTCCACATTCTCACCAACACTTGCTTTTTCTTTCTTTTCTTGTAATAGCCATTCACTATTTATAATATTTATATATTATATGTAATAGTATTTATAATATGTATACATTATATATAATATTATTTATAATATTTATATATTATGAAATATATAATATATAATTACATATGCATATATATAGTGTGTGTTTATATATGTCCTAAATTTTTTAAAGAAAAATATATGTATACATACATATTTATTTATTACATTTTGGAAGCTTATAGATATTTTCTCTTTGCCTCTAATGTTCTTAAATCCAAAAATGATGTAACTTATTGTTCTTTATTTCTGGAAAATTTTATTGAATTGTTTATTTAAAGCTTCTTTTCTGCATTTTACATTTTCTTTATTTGTATTTGTATATAAATATATACATTTTATATTATATATTTATATATAGTATGTTTATATATGTATATACATAGTGTTTACATATATTTTGTGTGTATATATTTAGTGTTTATATATTTATTTGTGTGTATATATAAAATACATATATATATATTTTCCTCTGTTTGTGGAATTTCCATTACTTTGATGTTAGACCATTGAGATGAGTGTTCTTTAGTATTTTTCTGGTTTCATTTATTTCATTTACTTACCTATTTACTTTCTATTATTCACAAGATTTCCTTTATCATTCAAAATTTTCTTTGAATTTCTTTGTCTCTGCTATCATGTTCTTAATTTTCAAGAACTCTTTCTGCTCAATGAATCTTATTACGATTTCATGAATGAAATGGCTTTGCTAATCTTTTTAAGGATACTAATAATCTTTTAAAATATTTTATTTAATAGTTAATGTTTAACTATTAAATATTATACATGTTCTTTTTGTGTTATATTCTCTTCTCTTTTGTTTCTTGTTATATTTTTCCTAGTCTTTCATGTTAGAGGTTTTGCTCAGCTAACAAATTTGACTCTGGTAATTCTTACATTTAAAATTGGGGGATGAAAGCTAATTATAAATATCAAGTATGTGGATAAAGGTTTTGAATTTGACTTTCATTATGGTAGCTGGTGGTTTGCTGGGGAAACCCCATTTGCCAGTATCTTTAATTTTCTACTTTTCTACTAATTTTCTACTTTTAATTTTCTACAGCATCCATAGAGCAGGTGTCTATAGATTTTGTCAGCATAAAAAAGGGTCTATTGTGAGAAGAGGGCTTATGTGCCAGTATTTCAGCTTTCAGTCTTCATATATATTCACCAAGCTCATCATTTTATTATGGTATTTGTACTTGATTTCATGTGCTCCTTTGATACACTTTTGCTGTTTTTCACTTTGCCCTGTGCTCTGGGAAACTGATCTGTATGTACTGTGTTACGGACTCAATGTGTCCCTCCAAAATTTTTATTTTGAAGCCCTAACTGCCAATGTGATAATATGTGGAGGTAGGGTTTTGGGGAGATAATTATATTTATATGAAATCATGAAGATGAGGCCCCATCATGGGATTAGTGTCCTCATAAGAGCAGGAAGCAAGACCAGAGCACCAGAGCATTCTCTCAATCTCTCTCTCTGTCTCTTTTCTCTTTCTTTCTGCAATGTGAGGACAGAGAAGCAAGAAAGTGATTCTGTGCAAGCCAGGAAGAGGGCCCTCAGGAAGAGGTATTTCCCAGTTTCCTTCCAGCCCACCCACAGATTGGCCACAACTGTCTTCTCCTTCTACTTCTTCAGTTCTTGTCCAGAAGTCCCCTCCTCCAGTTCTTTCTCCACACGGTTAAATACTTCCTTCTCTTTCCTTTTTGGGCCTAGATGTGATAGCAGCTTTCTTTGTGCTGTAAGGAAAGAGGTACAAGACAAGAACAAGATGCATAGAAAGGAAGATCAAGCAACAACATTTTAGAAGCTAGAAATTAGCCAAATGGAAATTGATTTAGAAAGCCTAAAAAAGTTGGTTTATCATATCTGGAGGAAGCTGAAAACTAACTTTATCTACCCTGTTGCAAATCTACAGATGCTTCAGCATTTTTTAACCCACAGCTTTGTAAGTAATACCTCCTTAAAACTCTCTTCAGTCACACCTTTTTAACATACTGTCTTCTTGACTGTCATGGCAATGGCTGAGTCAGCATTCACGTTTCCGACAATGCTTGGAATTTCTAATCCATAGACCCTCTGTTTTCCTATCTTCTATGGGAATAAATCTAACTGTTTCACTAGGAAGAAAAGGAACATTTACACATTTGTGTGGTATGGAGAAGGGATCTAGAATTTTAACCACTTCTTAAAAGGTTTTTAAGGAATCTTTCTGATTTTGATATGCTTTCATTTCCCCCTCAATTTCCTGGCATTATTAGTCCAGAGCTCTTTGAGTTTTATTTTTTTCAATGTAGATAGAGTAAATCCTAAGCTTTCTAAAAGTAATATCAAAATTCATAGATTAAGATGAAGTGTTGATTCAGGGTGTATTTTTCTTCTTTTCAATGATTTCAATGTACTTTTTAATTTTTTCTCATGTAGTAAATGTATCTGTTTTATATTGAGTATCAAAAAATAGCAATATTAGATATCTTTGTGGTTTTAAGTTTGTTGTTGGTTATTTTCTGCTGATTCATATATGGTGGCTTTTTCCCTTATACATGTCCTATGATTTTGCTTTTTAAAATTGTGACCTCTTATTTGTTGCAATTCTATATGTGTAAATTTTACAAGACTTTCACTGAAGATGAGTTCTTCTAGAGAGCATTGGTTTCTCTTTTTATCAATTGCCTAATTGCTCTAACAACCAGACTCTGCTTATATCAGATTGTGTCCGTGCTTGTTAAAATTTTATGGGATGGGATTATTGATATAATCCTTTAAGTGAAATTCAGTTAGATTATCATTGTTTTGTCTACATGATAAAGATTCCTTTTAACTTAAACTATTGCAAATTTTTAGTAGAATAGATAGGATTTAAATGTCACATAGCTAATCTTAGTTAAACTATGGCAGTTTCTTAAAAATGTTAAAGAATGCATTTGTAAGTGTAACATACATACTATTTTTCACCATTCTTTGCCTTTTAGAAAAATTATAATCAATTTTTCTTATGAAATTTTTAGAACAAAAGAATTTATAGTCATTTTCAAGACGAACTTATTCTTGTAGTATATCTAATTGTTTAACTAGTAAGTTGCAATATTTAAAATAAAAGTTTTGTTATTTTCCAGTATAGATAGGCTGTCCTTCATATAAATAGACTGACAATTATTTTGTTGGTTTGAAAGAGAACAGAAATCTAGGGTGGGATAATTGACTCCAGGTTGATTGAGAAGAAAGACTTCAAGAGAAACTCTAGGTGATTCCCATGCTGCCACAAAAGAAACAAGAGAGAAGGCACATGTGACAACATTGTATAAAGAAAATGGATTGTGGCATCTCCAGTTTGTCTTATAGCAGTGACCAAGGGATGGATAACCTAGTAAATCATTCACCATCTGAGCCATATAATAGATGGCAAATTTATCTGTGGATTTCAAAATTCAGGAAGGTGATGGCCACACTTAAGTCTCAGGGGAAAGCCAGAAAGCAGAAGTACTGAGCGAAGTGTCCAGTGGCCACTAGTAAGAGATATGACTCGAGATGAGACCCAGGTTCTTCAGCTACCATGAAGTGAGAGGTCTCTGTAAATGAAGATACTGGCAACTATGTTGTTTGGGGTTTGTCTTAGTCCATTCAGGTTGCTATAACAAAATATCATAGGCTGGATGGCTTATCAACAACACATATTTATTTTTCACAGTCTGGAGGCTGGGAAGTCTGAGATCAAGATGCTGCTGGCAGATTCAATGTCTGATAAGGGCCTACTTCATCATAGACAGCTGTCTTCTTCGTGTAACCTCACATGACAGAAGGGAAATGCAGTTGCCTTCAGCCTCTTTATGAAGGCAGTAATCCTACTCATGAAGGCTCTGCCTCTATGACTTAATTGTCTCCCAAAGGCACAGCCTCCTTGTACCACCACTGTATTAGTTCATTCTCACACTGCTATAAAGTACTACCAGAGCCTGGATAATTTATGAAGAAAAGTCATTTAATTGATTCACAGTTTCACAGGCTGTACAAGAAGGATGGCTGGAAGCCCTCAGGAAATTTACAATCATGATGGAAGGCAAAGGGGAAGCAAGCACATCTCACCGTGGTGGAGCAAAAGGGAGAGAGAAAAAGTGAAGAGGGAAGTGCTATACATTTTTAAACAGCCAGATCTCATGAGAACTCACTCACTGTCACCAGAACAGCAAGTGAAAATCCACCCCCATGATCCAATCACTTCCCCCCAGATTCCTTCCCCAACATTGGGGATTATAATTTAATGTGTGATTTGCGTGGGGAAACAGAGCCAAACCTTATCAATCACCTTTGGGGGTAGGATTTCAACATAGGAATTTTGAGGGGACACCAGCATTCCAAATATAGCAGAGCCATTTTGCACTTTGCTTTATTACGCATCCTATCTTCACACTGTTTCATATTTCAGGGAGCTGACCTCTGCAGGAGGCTTCTGCCTCAGGCTTCTGCATCAGCTGTCATCCGGATCAACTTGACCAATTCCCCTTACTAGAGTTGTGTTCCAAATTAAAGGGAGCTACAATATCATGACTCAAATAGCATTCCATCTTTTGCTTTTCTGTTCTATGTTAAGATCAGACCATCCCCCAGCTCCCTCTTCCCTACCTTCCTGTATGTCAGGATATTTACATAGATTTATTTCAAATGGGATGCCATTTAAGACTTGAATTGCAGACTGCTGTTTTGGGACAAACCTAGTTAGTGCTCTAGATTCCTCCTCCATTGGTTACTGCATAAGTTCTAGTGTATCACATAAGCATGTTTTTGGAGTGTATTATGTATGGTGCAAGTACACGAAGTAACCCTTGTATGTAGGATGAAGTTTTTTTTTTTTTTTTTTTTTTTGAGGCGGAGTCTTTCTTTTTTGCCCAGGCTGGAGTGCAGTGGCACGATCTCGACTCATTGCAAGCTCCGCCTCCCGGGTTCACACCATTCTCCTGCCTCAGCCTCCCTAGTAGCTGGGACCATAGGCACCCACCACCACGCCCGGCTAATTTTTTTGTATTTTTAGTAGAGACAGGGTTTCACTGTGTTAGCCAGGGTAGTCTCGATCTCGTGATCCACCCGCCTCGGCCTCCCAAAGTGCTGGGATTATAAGCGTGAGCCACCGCGCCTGGCCAGAATGAAGTTTTAAAATCTTTAATGTCATGGAGGCAACAACAAGTCCCAGAGGGGCAGCCCAGGGTGCAGGTCAGTAAGCCACAACAAAAGTACAGTCACTGGCGGACTAAGAAAGCCTAGTGGGTTTAACAGAAAGACTGAAGTTTAGTGTAGTTGAGGCACACCACGAATCCTGGGTATTTTAAACTGGGTTAAGGACAGCAAAATTTAACCAATATTCTAAAAGCCGATGAAATTAAACCTTCTGATAGAAGTATTCGCTGAAGAACAGGCAGGGTAGTTTGAGAAAGGTGTTTTTTAAATTTACTTTTAAAATCTTTTTTAAAATTTTACTTTTAAAATCTTTTTTTTAAATTTAATCATATGTGGTAGACATATTTCCATTTTGAAAGAAGTAATCTAACTTACAGTTTAAAAAAAAAATTCTTTATTTTTGGCTGGGCACAGTGGCTCACGCCTGTAATCCTAGCACTTTGGGCGGCCAAGGCAGGCGAATCACAAGGTCAGGAGATCGAGACTATCTTGGCCAAGATGGCGAAACACATCTCTACTAAAATACAAAAAATTAGCCGGGCCTGTAATCCCAGCTACTTGGGAGGCTGAGGCAGGGGAATCGCTTGAACCTGGGAGGTGGAGGTTGCAGTGAGCTGAGATTGTGCCACTGCACTCCAGCCTGGCTACAGAGCAAGACTCTGTCTCAAAAAATAAAAATAAAAATAAAATAAATAAATAAACTAACTTTATTTTTTATTTTTAAACTTTTTTATTTATAGAAAACTGTGAAAATAGTACATTGTTCCTGTGTACCCCATCTTCAGTTTACCATTTTATTAACATTTTACATTACTCTGGGCCATCTGTCATAATTAGGGAACTACTATTGCTACCTTATTACTAATTAAGTCCACACTTTATTTACATTTCTTTGATTTTTACCTAAAGCTTTTGTTTTTTGTTCTGGAATCCCACCCAGGATGCCACATTATGTTTCATCATCATTTCTTCTTAGCTTTTTTTTCCATGGGAGTTTTACATATTTACCTTGATTTTGATGACCTTGACAATTGTTTCAAATGCAGGTCTGGTATTTTGTAGAATGTTCCTCAGTTGAAACTTGTATTTATTTTCTATTAGATTGGGATAAGGATTTTTGTAAGGAAGAGATCAAGGTTAATTCTCATTGCTTCTTATCAAGGGTAGCTAATAGCCCACATGACTCATCACAGTTGATGTTAACCTTTGTCACCTGGTTGAGACAAAGGTTAGGTTTCTTCCTTGTAAAGTTACTTTTTACCCCTTTTCAGTCTGTAGTCTTTGAAAGGTAGTCACCATGCACAGTACGTGCATATAAGGAGTGAGAAATTATATTCTCCCTCCTTGAGAGTGAAGTATCAGGTGAAGAATACACATGAATTGTTTGCAGTTCTCCTGCATGGAGGATTTGCCTTTTCCAGCCTCCCATTATGTTTTTGTTGCTGTTGTTGTTGGTTTTTTTTTTTTTTTTTTTTTTTTTTTTGAGACAGTCTTGTTCTGTCGCCCAGGCTGGAGTGCAGTGGTGTGATCTTGCTCACTGCAACCTCTGCCTCCCGAGTTCAAGTGATTTTCCTGCCTCAGCCTCTGGAGTAGCTGGGACTACAGGCATGTGCCACCATTCCTCACTGATTTTTTGTATTGTTAGTAGAGACAGGGTTTTGCACGTTGACCAGGCTGGTCTTGAACTCCTGGCCTCAAGTGGTCTGCCCACATCAGCCTCCCAAAGTGCTGGGATTACAGGCATGAACCACCACATCCAGCCCCATTATGTATTTACTTAGTCATTTATTTATATTAATATGGACTCATGGCTATTTATTTTACACTTTGAGTGATAATCCAATACCACTTTACTTATTTGTTGCTCAAATTATTTCAACTTTGGGCCAGATACAGTAGCTCATGTCTGTACTCTCAGCACTTTGGGAGGCTGAGGTGGGAGGATTGCTTGAACCCAGGAGTTCAAAACCAATCTGGTCAACAGAGCAAGACTCTGTCTCTACAAAAAACTGAAAAAGTGGCGAGGTGTGGCGGCATCTGCCTATAGTCCCAGCTACTCAGTAGGCTGAGGTAGAAGTATTACTTGAACGCAGGAGTTTGAGTCTGCAGTGAACTATGATCACACCACTGTACTACAGCCTGGGTGACAAAATGAGAACTGGTCTCTTAAAAAATAAAAAATAAAAAATTTCGGCCGGGTGCGGTGGCTCAAGCCTGTAATCCCAGCACTTTGGGAGGCCAAGGCGGGCGGATCACGAGGTCAGGAGATCGAGACCATCCTGGCTAACACGGTGAAACCCCGTCTCTACTAAAAAAATACAAAAAAAAAAAAAAAACTAGCCGGGCGAGGTGGCGGGCGCCTGTAGTCCCAGCTACTCGGGAGGCTGAGGCAGGAGAATGGCGTAAACCCGGGAGGCGGAGTTTGCAGTGAGCTGAGATCTGGCCACTGCACTCCAGCCTGGGTGACAGAGTGAGACTCCTTCTCAAAAATAAAATAAAATAAAATAAAAATAAAAATAAAAAATAAAAAATAAAAAATTTCAACTTTGGCCATAGGGAGCTCTCTCAGTTAACTCTTATGTCCCTTTGATATACCCATCAATGCGTGTGTGTGTGTGTGCACGCACACCTGCATGTGCATGTATATGTGTTTGTGAATTGGAGTACTTTCTTTCTTTTGGGTGCTACAATGTTTTCTCACCTCTTCTAGTATATTTCTCATTTTGTATATTTCTTGTCCCAGTCCTACAGTCAGCCATTTATCCAAGGAACTCTGGTTCCCTTTATTGGAGAATAAAATTGGTACTATTAATAGAAGCCAAGATCTAGGCACTGAGTGCGCTCATCCCTTCCAGGGTGTCATTTCTTTTAGGTCCTCTTAGCTAACAAAGCAAAAAATATATGTGTGTATACTAACCTGTATATGTACACAAATATATAAATATTGCCCCATCTGTATTTACAGTCAGCTAAAAATGAATTCATACTTCGATATTGAATATCAACTTGATTGGATTTTAGGATGCAAAGTATTCTTCCTGGGTGTGTCTGTGAGGTTGTTGCCTAAGGAGATTAACAGTTGAGTCAGTGGACTGGGAGAGACAGACCCACCCTCAATCTGAGTGGATACCATCTAATCAGCTGCAAGCATAAAAGCAAGCATGGAAAGGGCAGACTTGCTGAGTCTTCCAGCCTCCATCTTTCTCCCGTGCTGCATGCGTCCTGCCCTCGAACAACAGACTCCAAGTTCTTCAGCTTTTGGACTCCTGGACTTAACACCAATGGTTTGCCAGGGGCTCCTGGGTCTTTAGCCACAGACTGAAGACTGCACTATCGGCTTCCCTACTTTTGAGGTTTTGGGACTCGGACTGGCTTCCTTGCTCCTCAGCTTACAGATGGCCTATTGTAGGACTTCTCCTTGTGACTGTGTGAGTCAATTCTTAATAAACTTCTCCTCATATATTCATCTATCCTTTTAGTTCTGTCCTGTTAAAGAACCCTAATATACACACTGATGTTTATAACTCATTTATTACCACATGAATCGTTCTGGTTTTCTGTTACCTGTCTATAACCTCCCACTCCAACTGTGAGAAACCTGGCTCCCACAGTAGCCATTCCTTTACTTAATTGTTCACTTTCACTATACTTGTATTATGGCTTCTGAATTGTTAATGTGTACCCCATGGGAAACAACTTCAACTCAAATACAATGCTATGTACAATTCCTTTGTATTGGTTTTGTGAATGATGACACTGAAACTCTAGCTGAGGAGATTTCTCAGCAAAGTGTTGAAAGTGCAGCCTGCTTTCTCCTTACTGCTTGTAGTAAAATGTGAGAAGAGAGAGAGAGAGACTGATGGAATTACTAAGCAAAAAGTAACCAAAACTTGAAGATTTGGAAAATCCTAAACCTATTCATATTGCAAAACATGAGAAAGAGTATTCAGGAAAGCACACCAAGGTTATGGCTGGACAATCACCTAACAAAGGGATTACCCATAATTTTAATCAGCCATCTCAGCAGAAGCCAGGAAGAAATGAGCTTACACCTGCAAATTCACTGGAATTTGAACTGAAGGGTATAGAGATAGGACACAATGAAGAAAGGTTTTCCAACTTCTGGGATTTAAAACATGAGACAGTAAAGCCATCCAGTGATGACCATGCCTTATCTTTCATGAAAAGGGAAGAAAGACCATGAAGGCTATTTAAAGATCATCAAAGTTGGCACTTCCACCACAGGTCCATTGGTAAAGCTATTTCCTCCTTCATTTCAGAGGAGGAACTCACCTCCTTGATTTCAGTGGGCCAGGTTGCCCCTGTGAAGAGCTGAGGGGGTGAGACCACTGCCTAGGGCCCTGGAGTTAAGCTGCCACCCAGTAGGCTTGGAAAACAGAGCATAAAGCCAAAAAGATTATTCTCAAGGCTTAACGTTGAATGGAATTTGTCTTGCTGGGTTTCGGACTTGCTTTAAAACCCTTTATTTTTTCCTATTTTCTCCTTTTTGAAAGGGAGATGCCTATCCTATGATTGTCTCACCATTGTATTTTGGAAGCACATAACTTGTCTAGTTTCACAGGCTCACAGCTGGAGAGAAATTTTGCCTTAGGACAAAGCATCAGTCTCATTAAGTCTCACCGTACCTGATTTAAAGGAGACTTTGGTCTTGGAATGGATGATGGAATAGGTTAAGAGTTTCAGGGCTACTGGGATGGAAGAAGTATATTTTGCATGTGAGAAGCACATGAATTTTGAGGGAGTCAGAGGGCAGAATTTTATGGACTGAATTATGTCATCCCTAGATTTATATGTTAAAGTCCTAACCTCCAATGTCATTGTATTTGAAGACAGGGCTTTCTTGAAACCAGTTAAGGTTAAAGGAAGTCATAAGGGTGAATCCCTAATCCAATAAAACTGATGTTTTTGTAAGAAAAAAAGAGACACCAGAGAAGTCTCTTTCTCCACATCCCACCAGAGGAGAAAGGACTAAGTGAGGACACATGGAGAGGCAGCCGTCTGCAAGCCAGGGGAGAGTCTTCATCAAAAGTTGAATTTGCTGGCACCTTGATCATGGACTTCCAGTTTCCAGAACTGTGAGAAAATATATACATATATTTTTTGTTTAAGCCACCCTAGCAGATGGATAGACTCTTCATGAGGTAGAAACTACTAATTTACAACAAAAATAAATAAATAGGATTTGGGGTAAAACACTATCTTAGGCATAGCTGGTTTCCAAAGTACATATGATTTGAAAATAAAAACAATATATGTAGAGGAAGTGGATGTAATAGCTACATTAAAACCTTTTAAAGGTTGATGTTTTAGGATAGCCTAAGTCACACTGATATCTACTTTAAGCACACTAAATGGGTGTATGTGTAATATATTCCCTTAAAATAGGATTTACTATTAAGTAGTAGTTTAGTAAAGTATTTCTACATATGAACTGATTTAATTAATTCCAATGTAATTATTTCCTTTGTACTATACAGATTAAATTATATATATATGTATATATACACACGCACATATTTGTATGTGTGGTGTGTGCATGTGTGTTACATGTGTGTGTATTAAATGAGTCTTCTGCACATTGAGTTCAGTTTTACATACTATAGCGTTCCATTTTTTATCCTATTTCATTGCTTAAAACTTAAAAAGTGGGTCGGGCGCGGTGGCTCACGCCTGTAATCCCAGCACTTTGGGAAGCCAAGGCAGGTGGATCATGAGATCAGGAGATTGAGATTATCCTGGCTAACAAGGTGAGACCCTGTGTCTACTAAAAATACAAAAAATTTAGCCGGGCACGGTGGCGGGCACCTGTAGTCCCAGCTTCTAGGGAGGCTGAGGCAGGAGAATGGTGTGAACCCGGGAGGTGGAGCTTGCAATGAGCCGAGATCGTGCCCCTGCACTCCAGCCTGGGGGACAGTGCGAGACTGCGTCTCAAACAAACAAACAAAAACTTAAAAATTGGATGACATTACATTATAGGATAGTTGTGTGACATCCAAATTAGGTGGAAGATTCTAACAATTAAATCGCCAGTATTTTGTCATCTGAGGAAACCGAGCATTGTTTTAGATTATTCCAGTACCGACGTGTTGTTCATTGAGTAGCTGTGCAAAGGCACCCAGCAACATCGATGGTGAGCAGAAGAAAACTGCAGACACTGGCAAATACTATGGTCCAGTAAGGACTGAGTGAATAAATGCCATTCTCTTTTTCCCTATACTTTTGATTTGCTCTGGGTGCCTCCAATTGGCAAAACTCATCTGCAACCAGAGTGTAAGGAAAGAAGCCCAGAGAAGATCCTCCTGGAGCATATTGTGGTGCAGAAGAGGGTGGAGAATGGATCCGAATGGACAAAGGGAAAACCATTTAATGATTGTGGGCACTTTGTAGAACATTTGGAAAATGCCAGAAGTCATACAGAGGAAAAACCATTAAGGGTGGTTCTAAAAAGGCAAAGAAGCTATCTATACATTGTTAGATAGATTTTTCAAAATCATAAACATAAATCCTGGATTTTGTAAAAAAGATTCCTCAAAGCTACTATTTTTCCTATATTTTAAATCGATGGCCTTGACTACTAAAGAGAGGGGGTTCATATAATTATGTCTATGAATGCAGGTGTGAGAATCTGCCCAGCATGGCTCAGAATTTGACAATTAGCAGTAAATCAAAGGTTTTGGACAGTCTAATGTTAACATCATCATTAAACTGAACGAGAGGATTACACTGATCAAATAAAAAGAAGAATACTTAAAACATTGAATCTTTGGGCTTTCCTGCAAATTATTACCTCAGAAGGCTATGTGATCATCTGTCTTTTCCAACTAATTTCCGGTACTCAAATGATTTTACTACTGTGTTATGATTCAGGATTTAGATTTGAAGTATTAAAGTAAAGCTTATTTAAAAGAAATTGTGCTGTTTGTCCCATTTTCTTCATTTTGCTCTTAGATTGTAAGTTTGAAATATCTTAGAACATTTAGGAGGATACTCTTCAAAAATAACTCTGACAACACTTCTTTGGAAGCAAGTGGGCACTGGGCTTGGTGTATTCAAATGATCTTTCCTATAGGTCTTTAAAAACTAAGGGTCTGATTCTTCTATCATTATTGTTATTTGACATTGTTGAGTTCTGGACATGATGATAAGCTATAAAACAGAAACAAAGCATAATTAGTAGAAGAAGGAGACACAAAATATCACTTTCACTGTAATATTCTGATTTTCACCGATGAGGAAATTGAGCAACAAAGATATCAAGCAACTAAGACAAGTTTAATAGCTTATTAGCATAAAAGTTGGGTTAATAGAGCTAAGATCAAGGAAAAATGGTAAAAATTGACTTTTTGTGTGTCGTTTAAAATAAATAGAGACGATTGTCAGAAGAAATAATTTAAAGTCAAATCTTAAGGCATTTGTTCACTTACTTTTCATTTAATGAGTATTTTTAGTGCCAACTTGTGCAAGAAGACCCTGTGCTTTGCTCTAGGGAGGCCAAGCTGGTCTAGATAGATGCTGTCTTTCCCTAGTCTTATGTTGTCTTTGTTCTAGCAGGGTTGCAGATGTTTAACCCAAATCCATTACCATTGTGGTAAATACTTCCAGAAAGTAACACAGCGTGCTAAAAGAATACAGGTGAGAGGGACTTGACTCTCTTCAATGAATTACAGTTAAAAAAAAGAAAAAAGGCCCAGCATAGGACCTTAATAATTAGGGGAATATATATTTTTTGTTTTGTTTTTGTATTTTTGCTTTATCCCTTTAAAATACAGAAAATGATATAATATTGCATTTAGAAAAAATGGTGGTAAAGGCAAAAAATTATGCTCTAAGTTTTTAAACTATCATTGGGCAAAAAGAGTAAGAGAAAGAGTGTAATTAAAAGTAGACTGCAGATTTATGTATCTTTTTGAGCAAATGGAGGTTTGCTTTTTTCATTATCAGCCCTCTGAGGAATCATCTCTGGAGCCACAAGCCTTATAGAGCATGCAGGCTGCAGGGCTCAGGTCACCTGCTAAATCTTGGCATTACTGTACAAGCCATCAGTGACAACACATTGACCTCAGATGACACTTTATAGCACACAGCACAAATCCCTCTTCAGCTTCTACTGGTGATGCTCCTTGGGCAAGAGGTGGACTTGTCTGAGAAATCAGGTAAGATGGATGGCAGTTTGCTAAGATTCCAACTGCTTGAACACTGTCACTGAGGTCAGATATTTGGATACTTGAGCAAAGACATACTGGCCAAATCTGAAAAAAATCTGGAATAAATCTGTTTGTCATGACACCAAAGCATCCCTTACTTTCCTGATACAGAAAAAGAAATGCTACTAATGTGGATATCAAGATTTAGGTACCTGCGAGCATTAGTTAAAACACATTGCAAAATTCATAGTGAGTACTATCATACTGTGAAGCAGCCATTCAGCAAAGTGCTAGTGGCATTCTATTTTTAAAAGACATTTTAATAGCAGCTTTCTCCCAGAAAAAACCTTCACATAAATGAGAGAAAAATGTGAGATTTAGAAAATAGAAATTTATGCACTTGATTTGTTTAAATGGCTGAATAGCTAAATTTGACAGAGCTGGACAATTGGTTTATGAAAGTCACTAGATGGCAGTACCAACTAGTTAGTATGATATTATAGTTCAGAATTACTTCTTAAATACCAAAGCAAAAACAGATAATAGGAAAAAAGTTACTTCAGCACACTCTGGCATGGAGAGACAGTCTTTTACTTGGCGTGGAGAGACAGTCTTCTAGAGGTAATACTGTCACAGTGGCAAGGTCTCAGAGTTATGAAAGTGCTAGAAATTTCCAAATTTGCTCCAATGTAAGTCTTGGCAAACATAATAATATTTTTTATTTCTCTGATGTGTTGTGGTTTATAATGGGCTTTCAGAAACATTTTTGCTCATTTGATTTTCACATCAGCCTTGGGATTTAGGTAAGGTTGGTAAGAATATCTTCATTATACCAAAAGGTTACATTCTCTTTAGGTCAGTGGTTCTAAGACACTAGGAGCTGTTTGGGAAATAGAGGCAATTTTGGTTGTCATAGTGACACAGTAGGGGTGGGTAGATTCCTAGTACATAGTGGGTGGGTGCCAGGTATGAAAGACATCTCCAATATGCAGGAAAATCCCACACAATAAGCTTAACCCACATTGAACATGACTTTTGAAGTCTTCCCAGACATTCATAATTTGTAAGGCTTTTATAATTACCCAACTTTAGAACCGAACTCAATTTTATATGTAAAGTAGTTGTGCAATTTTAATAGATGATAACTTTTCCAGGAATTTGACTGCCATGTAAATCTAAAGTAATACTCACTTTGTCTTTTTCTAAACTCTTGCAAATTTTTTGTTCATTCTGAAAATCACATCGCCAGATCCAACACCTTGTTATCCCAATCACCAGTGCAAGCTACCTGTATCAGTGTACACTGTGGCTGACCGATTCATAGTGATGCTTTGAGGTAAGCATCTGACTACTTAATATGTCTTCTAGTGTTCATATCAAAATAGATACTATTTTACTATGAATTGCCTAATTTAATATTTTTATTTAGATTACAGTTAGGGTATGACATTGATTTATTGAAATAACGACTCTAAGAAGGCTATACTCTCTATGAATTCTAGGATAATGAAGGGAGACCTCAGAAAGTATTTGTTCTAAAAGGGAATTAAAGGTTCAGTGAAGTAAATAACTGTTGAATTAGAATATGCATTTAGGTAACATCATGTAATGATTGTATATTACACCTCCAGGCTATTTCATTGTGGTATCAGAACACCTAGAGCTCCTGGTAACATGAAGAATTCAGGTACACTCTGTGCCTTCCTTGACAGAAATCCCACTGCTCTGTCTTTTCCTTCTCCATTGCATTTAGAACGTGATTTGCATTTCATTATAGAAGGAACTGCTTAAATATTTCTGTGATCTAGAAAAATAACTTAGTTAATTTTCCAAAATGCAGCCCTCTTTTAATTGAGAAGTATCTATCAAAATAAGCTGGCTGTATCTATTTTCTTCTGAACCAGATCAAGTCAGCTCAACAGTTACTGAATGCCTACTGTGAGCCAGGTGCATTTTGGGTGCCAGTGATGAGAAGGTGAATGGGAGGCCTTTGAGCAGCCCATGATCCTGCCAAGAAAAGAAACAGGAAAAAATCAGACAGTAACATAATGTGGTAAGTGCAATATTAACAGTGAGCAAAATGCTAGGGAACACAGAGGCCAGAGCGATTAATTCTGCCTAGTGGGGAAGCTTCACTGAACTGCCAACATAAAAGAGATGAAATAAAAATCAATGCTCTGATTTTTCTGAAGGCCTTTTATTCTGCCTTCAAGAAATATAGGGAAAGGCAATGCTCAGAAAACAAATACTATAAGACTTAAAAAAAGACATCTAGTGACTTATGGAGTGAGAATCACCCAGTTTGGAAGCTGTCTCTAGGTAATTAAGTATACATTGGAAACTATATTAGCTATAATGGAACCTGTGACTTGAAATCCTTAGTGGTTTCTCAGAGAGTGGATGTATGCCTCACATTCATGATATTGAACTGAATATCACCTGTGCCACTGAGTCCAGATCTATAACCCTAGATTAGTGGTATGCTGGTGCATATTTAATAACTGGATCCCCTATAAACAAAAGCCTTGATTAGTAGCATTTGGCAGTTTCTGTGGTGTAGATAATCTTCTCATGGTCGATTTCAAGTTACAAACATAAATGTTACCAAATGGAGAGTTAGGAAGTGTTGTTCACAGTTGGTTCTCACAAATCAGTACAAACCGGTCTGACCTGGTAGGAGCTCTAGAACCCAATGCCTATACTCATGGCATAAAAGAAAACACTCAATCAGCAATTCTAATTCTGACTTTGTCTCTAACAAACTGTGAATAAACTTTTATCATTAGCAATTTGTGTTAAGGCAATCACTTAACTCTGACATTTTAGTTTGCTTAGAATTTATTGAGCACTTTACACTGGGGGTATGTCAAATACTTTACTCACATCCTTTTGTATCCCCTTTGCAGCTCTGGTCGATGTGATTATGCCCATTTTACAGATGACAAACTGAAGTTCAGTCTTTAAGTGTTTTTTCTTAATGCAGTAATGAGTATGAAAACTATAAAACTCTAGAACTTGAACTACTATATTGTCAGAATAAATTTAAATACTCATGCTTCATTCCATCTCTTTGAGCTATTTGAAGATTTTGTTTTAGGAAAGTTATTTGCTGCATATCACTCTTCAATTCTATGTCCATCCACATTTTCTCTGTCAGTTCTACCATTTCATAGAAATCCAGGAAATGTTGTCTCAAAACTAGTTTCTTGGAATATGTTTGCCTTTATTTGCAATGTTCTGAAAAGTTTAACTTTTATGAAAAAAAAATCTTTTTTACCTAGCAAACTGTCCCCAGAAGCTGTTCAACGGGAACTGGCATTTCCAGTCTCTTGCCCCAGTGCTTATCCCTGAGGTGACACTATCAGGGCCAGATCAAGTATCTTACACAAAGAGTGAGACACTCCATAGGAGATAGATCAGAGAAAAGTAATTTTTCTCTGCCCCAAGAAAGCAGGGATTTGTCTCCCTCCTTGGAAAAGTCATAGGCCCAAAACCTAACTCCAGTGTTTGACATGTAAATAAAATCTCTCCAGGTGTCAGATAATCCCAAGTGCCTCTACTTTTCCAGTCTATGAATGTCTCCACGTTCCTAGTGCCTCATTCCTCCTTCAAATGTAAATACTAGAGAGACAGCAAGCAGTCATCCTGACACTCTGGGGTTTAACTTAGGGACCTAGTCTGGGCTGTATCTGAGCAGTTAACTGGATAAATGGTGACAGCTCTAATTCTCATAGTCTGTGAGAAACCCCAGCAAGGCAGATTTCCTTACAGGAATCCTGAAAAATCCAGTGTAGTCTCATCCCCCAACAGTGCTGCTGGTGAATACTGGCTTTCAGCAAGTGTCTCAGACATTGCTACTGTGCTTTATTGATGACAACCACACACACAAGTTTTAGCTAGGATGTTCGGGAAAGTGTGAAGAATAATTTGTTTCCTGCTCATGTTACATTCACTGTTCAGAATTTGCTAGCATAAATGCAAAGCCATGTCTTCTTTAGAACTCTTTAGGTAGTAATCACAACATCCCCAGAATGTGATCTCTCTAAATGTTGGTTGCAAGCTTCCCCTCTTCACACAACCTACCAGTGGGGAAAATAGGCAAAGGCTCTGTGGATTGAACAAGAAGAATTATCCTATTCGTATAAGAAGTGTTTATATTATTGTTGGTATGGCCTAAGGCTGACTGAGGAGAGTACGATGGTGCCACATTGATTATGAGAAAGACAGAACATAAATCAGAAGGGAGGACGTAGATGTGGCCACACCTGGAGGACTGCCTGACACATGGCATGAAGCTTTCAGAGAGGATGGGTTGACTGCCCTGGGTGCTAGCAGTAAGGGGGCTCACAGAGTAAAGGACATCTCCTGCTATAACCATGGTTCTTGGGTGCTGTAAATTAGAAAGTGAACCTACAGTCATCAGCAGTTGAAGTATGGAAGGATGAGAAACAATGTATGGACCCACATATGTGGCTCAAGCTCAAAGAGCATGGTGAACTTTTGGTAGCTCAGAGCCCTGAAGTTGTCCTTTGTGTGCTATTAGTGAGAATCACTCAATATGGGCACATTAGCACCAAACTGGCAGCCTAGTACTATGAACAAAATCTTGTCCTGGTCAGTGTGAGTAATTGTTTCACCAGGTCACCCTTCTAAAACTGGGGCAAGAGACTGCCAAATAACTCCATAGTGGACCTCATGCATCACAGTGGCAGTGGTGGTTGTGGTGGTGGGAGAATTGGACAATACCCTGAAAGGGAAAAATGGGACCAGTAACAAGGGTCCTGGTCTGAATCAGGACACCTTATCCCAAAGGTACTTCTGGCCCTGGGTGACCCCAGGAGCTAGAAAAGGACTCTCTCAAGGTGAGGGAGTTTCTTTTTATCATAGATTGTTGAGTGTTTCAATTACAAAGGGATGCTGAATTTTGTCAGATGCTTTTTCTGCATCAATTGAGATAAGCATGTGGTTTTTGTCCTTTATTCTACTGAAATGGTATATTACACTAATTGATTTTTGGATATTAAAAAAACCTTTCACACCTGTGATAAATATCACTTGTTTATGATTTATAATCTTTTCCATATGTTGCTAAATTTAGTTTGTGTATTAATCCATTCTCACATTGCTATAAAGAAATACCTGAGAATGGGTAATTTATAAAGAAAAGAGGTTTAATTGACTCACAGTTTTGCAGACTGTACCAGAAGCATAGTGGCTTCTGGGGAGGCCTCAGGAAACTTTCCATCATGGTGAAAGGTGAAGAGGAAGCAGGCACGTTTTAAAAGGCAAGAACAAGAGAAAGAAAGAGATGGGGGAGGTGATACACTTTTAAATGACCAGATCTCATGATAACTCATTCTCACCACAACATCACCAAGGGGGATGATGTTAAACCATGAGAAACAACCCCCACTATACAATCACCTTCCATCAGGCTCCTGCATCACTGGGGAATACAATTTGACATGAGATTTGGGTGGGGAAACAGATACAAACCATATCAGTCTGCTAGTGTTTTGTTGAGGATTTTGCAACTACATTCATAAAAGATGTGATTTACATTTTTTTGTGATGCATTTTGTATTGGTATAAGGCAAATATTAGCACTATAGAATGGGTGAGAAGTGTTACCTCTTTTGTTGTTTGAAAGAGTTTGTGAAGAATTCTTAAATAATTGGTAGAATCCAACAACGAAGCCGTCTGGATCAAGGCTTCTCTTTGTGGGAAGTTTTTTGTTTTTTTCATTACTAATTCAATCTCTTTACTTGCTATAGTTTGATCAGTTTTTAAAAATTTCTTCTTTAGATATTTTTGGTAATTCGTATTTTTCTCAGAATTTACCTATTTAATCTAGATTATCTAATCTGACGGTTTACAATTGTTCATAGTATCTTTTTTTACAATCTTTTTTTTCTTTTAAATTTCTGTAAGGTATATTTTTCATTCCTGATTTTGATAATTTGAATTTTTTTTCCTTTTTCAGTCAAACTAGTTAAAAGTTTGTTAATTTTGTCGCTCTTTTCAAAGAAACAACTTTCAGTTTGTTGTTTTTTATTGTTTTTCTAATTTCTGTTTAATTAATTTCCATTCCAATCTCTACTCCTTCTTTTCTTCTACTTGCACTAAGTATAGTTTGCTGTTCTTTTTCCAGTCTCTTAAAGTAGAATGTTAGTATATTGACTTGAAATTTTTCTTCTTTTTGAACATAGACATTTACAGCTAAAAATTTCCCTCTTAGCACTGTTTAAACTGCATCACATAACTTTTGTCATGTTGTATATTAACTTGTATTCCTCTCAAATTATTTTCTAATTTCTCTTGGAGTTTCTTCTTTTACCTATTGGTTATTTATGAGTGTGTTGATTAATTTCCACATATCTGTGAATTCTCAAGTTTTTTTGTGCTGTTAATTTCTAAAGTCATTCAATTGTTTTCAGAGAACATATTTGTATATTTTCAACCATTTTAAATTTATTAGGGCTTGTTTGGGGGCCTAACATATAGTCTATTCTGGAGAATATTCCATGTGCACTTGAGACGAACAACATTTTCCTGTTGTTGGGTGGAGTGTCCTATAGATGTCTTTTAGGTCTAGTTGGTTTACAGTATTTCCAAATATGTTATTTTCTTATTGATCTTCTGCCTGGTTGTTCTATTCATTATTGAAAGTGGGCATTGAAGTCTCCAACTACCATTCTTTAACTGCCTATTTCTTTTTTCAATTCTGTCTGTTTTTGCTTCATGCATTTTGGTGCTCTGTTGTTAGTTGCATGTATGTTTATAATTCTTTTATCTTCCTGATGTATTGAACTCCTTACATTATAAAATGTCTCTCATCTCACAGCTGTGGGTGTAGAAAAAATGAGACTCCCTTTATCTATAGTAACAATTCTTTTTGTTGTTTAAAAATCTATTTTGTCAGATATTAGAATCAACCTTCCAGCCTTATTTGGTTGTTGGTTGAATTTTTTGACATCCTTTCATTTTCGACCTATTTGTATCTTTGAATAAAAAAGTTTCTCTTGTAGACAGCATATAGTTGGATCTTGCTTTTTTGTCTACCCTGATAATCTCAGACTTTGCCTTGCATTATTTAAGCAGTCACATTTAATGTTATTATTGATATAGTTGGGCCCACAGAAGTTGGGAGACAGTAAACAATGGAAGTTTCTCTGGTAATGAGCACAGATGATTTACGATTAGAATAGCCTCCCCAAATGTCTTGCTAACAGATAAGACCAGGAGAGTCAGATCATTACACTAAAATGACTAAGGTTGAATTTCCAAACAGCCTGGTCAGGTGAAGTTTTTATTGAGATTATATGATGAGCTTTCTGAGCACTATGAGTTCACACTCTCTGTGGAACTTCACTCATATGTGTAGCTGTCCTTGCAGTTTGAAATTCTGAAATGACCCAAGTTCAAACTTAGAAAGGAATCCCAAGTCTTAGGAAACCAGACCTTGACGTGTACCAAGGAAACTGTCAAAATCTCTTGCAGTTTCAGGTATCACTACGAGAGGCTTCGGAAAGAAGAAGTTTCATTCTTTAGGAGGGACTTGGTCTTCTAAACTCCTGATTACTGAACATATGCAATACTCACTTTGGTTAGATGAGATAAAATAGAAGTGTTGACTGATATTTGGAAAGAGTAAAAGAGAAAGAAGAAATAAAAGAGAAAGGAGAGGAAATGTGAATAAGAAACTATATGTACACTTTGAATTTTAAACTCCACACATCACAGATTCTTTTTATCTCCATAACATCCCTGCCCTCTTGGTGTATTTGTCTTTGCTCCTCTTACAAAGACAAGGGTTGGTAGAGGAATTCTGAACTCTCAGGGTTGTAATGCAAAAAGTGTTTCACCCTACCATTTAGTAGGCTATGAACAAATGTAACCTGAAGTCAGGTATGTTGTTTTATTCAATGACATATTTGCAGTACTCAAAACATTTCTAGGCATATGGTAAGTACTACAAAAATTCATTGAATGAATCAATGAGCCATATCTTCTTTCTCCAGGTAACCACAATAGGAGGACAAGACTATGAACTAGCACCCCTTGTAAGGTAAGGAATAATTGAAATATGGGATGGTAAGAAGTAACCTAATGCATTTTTCTAAGGCACCAGGGAAACGAGTTCAATGGTATGCCTTTCCTCCACTTTTTCTCATAGACTTTGGTGAAAAGTGAGGATCTCCTGGGTTCAAGCCATGGTCTTTTCACTTACTAGCTTTGTGACTCTGAGCTCTCTGGACTTCAGTTTCTTCTGTAACAAAATTGTGAAAATAGTACTCTTGTAAAAATCAGGTAAAATAATGTTTATGAATATATGTTGTAAGCTAAAAACTATCATGTAGTGCTAACATGATATTATCACAAACGTAGTGCTTCTATCTCTACTGTTTAAATAAAAGAGCTGATAAAACAAACTCCTTTTACAAGGATCTAAATATCTATTTTTGCTGTACTTAAACACACACACAAACACATACACACCATTCATATCTCTGAAAACATTAAATTAAATTTCTTTCCATATGGCTCACAACATCTGGTGATTAACAGTTAAATAAAAATAATGGGCTTTGCAGACGCTGCCGCCGAGGAAATTCTTGTAGTACTAGCCATGGTCAACCCTACCGTGTTCTTCGACATTGCCGTCGACGGCGAGCCCTTGGGCCGCGTCTCCTTCGAGCTGTTTGCAGACAAGGTTCCAAAGACAGCAGAAAATTTTCGTGCTCTGAGCACTGGAGAGAAAGGATTTGGTTATAAGGGTTCCTGCTTTCACAGAATTATTCCAGGGTTTATGTGTCAGGGTGGTGACTTCACACGCCATAATGGCACTGGTGGCAAGTCCATCTATGGGGAGAAATTTGAAGATGAGAACTTCATCCTAAAGCATACAGGTCCTGGCATCTTGTCCATGGCAAATGCTGGACCCAACACAAATGGTTCCCAGTTTTTCATCTGCACTGCCAAGACTGAGTGGTTGGATGGCAAGCATGTGGTCTTTGGCAAAGTGAAAGAAGGCATGAATATTGTGGAGGCCATGGAGCGCTTTGGGTCCAGGAATGGCAAGACCAGCAAGAAGATCACCATTGCTGACTGTGGACAACTCGAATAAGTTTGACTTGTGTTTTATCTTAACCACCAGACCATTCCTTCTGTAGCTCAGGAGAGCACCCCTCCACCCCATTTGCTCGCAGTATCCTAGAATCTTTGTGCTCTTGCTGCAGTTCCCTTTGGGTTCCATGTTTTCCTTGTTCTCTCCCATGCCTAGCTGGATTGCAGAGTTAAGTTTATGATTATGAAATAAAAACTAAATAACAATTGTCAAAAAAAAAAATAATAATGAGACCTTCCATTTTTATTAGTCACATAGTCACCCATTGGAAACAGTAGCTTTTTGAAAAAGATAAATGTTTTCTAATTCCTTTAAGTTCCAAGTTTGCCTGGCTGACCTGACTTTGAACTATGCTCCCATGTAGACAAGCGAAATTTATTTAGCTTGCTATAAAAGAGCTAAACTTGCATCCTTCCCTCTGTGTTTGCTGTAAATCAGAGGCTGTCTGCTTTGTGTTTACTTCTTTTTGTTTCTTTATTTCTTTTATATTTATAATACTAAGTATTCTAATTGTATGTGTGTGTGTGTGTGTTATGTATGACAAGCTTGTTCTATAGTGCATGTGCTAATGACTTTCTTAGCCATGGGGCATTTTATTGCAGTAGCATCATGCTGAAATTGAGAAATAATTTATACTCCACCATGCCCTGGCAACATCCATTGCTACTAACATGGAAATAATGTGGAGTTGGACATTTTTTTGTGACATATTGCTTAATAAATTATAAACATTATCTTATCAGATCTAACAGT
Source organism: Rhinopithecus roxellana (assembly GCF_007565055.1). Lineage (NCBI taxonomy): Eukaryota > Metazoa > Chordata > Mammalia > Primates > Cercopithecidae > Rhinopithecus > Rhinopithecus roxellana. Next base: position 1,261,791 of record NC_044550.1, read on the forward strand.
GCTATATAAATGACCAAATAAATGACCATTTGCAATATCAGGTGACTTATGGTTCAGCATGAATATTTATTATGATTTAATATGAATACTTAATATCTAGTATTAAAGGTTATATATGTCATTACCAGTAAAATTAAAGGTGCTTTGGTGATTTTAACATTTAAAAGTCATAGAGTTTAATAGCCTCACTAGACTGAATCTTCATATTCTGAATGATTGATTTTAAAGCTTCATAGGTTTCAAGAGGTGACTAGCAAACTCATTTCAATTGCATGAAACTACAAAGAAAATGTATCCTTAGACACAATCTGGCTACTTATCAAAGCAGATGAATAAGAACATTTTCACACTCACTGGTCCAAATGAAATAATTACTGAATAAATATGTTTTCTATTAATACAGTACTTCAAAATATTATATTGATTATTTTCCCTACTTTTACAATTCTTCCTTCTCCATTTAATTGTTATTTAATGATTACCAGCATCTAAGGAGTGATCTTAAAGTTCTCTAACTCATTCTATTCATTTTCTGGATGAGAAAACATTGACCCTGAGAAGATAAGCAACTTATTCAAGGTTATGTATCTGAGTGGTAGCACCCTGAAATTCAGCTTTCTAGATGCCTTTCATATGTATGCTGTACTTCCATTGCATTGAAAGAAGCAATAGAGTTGCCAATGTTGCAAGTCTCTTAGATCTGGGAATTTGATCAATTTTTAAGTTATTTATATGTGTTCATGAGATGCTTCATAAAATCATAATAAACAACTAAAAAGTCCTTACAACTAAAAAACAACAAAAAGACTATTTACATTTAATATTTCCTAAATTCTCAGAGCCACTCTGTAAAGTAGATATTGATACTCTCATTTTTATGATGAGGAAAGTTTAACTCAGAGCAGTTTCATAAATTGTTTATATTCAGACACCAAGTAAATAGCAGTGCTGTGACTCAACCATAGGATCAGATCATTGGTTACAGATGTGGCACTCTACTGCATTGTTTTTGCCTTTTAATCCAATGCCATTAATCCATTTAGTATTCATGTTTACCATGGGAGACTATAAAAATAATTTGAGTCTCTTGCCGTATGTCCTTGATTCTTGAGTTAGACCTGTTGATCAAGAGTTCTAGGGAGTAGAAGTATATATGGAAGTATGAGAATTCATCCTCATTTGGAGGAGAGTGTATACTTTGACTGAAGCTGCAGAAAAAGCTGAAGGAATTGCAAGGAAGTGATGCTTGGTGATTGTCCACATTTGCTTTCTTAAACTGTAAAGATGGAATATGGTAGGGGAAAGAGCTGTGTAAGCTACAAATGGCAACTGGGGCTTTTTGCAGTGATACAGTTAGGCATAGGAAGGCAGAGGGGGAGGGTGAGTGTTAAGATTTCTAACTTGTGGCAGAAATGGGAGTAGATAAATGTATGTTCTGCCTCCTTTAAAAAGAATTTTAAAGAGAAAACAATTAATTCTGCATCTATATTATTGCTCACTGGAGTTTGAGTGCCAGAAAATCTGGGTTGGGTCATGAGCCAAGGAAGAGATGATTAGAGGGCTGGTGTTTCTGCAATCTATCCAGTGGATCACAAGCTACCATGATATTTAGAGGCTTTAAACAAAGCTTATTTAAGAGTTTCTGTGGGTCAGGAATTCTGCTGCAATTTAGTGGACATTTCTAGTTCAGGTTCTCCAGTGAGGCTGCAGTTAAAATGTTGGCTGGAGCTGCAGTCATATCAAGGCTTGTCTAAGGAGGGAGGATCTCCAACATGGCTCACTTACATGGTTGTTGACTAGAGGCCTCAGTTTCTTACCATATGAGCCTTGTCATAGAGCTACTTGAGTATTCTCATGACAGGGTAGTTGGTTTCCCCAACATGAGTGATCTAAGAATGATGTCCAGGAAGAAGCTGCAGTGCCTTTTATTACCTACTTTGAGAAATCAGACACTGTCACTCCTACTTCATTCGATGCTTTAGAAGCCTTGTCCATACACAAGGGGAGCGGAATTAGGCTTTATCTTTTGAAGGGAAGACGGAAAAAGAATTTGTAGACATATTTTCAACCACTGCAGATAGGTTAGACATCATGAGTGTATGCCATTTAATGCTTACAATTAGAAGGGGCTTCAGATAGCACCATATCCCAAACCTTCATTTGACCTAAAATAAAATTGAGACTGGTGATATTTCAATGATATCACCAAAACTCATTACTTGCTGCTGGCAGAGATATGGCAAGATTCCTAATTTGTCTGGGTAGTGCTCTTTTTTTTTCCAACCAAATATATAAACTTTAAAATATATATTTTATCTATTCTTTCTATACATTTGGAATAAAGTGATAGTTGACTAAACTAGTTTTAAGAAGGCCTAGGAAAAATGTAATTATAAGTCTCTATGGTTAGATAGCCAGGCTAATGCAGCCAGAATGAGGAGCAACAATACAACATCTCTTCTTCCTAGTTCTATGAAGTGAACAGGCATTCAACAAGGCGGATGGCACAGAAGATGGCCTAAGACAGACAAACAAACAAAACTTGCCTCCTCTGTGGAAGCACTTCCTGACTTCACTTCACCAACAAATAAGCCTTACTTCTGTTACAGGACTTCAAACACTTCATACCACCAACTTTTTTACACGTCTGCTTCCTCTACCTTACAGGACCTGGCTATGTCTTATTCATTCTTCTATTCTCAGTATCTAATACAGTGTCTAGTTCACCATATGCACAGTGATGATGTATAACAATGAGAACATTATTTTATGGAATTAATGAGTGCATCTGTCATTTTAAAAATTGATTAATCTCATGCTAAAATGAGGCAAGTTTTGTTTGTTTATTGTAGGACCATCTATTGTGTAATGAGATATTCTACAACTTTCAGCCAGACTATACATTTTTAAAGGGTTTGGGACAAGTTTACATATAGAAATCAAAGAATATTTTGTTTGTTGACTTTTCTGTCTGTGGCATCTCTTGCTCTGTTGAATGGCAACCACCTGACAATCTATTCTAGCTAAGTCCTCTTGTGTACCTGGGAGGCACAAACCTTGTACTGCAGAAGAATATGTCACTACTCTTCACCACCACTAGGTGTCCTCTGTCAGTTATTCTTATCTATTTCCAGTAAGTTTTGCTTGGTTTCCATCCTCTTTATTTCTGATAGATATCACAAGCACATAAATTTTAATAATTACATATAATCACCCTTAAAAAAGTTGGTAAAGGCATAATTTATTCTGAATTAACTGAAAAAATATAGGCAGGGCACAAGAGATGTTCCACCTTGAAAAGAAGTTTTTGGAATTATTAAAACTTTTTTTTTAATGGCATAGTTTCCCCAGAATAGTATATAATTGCTTTTGCTTTCTCCCCTTTATACCCAGTCTCTTTCCTTCCCGTATTTATATATTTCTTTCTCTATAGATATAAAAGAGAGAAAAAAATGGCTGTTTAAACTGCTCTGTATCTATTTCATGTTCTTGGCTTTGAAAACTGTCTTTCATGCTATGTGCTTTTCCAGAAATAGAAATAATTGGATACTGCTGTAAGTTAAAATGAAAAGTACATCTAAGTATTTCATAAGAGCAAAGGATGATAAATTGTAGTAAGAAGTGGTTTTTCATGGGCAAGTAATGCTCAGTAAGTACTGCAAAACTTTTCAACAACAAAATTCAAAACACGATACTTTTCAATAACAGAAAAAGAAAAATGTGAAAAAGTTTTCTCATTTGACTAATGGCAATTTTAATTTATGGTCAAGAGATAAAATCCCCTCTTTTTAAAAGGAATCTCACTTACGCACATTTACCATACCCTTACAACCTCATGGACTATCTTTGACATAAACTATATTATGACTTCTTTTCTTTATTAATATTTCAGCCCTGGGGGCTAATATAAAAAGTTTATTTTTATTCAATCTAGAACTTCCTTAACTTTTTTGTTTATTCATACTTTACATATTTAGAATATTATTTGCTAGGATCTGATCTTCCCACGTGAGAAACTTCTGTGTCAAGTTTTCCTCTCTTTGCTTCTAATGCACCAGTCTGCTAATATTTGAAATGTGTTACTTTACATTACAAAAAGAGAAAAGTAAAGCATAACATTGTGTTTGTTATTATACCTAAATGCTAATAAATTTCAGGGGTCATTTCTACATTTGGATTATTTAGAAATAAGGGCATTAAAATTATAGATATACTGGGATTAAAGACTCAGTGCAGAATAGCACCAAAGATATATTTCACATATGCCTTTGGTCAAATACACCTACCGTTTAGTTAATAGGTAAAGAATATTAAATCATTGCTAGTTAGAATGTATAATACTCAGATGATTGTAGAAAAACAAAAGACTTGGACATTTTAAGGAAATTACTGTCTAGTTAAGGTGATCGGCAGGGCGTGGCTCACACCTGTAATCCCAGCACTTTGGGAGGCCAAGGCAGGTGGATCACCTGAGGTCAAGAGTTCAAGACCAGTTTGGCCAACATGGTGAAACCCCATCTCTACTAAAAATACAAAAATTAGCTGAGCGTGGTAGCTGTCTGTAGTCCCAGCAACTCAGGAGGCTGAGGCACAAGAATTGCTTGAACCTGGGAGGCGGAGGTTGCAGTGAGCCAATATCGTGCCACTGCACTCCAGCCTGCATGATAGGGTGAGGCTCCATCTCAAAAAAAAAAAAAAAAAGAAAAAAAAAAAAGGGTGATGTATTAAAATAAATGAAGAAGAAGAAAATCTCCCATTAAGCAATAAATCAAGAAGATCGAATGTAATATAATATGATCCCATATCTAGGTCCAACATCACGAAAATACTTCTTGGAGGGTTTAGGCAGTCATAAAAAGGCACAGTAGCTAGCAAAAAGAAAGAGGAAAGATAAGAAAGAGATACAGGGAGGAAGAAAGAAAGAGACAGAGGCAGAACAAAGCTCAAGACAATTTAGACAACATTCAAAGAGATACGTTACAATGGGGTATTGCAGTCATCTTTTTTCTTTCTGGCCTACACAGGTTTGGAGATGAGGGGAGCTGATGTTGAAAGGAACAAAGATCAGTTTTAAGAGGCTAGTAAAGAGATTTTTGGAGGAAATTTGGTGGACTATATATTATTATAAAACTACATGTGATATTATATTATAGCTAGGGTAGATAGGAATATAGTACAGCAGAAGTCATATGATGCAAGCCACATTGTAGATAATGAAGCCAGAGTTAAGAAGTTGGAGATTCAATCTGACAGATCTGTAACTAGAACAATGGGTTCAAGAACCAACGGAGAGGACTAGTAAATTAATAAGTACTGTTGTCCAGACAACTAGAATGTGGAGAGTGAGTAAGTCTGAACACAAAGCACAGATTGCTGGTAAGTATGTTTAGATTCGTCCATTTTTAAAAAATGGTGTGGGATCATTAAATATATATTGAATATATATGGAAAAATGATTCTCAAAATAATCAGTGACATTTCTGTTTCACAATAAAATTATTTTATATGTATATTTTAAATAAATTATAAATAGTCATTTAAAAACCTCAAATAGTGCAAAAAAATGGACAATTACCTGAAATCATCCTATCGTGAGAAAACCGTATTCAACATTTGGTGATTATTTCTGTTAGTGCATCTCTTTATGCACACACATGTGCACATGCATACATAATATTATACAATTTATATCATATGAAATATACTACTTTTGCAAAACATTTAATTTTTCAAGTTTTTTTTCCTAAACTTTGTTCTCCCTGTTCTCTTTTCTTCTTTTCCTTTTCCCCATCTCTAGGTTATCCACGCCATAAAACTCATGCATCTCTTCCCATGTATATCTCCATGCGCACAAAATCATATATATGTGTGAGGTTTTATTCCACTGTTCGTTTTAAAAAACTGAAATTATGTAATACAGCCAGCCCTTTATATCCATGGGTCACACATCTGAGAATTCAACCAACCACAGACGTATTTTTTTAAAAAATAACTACAACAATAAAAATATAATACCACAACTATTTACATAGCTTTTACATTGTAGTAGGTATTATAAGTAATCTATAAATGATTTAAAGTTTGTGGGAGGATGTGCATAGGTTATATACAAATAATCTGCCATTTTATATAAGGGACTCGAGAATCTGTGTATTTTGCAGAGGATCCTGAAACCAATTTCCTGCGGATACTGAGCAGTGACTGTATATATGTTTCTACAACTTGATTTTTTTTTGTTGAAATTCTTCTAATTGACTTTATGGGGCTCTAGTGCATTTTCTTTTGTGGTTGTACAATACCCCATGGTAGGAATGTTCTACAATCTACTCAACCATTTCTCTACTGAATATTACTCACTTTATTTAAATCTGTCATCATGATAGAATCTGGAATAATCATCCTTTTATGTATATATATATAACTTAATAATGCTTTTATTTCTATGTAATGATTTCACCAGAGTAGGATCACGGGGTTTAAAGACATCTGCCTTTTAAATTTTTAATAGACATTGGCAGGCGTCTTTCCAAAAAGCATACAATTCACATTTCTACACTTTTTCCTACATCCCTGTTGGCAGTAGGTATTATTATTGTTTCATTTCTAGCAGTCTTATAGGTAAGCTGTTATTATTTTAATCTGCATTCTCTTAACTACTAGTAGCTGCCTGTTCATATTCTGGTCTATTTTATTATATATCTGAGTATTAGTATTTAAATAAAAATAATATCTTTTTGTATCATAAGAAATAAATGTAATATGTGAAGGAAGATAAAATTATTAAATATACTCTGCATAATAACAAGCATTCCATAAACAGTTATGATATCATTTAATGCTAAGGCAATTACGAAGACGATTCCAAGGCTTCTCTACCAAGATCCAGGGAGCACAGATGAATAACTAAGGCAATTCATTCCCTGGTAGAAAGCTGAACTCAAATAACATCTGTTCTATGGGGTATACACAGTTTTACAAATAATAAGTGTTTGGGTCAGAGAGTTTAAAAGAAAGAAGGAAGCAATTTTTTGTGTTGAAGGTAAATGTCATTGGCGCAGCATACCAATACAAAATTCCCAAATTTTGAGAGGGAAAGTGCAAAAGGGAGATACACTAACCATTCCAGAGACACGGTTAACGTGCAAGGCCGTAAGGCAGAAACTAGGGAGAGAATGTACACATTCGCATGTAGACAGTGGACATTTGTGCTAGAGGTATCTTTTGAATGCTCCACTCCCCAAGCATCTCTAATCCTGCCGCAAAGCCAATGCTTTGCAGTATGGCTTCTGACAGTGAGACCTATGGTGACCATCTGACTTCTCAATTCCAAGGCTAGTAGATTATTTTGTTACCTTTTAGATGGCTAATTGCAAAGTAACTAAACATTTTTAAGTCAAGTAATAGACTGAATTATTCTTATCAGTTCACGTGTTCTAGTTACAACTCTTGTAGATTAATATATTTGTGTATTTTGAATTAATTCAAAGGTGAATTTTTCAAAAGCAATTTGGCTGCCTGGCTTCTCCAAAAGTAACAAAATGCCTTTCACACAGCGCAGATGAGAGCACTCGGGATTCTTTAAGCTTTGATAATTCAAATGTATCTTAAAGGTATTGATTTTATTCTCAACATGACAGAATTTTAAGCAAAGAGATTTTTAAAAAGCAATAATAAAAATAAGTTGAATAGAATATTAAAAAACCAACAAACAAAAAATCCCTTATACTACATGCTTTGACTAAAGTTTGAAAGCATCCCTTCACACACACATCCCCTTGGCAAGGGTGGAATAAGCAAGACATTAAAAAATTTTCTGGTTGATCATTGGATGCCTGCCCAAATTATTTTGATACACGAGTGCCCCATAGGTTTAAAAATAAAAACAATAACTTAAGGGAAATAAATACTAAGCAGAGAACTCAGTGGCCATGACCATACACTGCAGGAAATACAAAATCTACAGAATTAGTCCAGGAAAGTCATCAAACAAATAAGCAGCAATAGCAAAAGCAACAATGTTAACAACAACAAAATGAGCAAGGAAAACCAACTATTATGGGAGAGGGATAAGACACTAGAGTTATTACAATGTTCTTTCTAAAATGTTCAGTTCTCAACAAAATTTGCAAGACATGAAGAAATAGGAAAGTATGCCACACACAGAGAAAAAGAAAACAGTCAACAGCATATATCCCTGGGGGAGCCCCTATGTTGCAGTTAGAAAATGAAGACTTTAAATATGTCCCAAGAACTAAGACTATGGTTAAATAACCGTAAGAAAGTATGATGACTATGGCTGGGCACGGTGGCTCATGCCTGTAATCTCAGCACTTTGGGAGGCTGAGGTGGGTGGATCACCTGAAGTCAGGAGTTTGAGACCAACCTGACCAACGTGGATAAACCCCATCTCTATTAAACCTACAAAATCCGCTGGGTGTGGTGGCACATGCTTGTAATTCCAGCTACTCGGGAGGCTGAGGCAGGAGAATAGCTTGAACCCGGGAGGTGGAGGTTGTGGTGAGCCGAGACTGTGCCATCACACTCCAGCCTGGGCAACAAGAACAAAACTCCATCTCAAAAAAGAAAAGAAAGAAAGTCTGATGACTATGTCCTACAAAATAAGAAATGTCAACTAAGATGTAAAATTTTTCTAACAAAAGAATCAAATAGAAATTGATTCTAGTGTTGAAAGTACAATAACAAATGAAAAATTCACTAGAGGGACTTCACAACAAATTTGACCGGGCAGAAGAAAGAATTGGTGAACTTGAAGAAAGATCAATGGAGATTAGCCAGCCTAAGGAACAGAAAGAAAATAAAAACACTAAGAAAATGAAGATTTTCAGAGGCGTGTGCAACACCATTAAGCATACCAACACATGCTTAACAGGAGTCCCAGAAAGAGGGAGGAAAGATAAATGAGAAGAAAACTATATGAAGAAATGAAGGCTGAAAACTTCCCAAATTTGATGAGAACATTAATCTACACATCCAAGATGCTTAATGACCTCTAAGTAGAATAACATTAAGAAAACCACACCAAGAAACATCACAGCCAAATTAATGATTACTAACAAAGAGAATCTTGAGAGCAGCAAGAGAAAAAGAACTTACATCATACAAAGGACTTCCCATAAAATTAACAGGTGACTTATTAGAAACCACTGAAACCAAAAGACAGTGGGATGACACCTTCAAAGTGTTGAAAGAAAAAGACTTTCAGCCAAGAATTCCACATCCCGCAAAACTCTCCTTCAGAAATGAAAAAGAAACCAAGACATCCTCAGTCTTAGAAAATTAGAGAGAAGTGGGTTGGTGCGGTGGCTCACACCTGTAATCCCAGAACTTTGGGAAGCCAAGGTGGGCGGATCACAAGGTCAGGAGTTCAAGACCAGCCTGGCCAACATAGTGAAACCCCATCTCTACTAAAAATACAAAAAAAAATTAGCCAGACTTGGTGGTGTGTGCCTGTAATCAATCCCAGCTACTCAGGAGGCTGAGACAGGGGAACTGCTTGAATCAGGAAGGTGGAGATGGCAGTGAGCTGAGATCACACCACTGCACTGCAGCCTGGGCAACAGAGCAAGACTCCATCTCAAAAAAAAAAAAAAAAAAAAAAGGAAAATTAGAGAGAATTTGTCACTGGTAGATAGGTGCCTTGAAAAATACTAAATAATATTTCTAAACAGAATTCTTTAGACTGAAAAAAAAGGATAGTAGATGCTAATTTGAATCAATACGAAGAAAAAGGGAGCACTGGTAAAGATAAGTCCATAGGAAATATAAAAACTTGTGATTTTTTTTGTTTGAGAACGACTGCATAAAGGAATAATTATAAAACTGTGTTGATGGATTTAGTAAGTATAGATAGATAGATAGTTCATATGACAATAGCACAAAGAATGTGGGAGTTTATGGAAGTATACTGGAACAAAGTTTCTGGAAATTATGGAAATCAAGCTAGTCTTAAACAAAACTAGATTATTTTAAGTTAGGATGTTAATTGCAATCTTGAGGACAACTACTATTGCCTATGCATTCATGGGTCAAAGGACCAAAGGGTGGAAGTATGGAAGGCAGTGATTAAAATTACTGATTCACTTGCAAAACATGTTATCCCCAATCTGAAGTGGGCTGTGCTAATTTAGTAAGTACCAGTTATTGGTCATATGTTATTTTTCAAGTTACCTAAACTTCCTTTGCACTGAGTATCTAAAATTTGAAATAATAATACTAATTGTCATCATCATCATTATCATCATCATACATTCCTTATGGTGTTATGAAATAACAAATTATTATTATTTTGGAAACGTATATCTGGGAAGAAGGGTGGATGGGTATATAAAAGTATGGAGTACATCAGATGTTTTTTCCTGCCTTCTCTACAGCCACTTCATCTCTTTAACAGCACTCTAAAATCCTTCTAGAGAGTTACTTCTTTCCCACTGGATAGAGTCTGCTGGGACAATCAGGTACTCTACACTACCCTAGGCTATTGGATGCTCCTGCCCTGGAATTCAAAACTTGAGAAAAGGGTAGAGATTGAAAATAGTTGGAGTTTGTTTCTTCCAAGAGCAGTACCTAATTTGTTTCTGCTCTTACCACTCTTGCAGTTCCTTCTTCCTGATCCTCTGGAGCTGCTTTAGTTCTAGTCCTCCAGCCTTTCTGTCGACTGTGTGGTTCCTAATACTCTCCCAGTAAATTCCCATTGACTAATTTAACCCAAGTTGGCTTCTGTTCTTTGCAAAGAAGAAAAAACCAAAAACAGTAACCATATTGCACTGAGTTCTACAGAAACAGATTCTGAGATGGAGTTTGAACATCAAGGCATTTATTAGGGATAAATATCTGTAAAGGGGAAGGGGAGTAAGAAGGATTGGGCAGAGGGAAAGCCAAACCAGGATGCAGGCCAGTCAACCCCATGGGGGAACTCTGTTACACATAATGCCTGTCAAGTTGTTTTTGGTTGACTGAAACGGCCAGACCTTTATGTTATCATCTTGGTTACTCACTGGATATGAGAAGCTTTGAGACTAATGAAGGTGCCCATGGGGGAGGTGGCTCTTGGGAACTCCTGAAGGAGCTGATAGCTGCAAGTCATCTGATAAAAACTGGCACAATGAGTTCTTCCTTGTAGAGGAACCTGATTGGTACATCTCTGGGTCCACCAGTCTACATCTTGCACCATTCAGATTCTTTATTTCTAGTCTTTCTAGAGTTCTGGTTGGCCTCTCTTCTTGGGGGAAACTGGGAGGAGAAAAGTTATCTGGGTAAACTGTAACTCTTACCACTGTAGGTGATCTTGGTGGCACAACCGGCAATCATTACTTTCCTTTAAACATTCTTCATTTTAAACTCTTGTCATCCTCAGCTATCACCTCTGCTGCTCTTGGTAGCAGTGCCTTATCTTGATATCTTGGCTTACCATGCCAAAGGGGTCTGAGCCTCTTTCTGATCACCATGGCATTTTGGGGTCAGGATTGCCATACTTATCCATTTACTATCATAACTGGGCAAGGGAGTAACAAGAGACACCTAAGTGGATCTGAGGGTCACCCAAATTTCTCCCTGCCACCATTGTGTAACAGTAGTCTGAACTCCTCCTGACGATCATGGTCAATTACCACTACCAAGTGGTGACTCTTTTCCTCATCTTCTCAGTCTTGGACTCAAGGAGGTCAAAACACCAAGGCAGCAACCATTCCTTATTGTTTACTGGGACTCTGGCTATGCCCAGTGGAGAAAGCATGCTCATGTTGGGCACTAGGACCACTAACTCTGCAGATCCCAAAGTCATGGGAATGGGAACCAGAAAATCTCCCAGAGAGATGGGATTCGAGGAAGGGCAATGACGTATTTTCCATTTCCGTCTTCATATGTTTGATATAAACCACAAATGTGAGGAAATAAAAATGCAAGATTATACTCATATCCACATTACGCTTGTTTTCATATTCACATGGGAAACTGTTGTGCACCTGGTTTTATTGCTTAACTTGAAATAACTAATTAAAAATGCACAGTATTGGTCATGAGGATAAGGGAAAGATTAAGGTATAAAAACATTGGGATTTTGAGTGCTCTGTTTTTACATTTTATAAGTGCTTTGTGTATACAAAATAAAATCCAACTGCCTTGTCCCTTTGGAACACATATGCACATACTTGTGTAGGGAAAACAGTCTGTAAATTTATTAAATTTACATTTTTATTAGGTAGGTCAGGAAGTTACTAAAATAGTATGTGTGCATGCATTACACAGACAGAAAGAAAAAAGAAAGGTAAGAATATGTAAAATATTAATGCCAAGCACAATGACTACTATACCTACTATATTTGTTTCTAACTCAGTCTCACAGGAGACCTTCAGGGAAGGCATTTTTAATAGTAACTTTGCTGATGAAAAAATTGGTGCTCAGGGAAAGAGAAGGTGGGTAACTTGACTAAGGTCATATGATTTGCAAGTGTAACTAGATATTAAAATGGAACCCATTCCATCTCAGGTAGGCAACACACAACATCATATGTTAGATATGCTAAAAGATTGTAAAATGGGTTCTTGAAGCATTATCTTGTACACGAATGGCACCTGACCAGTTGAGAAAGAAGGTTCTCTTGAAAAGAGTAAATGGTGAGGGTAGGGAGGGAGTTTTCCCTCACCTTAAGCTAATGTAGGACCCTAACCAGGAGGTGCAAAGCAAAATAGCATCGCTGGGACTGAAGAGAAGTCAATATCAGTGAGCCAAAGAATGCTGTCATAAATATTGCAACGTTTCAATGCCAGATGGCAACATGTAAACCAGACATGAATTCTTTCTTCTTTTGGGATAACAACTGAGGAGTGGGAAATGGCAGCTAATGAATGATGCTAGTGCTGGCAGGATAAAGAAAGTTCTTCCTCTAGGACCAGGCCCTACTCTGGCTTCTCAGCCTGAAGGAGTGTGAAACTTGGGGAACAGATAACTCTAAATGGATTGAGGATTTGGTGTTACCAGCAGTTAGGCCAAACTAGAGGTTAAAGAGGTTAAGGTTATAGTCTTCCAGATGGCCAAGTCTACCTAAGACCACTGATAGCAACTGTGAAGAGTTTACCAAACTACAGAGTCAGAGAGAATAATCTCCTCAAGACTGCCTTCATTTCAGACACCAGCTGCAAATTCAGGGCTCCCTGGGGCCACCCTTGCTTCTAACCAGCTGGTTATAAATCCATAATGCCCATGGGCTCTCTCAGGTTTGATAATTCAATAGAATGAGTCACATAACTCAGGAAAGTGCTATACCTATAATTACAGTTTTATCACAACAAAAGGATACAAATTAGAATCAGCCAAAGGAAGAGAGGCAAAGGGCTGACGATGAGACTGGTATGGTTCCAACCCTGAAGCTCCCAGCATCACTGATGTGTGCCAACCAAGAAAACTCAACTGGGCACAGACCCTCTGAAGGAAACGGACTGCTCCTGCAGGACTCAGGAGACCCACCCCCTCCAAAACTGTGTGTGCCCCAACTGCAGAAGTGGGAAAGGGAGACCCTCCTCTCCTGAACACACACCCCACTGGAGAAGCTGAAGGTCTGTTTGCAAGAGAAGTATATGACTTTATGTGGAGCTGGGTCATTTTGGAGAGCTGAATGAAATACAGGGGTAGAGGAAACAGCACTCTGGGAGCTCGCTGTGTCCCCTAGTAGCCCATTCCTGCCTGGCACCACAGGGATCCATCGAGTGAGTGACCAGAGGAGCAGGGACCAAACTCCATGGGGAGAAGGAAATCTCCAGCTGAATTTTGTAACAAGTTGAATAGGGTGAGAAGCCTCCTGGCCGGAAGTGGGAGAAGGGTGCAAATCGGGTATGCAGACTCCACAGGGGAGGAAGAACTAAGCCCTTTTCTTTCCCAGCTGAGAGGCGGGTAGCCTGGGGCAGGTTTTCAAGCCCATATTGCTCTCAACCTGGAAACAGTCTGGGGGCGGTTGTTATGGGGACGGTGGAAGTGAGACCAGTCCTTCGGTTTACATAGGAGCTGGGTGAGGCCTGTGACTGCCGGCTTTCCCCCAACTTCCCTGACAACCTGCATGACTCAGCAGATGCAGCCGTAATCTTCCTAGGTACACAACTCCAGTGACCTGGGAATCTCACTCCCATGTGCCGCAGCAGCCGCAGCAAGACCAGCCCAAAGAGAGTCTGAGCTCAGACACACCTGGCCCTGCCCCACCTGATAGTTCTTCCCTACCCACCCTGGTAGCAGAAGACAAAAGGCATATAATCTTGGGAGTTTAGGGCCCCGCCCACCACTGGTTCCTCCCCATACTACCTCAGCTGATGCTCTGTGGAAAGCCCCACCTCCTGGCAGGAGGCGAAACAGCACACAAATAGAACATGAAACCACGTCACATCATAGGACTCTGTGCATACAACCCCCAGTACCAGCCCGGAGCATGGTAAACTCACTGGGTGGCTAGACCCAGAAGAGAGACAACAGTCACTGCAGTTTGGCTCGCAGGAGGCCACATCCATAGGAAAAGGCAGACGGTACTACATCAAGGGAACACCCGATGAGACAAGAGAAGCTGAACAACAGCCTTTAGCCCTAGACCTTCCCTCTGACAGAGCCTACCCAAATGAGAAGGAACCAGAAAACCAACCCTGGTAATATGCCAAAACAAGGCTCTTCAACACCCCCAGAATATCACACTAGTTCACCAGCAATGGATTCAAACCAAAAAGAATCCCTGATTTACCTGAAAAAGAATTCAGGAGGTTAGTTATTAAGCTAATCAGGAAGGGACTAGAGAAAGGCAAAGCACAATGCAAGGAAGTCTAAAATATGATACAAGAAGTCAGTGGAGAAATATTCAAAGATATAGATAGCTTAAAGGAAAAACAACGAAAAATTCAGGAATCTTTGGACACACTTTTAGAAATGCAAAATGCTCTGGAAAGTCTCAGCAATAGAATTGAACAAGTAGAACAAAGAAATTCAGAGCTTGAAGACAAGCTCTTTGAATTAACACAATCCAACAAAGGCAAACAAAATGAGTAAGAAAATATGAACAAAGCCTTGAAGAAGTCTGGTATTATGTTAAATGACCAGAGCTAAGAATAATCGATGTTAATGAGGAAGAAGAGAATTCTAAAAGTTTGGAAAACATATTTGGGGGAATAATCGAGGGGATTATTTGGGAGATAATTGGGGGAAAACTTCCCCAGCCTTTGCTAGAGACCTAGACATCCAAATGAAAGAAGCACAAAGAGCACCTGAGAAATTCATCACAAAAATATCTTTTCCTAGACACATTGTCACCAGGTTATCCAAAGTTGAGACAAACAAAAGAATCTTAAGAGCTGTGAGACAGAAGCACCATAGGCTACAAAGGAAAACCTATCAGATAAACAGCAGATTTCTCAGCAGAATCCGCACAAGCTAGAAGGGAATGGAGCCCTATCTTCAGCCTCTTCAAATAGAACAATTATCAGCCAGGAATTTTGTATCCAGCAAAACTAAGCATCATATATGAAGGAAAGATACATTTTTTTCCACACAAACAAATGCTGAGAGAATTCGCCATTACTGAGCCACCACTATAAGAACTGCTAAAAGGAGCTCTAAATCTTGAAACAAATCCTGGAAACACGTCAAAACAGAATCTATTTAAAGCATAAATCACGCAGGACCTATAAAACAAAAATATAAGTTAAAAATCAAAAACAAAAAATCCAATGTACACAGGCAACAAAAAGCATGATGAATGCAATGGTACCTCCCATCTCAATACTAACATTGAATGTAAATGGCCTAAATGCTCCACTTAAATGATACAGAACTGCAGAATGGATAAGAACTCACCAGCCAACTACCTGCTGCCTTCAGGAGACTCACCTAGCACATAAGGACTCACATAAACTTAAAGTCAAGGGGTGGAAAAAGGCATGTCATGCAAATGGACAACAAAAGTGAGCAGGGGTAGCTATTCTTATACCAGACAAAACAAACTCTAAAGCAACAGCAGTTGAAAGGACAAAGAGGGTCATTATATAATGGTAACAGGCCTTGTCCAACAGGAAAATATCACAATTCTAAACATATATGCACCTAACACTGGAGCTCTCATATTCGTAACACAATTACTAATAGACCTAAGAAACGAGATGGACAGCAACACAATAATAGTGGGGGACTTCAGTACTCCACTGACAGCACTAGACAGGTCATCAAGACAGAAAGTCAACAAAGAAACAATGGATTTAAAGTATACCTTGGAACAAACGGACTTAACAGATACATACAGAACATTTCATCCAACTGCTGCAGAATACACATTCTATTCAACAGCACATGGAACTTTCTCCAAGACAGACCATATAATAGGCCATAATACAAGCCTCAATAAATTTAAGAAAATTGAAATTATATCAAACACTCTCTCAGACTACAGTGGAATAAAACTGGAAATCAACTCCAAAAGAAATCTTCAAAATCATGCAAATACATGGAAATTAAATAACCTGCTCCTGCATAAGCATTGGGTCAAAAACAAAATCAAGATGGAAATTAAAAAGTTCTTCAAACTGAACAGCAATAATGACATAACCTATCAAAACCTTTGAGATACAGCAAAGGCAGTGTTAAGAGGAAAGTTCACAGCCCTAACTGCCTACAGTGAAAAGACTGAAAGAGCACAAACTGACATTCTAAGGTCACACCTCAAGGAACTAGAGAGACATGAACAAACCAAACCCAAACCCAGAAGAAGAAAGGAAATAACCAAGATAAGAGCAGAATTAAATGAAATTGAAACAAAAAAAAATTACAAAAGATAAATGAAACAAAAAGCTGGTTCTTTGAAAAGATAAGTAAAATTGATAGACCCTTGCCAAGGTTAACCAAGAAAAGAAGAGATGAAATCCAAATAACCTCATTAAGAAACAAAACAGGAGGTATTACAACTGACACCACTGAAATACAAAAGATCATTCAAGGCTACTATGAACACCTTTACACACATAAACTAGAAAACCTAGAAGAGATGTATAAATTCCTGGAAAAATACAACCCTCCTAGCATAAATCAGAAAGAATTAGGTACCCTGAACAGACCAATAACAAGCAATGAGATTGAAATGGTAATTTTTAAATTACCAACAAAAAAAAAATTCAGGACCAGATGGATTCACAGCAGAATTCTACAAGACATTCAAAGAAGAATTGGTACCAATCCTTTTGACACTATTTCACAAGACAGAGAAAAAAGAAATCCTCCCTAATTCATTCTATGAAGCCAGCATCACCCTAATACCATAACAAGGAAAGGATATAACCAAAAAAAAAAAAAAAAAAAAAAAAAACCTGCAGACCGGTATCTTTGTTGAACACAGATGCCAAAATCCTTAACAAAATATACTGTGGAGATTCCTTAAAGAAATAAAAGTAGAACTACCATTTGCTCCAGCAATCCCACTACTGGGTATCTGCCCAGAGGAAAATAAGTCATTATTCAAAAAAGATACTTGCACATGCATATTTATAGTAGCATAATTCACAATTACGATATTGTGAAACCAACCCAAATGCCCATCAATCAATGAGTGGACAAAGAAACTGTGGTATACATATACAATGGAATACTATGCAGCCACAAAAAGGAATGAATTAACAGCATTTGCAGTGACCTGGATGAGATTGGAGACTATTATTTTAAGTGAAGTAACTCAGGAATGGAAAACCAAATGTTGTATGTTCTCACTGATACGTGGGAGCTAAGCTCTGAGGACACAAAGGCATAAGAATGACGGAATGGACTTTGGAGACTTTGGGGGAAGAATGGGAGGGGGGTGAGGGACAGAAGACTACAAATACTGTGCAGTGTATACTGCTTGGGTGATGGGTGCACCAAAATCTCACAAATCATCACTGAAGAACTTACTCATGTAACTAAATAACACCTGTACTCCAATAGCTTATGGGGAAAAAAAAAAAGAAGAAGAAGAAAGAAAGCTCAACTGACTTTGGTGTCTACAGATTTTATTGAGGTTTCCTTATGTAAGGAGGATTGATTGAATCATGGCCCATGGCCCGTGGCCCACATGGTTGAACTGCATCTCTAGCCTCCTCCCTCCAGAAGTCACACTTATATTGCCTGGTTCTGTGTTCCAACCATCCAATCACATGGTTGTCTTTCTGGCATTACCAGCCTCCATCTTAAGACTGTGGGTGTGGCCAGCCTCACCCTGAGTTATCTACTTAGCATACTATCAGGTGTGATCCAGGGCCCCACCGTGAATAACAAAGACTTTCCTATCACTTGAGAAACTCCAAGAGTTTACAGATTACCTCTCAGGAAGGAGCTGGAGCTATGGCAAAGGTTAGATTTCTCTTTGGGTAAGATTAATCTTTCACTACACAGATATTATCCTTCTTTTAAGAGGCGGCACCTTCATGTTGAAATGGCATTATTCTTGTGAAATGTGACTAAAAGTGATTAAGAAATTCAAAGACAAGGAAAGAAGTAGCCCAGTGAGAGGATTTGAAGGGTCAGTGGGAGAATGGATGGTTGCTTGTGATTATATCCTCTTGAGTTCACTTCTTCATTACACCTGCTGTTTAAGAAAGAGAAGCATATTTTGAAGCTGGGTTTGTACATCAAAGTCCAAACTCTTTTCATTATGCCATGTGGTATTTTATTTTTCTACAGAAATAAAATTATAGTTTTAGATTCAAGAATGCATACAATTCCTTGTGCTTCATTTTTCTTATTCAGAAGATAAAATGTTTATGAATCATTCCAAATGTTTCATTGTGTGGTTTTGTTTTTGTTTTTGTTTTTTCGAGACAGGGTCTCCCTTGGATGCGGTGATATGATCTTGGTTCACTGCAGCCTACATCTCCAGGCTCAAGTGATCCTCCCCGCTCTGCTTCCCCAGGAGCTGGGATTACAGGTGTGCACCACCACACCTGGCTAATTTTTATTTTTTAATTTTTTTGTAGGGACAGGGTTTTGCTGTTGTCCAGGCTGGTCTCTAACTCCTGGGCTGAAGTGATCCATCCACCTCAGCCTTCCAAAGTTCTGGGATTATAGGCATGAGCCACAGTGCCCGCGTGTGTAATTATTAACCAATTATAGGACACTACTGTTGTACAAACTTCATAAATAATTCATAGGAGTTTCTTATGTTAAAAATAGAGAGAAAGACTAAATTAGCAATATGCCTCAATATAAACTACTTTAAAAGTCATTTTGTGAAAATAAATTTAAAGAGTGAATAGTGTTAATACTGCAAGAGAGACACAACCCTGTTTATATCGCTGCATAGTCTGAATATCATCATTAGTGTAAATAAAAGTTGGCTAGGTCAGAAAGCTAATTTGCAGGACAGATCTAATAAGCTGTTAAGTTAGTAAACGCATCTCATCATGTAAAAAACATCTTAGACTATGGCCATGTGAGAAGCACACATTGTCTTCATGTGAGCAAAAGGAGTTGATAATGAAAAAGATTGCTCTCATTTGACATTTTCATATTTTGTTTTAGGAAAACATATGAAATATTAATTTAATGAATATGGGATAATTTGAAAACAATTTTTAAATTTAATTTAATAAGTAATTACTAAATGTCATGCCTTCTTCCTTTGATAAACTGTCAATATTTCAAAGTAGAAGTTGTAAACAAGTATGAATTTCATATTATAAAAAATAATGGAGTAGAATTCTCTATATGTCTTTTCTCCATTGTAGTATTTACTTTAATTTTTTAATTGACAAATAATAATTGTAAGTATTTATGGGGTACATAGGGATGTTGTGATACATATATAGTGATCAGATAAGCATAATTAGCATATCCATAATCTCAAACATTTTACATTTCTTTGTGTTAGAAACATTCAGTATTCTCCTTCTAGGTATTTGAAACTATATATTATTGTTAACTATAGTCATCCTGTAGTGCTACAGAAAACTAGAATTACTTCTCCTATCTAGCTATAATTTTGTACCCTTTACCAAATCTTCCCTGTCTTCCCCTTCCCTCGACTCTTCCCAGTCTCTAGTATCCTCTGTTCTAATTTTTACTTCTATGAGATCAACTTTTCTTAGCTTCCATATATGAATGAGAACTGGCAGTGTTTAACTTTCTGTCCCTGGTTTATCTCACTTAACATGATGTCCTCCAGTTCCATCTATGTTGCTGCATATGACAGGATTTCATTCTTTTTTATGTCTAGTATTTCATTGTGTATGTATACCACATTTTCTTTTTCATTCATCTGTTGTTGGGCACCTAGGTTGAATCCGTATCTTGGCTATTGTGAATAGTGCTGCAATAAACATAGGGGTGCAGATGTCTCTGTAATATAATGATTTCCTTTATTTTGGATAAATGCCCAGTGGTGAGATTGCTGAATTCTTACAAAAGTCTTGTGTTGACTTGCCCATGAATGGGATACCAGGTGGCAATGCTATGCCTTTAACTGACCCATGAAGAATGTTTATTCTAAGGAAAACCCGGAGGTTGGTTTTAATCTGTCTTCCTGCAGTATTCCACCTGCAGCTTTCTTTCCATTTCTCATCTCCTCTAGCCATATCCTCTGCTTTTGCTTCAAGTCCAGTGGTTTCAGGCTGTCCCTAAGCCCAAGGATCTCTCTTTTCTGACTGTCCCTGTTCAGGGGCCAACATTCTCAGGACACTGCCTGTCTATATTCTTTCTTATTTAAGATACTTGCCTGTTTTCAGTGGATTGGACTCTGAGAATTAGGCTCATTGGTACAAATTGGTGAATGTGCTTATCCATTCCAGGTACCTGTTTGAATTTTAGCAAAGACAATATTGGAGTGAATCTAAATGCAGGAAGCTTCAGGTATGGTAGCAGAATTCTTACATAAAGCAGAATTACTTTTTCTACTTGAAACTTACTTATTGCCTACTCATCTGAGTAGCTTTATGAGGCAGAGTTTAAAAGGTTGGCCATTGCCTGAATTTACAGCTTCATCTCTTATTAGATATGTGACCTCATGAAAATTATCTAAGCTTGTTTTGCTTAATAAGGTTATCTATCTCATAGGTTTGTGGTAAAGATTAAACAAGACCATATATGTAAAGGGCTTCTCTGGGTATCTCCCACACAGTAAATGCTCAGTAAAGGTTAGCTGTTGTCATTTCTATTTAAGTATCATCTTGAAGCACTTGGGAATACTAATGAATAAAACAAAATTCAGTCTTACTTTTTAAGTTCAAGAAATACCTTTGTTGCTCTGGTTCAACTAGCAAAGGTTGAATAATTACTAGATTGGAGCTGCTTAAAGAAGCATGTGACTCGTGTTTTCTGGTCTGGTAGCCAGGAGTTTGGCTGCAGGTTTTTCTTATTAGCTGCTTCAAATTGTGCTCTGTGTAATATGATGGGGCCCATGCTGATTTGGATGCTTAGTGTGTGCTTGTGCACGTGAAGGGAATAATGCTGTCTTCTCCAAGATGAAAGGCAAAATTAGCTTTTGAATTGGCGTTTGCATTACAAAGAATAGTACAACTGTTCACCCTGCCTCTTATTCCAGTCATATGTTAAGTGGGTGATTAAATATCTCTATTTCTAGTCCTAGTGCAATTTTTAATATCTATTCTTTTCTTCACATAGTTCAAATTGTTGTGAGAGTCATATATTTACCTTAAAATGTAAACAATGATTAATTAGTTGCCAGTAAATGTACTGTGGTAATAGAAATACAATAAATGCAAATTAATGCTGGTTATTCACTTTATTCCTAATTTGATGGTGTTGAAATGATGAAAGTCACAGGCCTTGTTGCTTACCTTCATAGAATTGATATATAGTATTCCTGAAAAAGCACTTATAAAGTATATATTTTTTCTCATTTAATTTTCCATAAATTTAATGATGGCTGCCTGAAAAAAAAAAAGTATACTTTTCTGGCATAGAAGTTACCACTGAAATGAGTAGAAATGAAGATTTTTGAAACTAGATATTAGGTTCTTGAGCCATTTTGTTGCCCTGTTACCTAAAAACTCTGTTCCTAGTGAGGCAAATAAAAATATCTGTTGATTATGATGATGATGTACCATTCAATAGCTATTTTCAGGTTGGTTGATTGATATAGCTCTGACCCTCATGAAATTCCTTAGCAATAGAGCCCAGAGCATGACTTGACTCCCTCCTGGGAGCTGTAGTTATTAGGAACAGCAGCTCTTTTCAGATCAGTTGCTAAATATTTCATCTACTTTCAGAAAATCGGACTAAAATACAGTTCACTGCTCTTCAAGCAGTATAGGCTCTTACCATGCCTTCAGGGATGCCAAACTACTACAGCTGTGGGGATCATGACATTTCAAAGGGTTATTAAAGCATAACATATTATGTTATATGGTAGCAATGGACCACTTCTCATTTCTTTTTGAAATAAAAAGAATGTAAAAGTGAAGAAAATGTGAGTATATCCCTAGAAGTAAAACTATATCTTTCTGATAAACTATCACCAATAATTTCAGAATGAGGAAAAGATTAATGTTTTGGCATTATGGATAAATGGCTAATCTTTGTGAAAAACCTAATTGTGGCAACCTCATGAAATATATTTATAATACCAGGTAGACAAAGCCAATGAGATTTATGTCAGATTTTCTCACCCTGATTCAGCAGAAGAAAAATATTAGTTTTACTTGTGACTCTGGTTCCATTCCAGCACTTGGTAGATACTATTAGCTTTTGTTCTAAGAACTATGCAGGTTAATCTTGTGATAAAGAGAAGTAGACACAGCTATAACAAAACTAAAGATAAGCACAACTACCCCCACAGGTCTGTTTGCCTGTGTTTTGATTTTTGTAGGAATTTCTGCAGTGGAACCGTATTTTGTCTTCACTAAAGATCAGTCCTCCTGTAGGCAACGTCTGCTGCTACCTAATTATCCATGTACCCTTTTGCTGAGTTGAAGCAATCCTTTCAGGCTGAACAATTTTTTTTATATGACTTAACTTCATTTCTTCTGACTTCGAATTTACATAATATTTCTTGTGAACAAAATCATCACACTGAAAAGGGTAGAAACCATTTTGGGAGGGCCCTCAAGTGTAGAGCAAGTTCTCCCACATGAGGCTCTGCTCACTCCTTTCTTGGCTCTCTTTGGGGACTTCAGTCTGGGCTTTTTCTAAATGATTGGCTTTCATTACTTAAAGGGTCAAAGAGATGGCTCTTCTCATCACCGCCAGAAAAGCTTCTGCTCTGTGCTCACAGCTTTTATTTCTTTGAAGCCTCTGTGCACTGTTTCCACTTGACCAAAACCACAGGGAGTTCAATTATCAAAGAATCACTCCCTTCTGAGAATTCTTAAAGGAAAATACTTCCATTCTGAGATAAGACAGCAAATACAATCAGTTCCCCATTCACTCTGTAGGATGCTAAACAATGTCAAATTGAATTCTCTGTAGTGGGAAGTTTGGAGCGGACTTTTTTCAGCTACAGACACATCCATATAATGTCAGTGGGGGCAGTATTGCTAATTCATCCTTGTGTCACGTCTGGGACAATTTTGAATGCCAGACTGACTTCTCCCTCTCCCCAGGACATTATTGAGCCATTCCCATGGCTCTGCATTGGCACACTCCAATGCTTCCTGTCAGCAGGGCTAATGTCTTATTAAAAAGGGGTGAGGGGAGGAGGGTACATCTTGTGATGCAGCATACCATAGTTGTTAAGATAGACACTTATTGAAACAAATATGCTTTGAAATGACACTTGGGGATCTTCTTTACTAATACAGAGATTTATATTGCAATAGAATTTTGAAAATTAAAGAAGAAAAAGACACTATGATTTGTTCAAGGTCCATTATATGTCAGGCATTTGTTGTCTCATTTAATCATAACCACAGTCCTGGAAGGTAGACCTTTGTGTTTCACTCTTTATGAAGGAGAAAAGGGCTCCAGTGAACTAAAAAACTTGCCCAATGTCACAAGAATCAGTGTTTGAACCCGAGCCTCCCAGATTACTCATTCTGTGTGCATTTCACTGACCTGCTCACTTTACACTAACATTTTAGTGGTAGGAAAATAAATCTGTCTTACAAAATTTAGACATTACAAAACCAGATTCTCGGTTACTGGATGCAGACCTGAAAGTATAAGAACACAAAATCCATAGGTGAGAGTACTATGTTCATTGTTCTATGAAGAATGGAATTAAAGTTGAGGACACAGACCAAAGAATAAAGTTGATCCTCAGGATATTCCCAGGAGTGTGGCTAAATAATAAATGAGAATCAACTCTTTGATATTTTTTTTTAGGAAATATGACTACCTGTTTAATGTTCTAATTTAGTAGTTAGAGTGAGAGTATACACACACACACACACACACGCACACACACATACACTTCAAAGGGACACATACAGAATGTTGTCCATTCCAGTATCTCCAAACTCCCACTCAGAAGGAGTTGTAGCTATGAATGTAGAGTCTAAAATCTGACTATTGGATCATCCTGATGCCAGGATATACTAGATGAATGACTTTGGGAAAATTACATAGGCATCTTAGCATGATTTTTCTCTTGTATTAAACCATTAGTATGGTTTTCCTATTGCATTAATAGTAATGCAAAAACCACAATTACCTTTGCACAAACCTAATATGAATTAGAGGTAAAAATATCTAACTCATATAGATGTATATCAGATAGGATGTATGTGTTGTGAGCAACAGAAATCTCAACTAAAAACAATAATTTTACCCTCATGGAACTGAATATTCCAAGAATTGATCTGGTTTAAGGTGTGGCTTCACTCAGGACTCAAACAAGGTCATCAGAATCCACTTCTAGAATCTGGTTCCTTCCTATTTTGGCTCCAAAAACAGGCATACAGTGGGCCTCTGGCATATATTGACTACAGCAGTTTCAAGCTCCAAATCGTTATGTCCAGTGAAGAACATGTGAATCTATGCACTAGAATTCCCAGAGTATGTATTAAGGCTCATTGTTATTGAACTAGCTTACACTATATACTTACCCCTAAATCAATTACTGTGACCATTTGATGAGATACTCTGGTTTTAGCTATGATATTCTTAATAGAGGACTGGGCTGAATAGCATATACAGGGTACTTAAACTTAGAGGTTTGGATACAATTACCAGGAAGTATAGTGTCAAACCAAATAACAGACAAAAAGAAGCTCTTTAAAAGAAAATAATATTTATTTGGGTAGGAGCATCAAAATGGGAATGTGTGTGCCATAGTAAATTATGTGGGTATTCTGGGTGATAAAGACAAAGTTTAAAAAAAAATAAGGAAGATTGCATAATTGTTTTGAGATAACTATCCTGGACTACAAGGATCGATAATAAGGGTTGTGCCAGTCGGAGACTGGAGAGGCAGCTGCTGGGCAGATATTCTTGCAGAAATACTTTTTGTGTGAGGTTGAGATGGCCTTTATGCAAGGTTGTGATTTTTAAGTCTTTTGTGATAGTTCTTGTTATCAGACATTCATGCATGAGAAGCCTCTCTTCATGGTTTTCCCCAGCTTCATTTTTCAGAGCTTTTAATGTAAGTGATTCCATTTTGATTCTGACAACTTTCACAGTAGATAGAGAAGAAAGAAGGCCCAGACTTTGAGAATTATAACACTTTAATATTAAAAGGTTGAGAGAAGAAAAACCACAAGTGGAAACCAAGAAAGAGTAATCAATGAGATAGGATAAATAACCAAGAGAATATCACATCTGTAATCCCAGCGCTTTGGGAGGCCGAGGTGGGTGGATCACAAGGTCAGTTGATTGAGACCATCCTGGCTAACACGGTGAAAACCCGTCTCTATTAAAAACACAAAAAAATTAGCCTGGCGTGGTGGCAGGCGCCTGTAGTCCCAGCTACTCGGGAGGCTGAGGCCGGAGAACGGCGTGAACCCGTGGGGGCGGAGTTTGCAGTGCGCTGAGATTGCGCCACTACACTCTAGCCTCCGCGATAGAGAGAAACTCTGTCTCAAACAACAACAACAACAACAACAACAACAACAACAGAAACCAAGAGAATATGTTATCCTCAGAGCCAAGTCAATCACTTATAGGAGGACAGAATGACTAACTGACTGAAATACTACTGATACATTAAGCAAAAGCAGGACCTACATCTAAGAAGTAACAAGATCCTTGATGACTTTGGTAACAATGATTTCCGTGATGTGGTGGGAGCAAAAGTCTGATTGCCATGGGTTTATAGAAAAGAGAGGAGAGAAATTGGAAAAATAGATAGAGCTTTCAAGAGGTTTATTGCAAAAAGGGGCAAAGAAACGGGAGCTGGTGAAATGGGTGGAGTAATGAAAAGTTTTCTCTAAGATGGGAGAAATAACATTATATTTCAGTGATGGTAAGAATATTCGGTAACGACTAAAAAGTTACTGATGAAGGAGAGAGGGGAGAGCTACTAAAGTGACACCCCAAAGGAGGTGAGAGGAGATGGGATGCAGTAGAGGGATGGGCTTTGGATAGAAGCATGGACAGGTCACTTGAAGTAGCTGTATAGAAGGGAGGGTGGCAGGTCCTGATAGGTTGGCGGCTAGATGTCATAGTGGGATTCTGGGGAAGGCGCCTATGGTTGCTCCAAGTTTCTTCGTGAAGTAAGAAGGAAGGTCATAAGCTGAGAGTGAGAATGGAGAAAGAGGTATTGGGGATTTTCAGAGAGAAGAGAAATCATAAAATGTATATATATTTTTTAGGACAATGGAAGACTGAATGGACACAGGGGATGTAGAATATGATTATTGAGCAGCATTTTAAGGGCCTATAGGTAGCTATTTTCATGAATTAAAATAAGATCTATCAGCTTATTTGTTTGTTTTTTCCCAGCTACATCTAATTTCTTAAGTACAGGAATGGAGTTAGAAAAGAGTTTGATTTAGCCAGGACTGTGGTATCAGCACTAAAATGAAGTGGAAAAGAGGCGAGTGAATCAGGGAATAGGGATTTCATGTCACCTTTTTGGCTTAAACTTCTGACTTCTCTTCCGAAAATTACTGCAACAATTTCCTAAATGACGTCTTTGCCTTAACGCTGCTCCTCTTACATTCCTTCTCAGCATTGGAGCCAGAATGATTTTTCTGAAGAACAAATTTGAGATTGCTCTCTTCTTTAAAACTCTTTAATAGTTACCCACTGCCATAAGGATAAAGTCCAAAACTTCTTAACATAGTTTCTATGGACCTTTTTGATCTGGCCTTTGCTTATTTTTTAAACCCAATTTCTTTCCATTTCCTCTTTGCACTCTTGAATTCAACCAAAATTAATGGATTTTAATGCCATGCTCTTCCTAGCTTCTGGAACAATCTTCTCTTATGTTCACATTCTTTTCCCGGGTAACTCCCATTTGTCTGTCAGGACTCAGTTTAAAACATTGATTCATCCAGGTGATTGTCTCTGCAATCCCAAGGCTGTTTGTTGTCCTCCATTCTTGTTGGCTTTTACTCAAAAGATTTCCTTTGAAGAATGTTTTTGCCCTATTTAAAAATGAAAAAAAAAAAAAAAACTTGGAATAATACTAATCTAGATTCTAGATTAATCTTTTCATTTCACAGGTTCAAATCCATAGGTAATTAGTGGGAGAGCCAATTATCTCAGTAGCCTCAATTCCTTTTTCTTTCATTCCAGTTTCTTTCCATTCATGTAACTGTGATCACTCCCCTGACTGCTGCAGTTTCTTTATTCTCAAATATTCACACTTACAGAGTGCATGGTACCATAACTAGACCTCTGATGAGCAGGATCATAGCTGCTTTCAAAAAACTTCTACTCTCACAGGGAGAGAGTTATCAACTAATCATTATTACATCATGGAGGTGATGCAATATTAGGGAATATGCATAATATGTGCCTAATTTCTAATTCTAGTTTATTGTTGATTATTTTCTTGTGTGTTGATTTCATTGATCAAACTGTAAATTCTTTGCACACAAAGTGCATCTTTGGTTTTTTTGTGTGTCTTTCATCATTTCTGCTTAATGTCTAGGATAGGGTCTGCCTCCTACCAGGACCTTAATAAAACTTACTGATAGAATGCACTAATTCACTGCTTTCTAGTTCCTGTAAAGCAATGAATGTTTGGCTATACCAAGCAAGGAATGTAAAGAAATTTCTGAATCAGGTTGCCTCTAATCCTATTAAAAATGATAAAAATTATATTGAAGAAAGTTCTTCAACTTAAAAGAGATAGTGATATCATACTAATAATTTCTAACACTGAGTCATGTGCTCCCCAAAGTACTTTATTTATGCTACTTAATTTAATGGTCACAATAAACCAATTCTGTCATTATTATTATTATCGTTTTACAAATGAAGATACTAAAACACAGACTTTGAAGAACCTTTTAAAATCGCATGGCCAAAAAATTACAGAACTGGGATTTTAACCTAGGCAATCTGACTTATTGCACATATTTAATAAAATTACTGTTTTCCTTCAGGTGCCAATTAGCAGACCAGAACATCTTTTTCAGGCCCTGTTTTTTCAAAAACTTACTTTGTCTTAGGCAGGATGATTATATCTGGTTTGAAGGATTATATTATATTCACATATAGGGTCTTCCTATACTGATAGTATATTATATATACTACAGTTATGTCTGATTAGAGACATTTCCTTATATTTTGAGCAACACTCATAGTTTTACCACTGCTGGCATTAAAATGATTACAATGCATGTGATCATTTACATTTTCTGAAGCTGATAATTAAATTAGAAACTTTGAAAATCAGATTTTTTTTTTTCTGGAAGAATTGAAAAGAATAATTGAATCAGAAGAATTGAAAACCTGATTAATCTGCATGAAATGCATTTGAGTATTTTCCCCAAATAAAGCTATTACTAATTTAAAATATTTTCTGCATCATGAGGTCAGTCTGTTATGCAGTGATTAATAGTTAAAGCAGTTTGTTTTCCATCACACAGAAGCTAATATTAGATAACCTCTACTCATAAGCAGACAGGCTACTTTAAGCTTTCCTTTCAGAACTGGGCCAACTCTCCAGAGAACCCAGGCTCCCTTATTTGGAGATGGATCTATAAATTGACTGATATTCACACATACCAAAAAGGCTCTTGGGAAAGCCTTTGAGAAGGTCAACCCCCCCACAGGCTACTCACTAAAAGATAAATGAAGGAAAACAGTTTTTATTAGACATTTACTTTTTTGGATAAAGGTAGAAGTTCATGCTCACAAATAGGATCTTCTTATAGCATACTATAGTCACATCTAAAATCCTTCTCTGCTTACAGTATACTATCCTATATTCTTGAATTTGGACTTAGGATTCATGGTTCTGCTGCTAGGACAGCCCTATGCTACACATTTTCCTATAATATTTAAAGTGTCTTAGAGGTGTTTCAGATGTTTTAGACAGCTGCCCTCACCTTTCAGTCAGCTAAAGGGCAAATGGAAAGCACTATTGCCACTGCTAAAGAAAAAAGACTGAGAATATAAAGACGATAAAGATTTTTAAAGAACAAATGGCAACTTAACAAGACAAGCAGCGGTCAAATGTGCAAGAAAATCAGTAAAAAGCTATTGCTTTTTGAAACATCAGAGAAGTTCCTGCTTTAAAGTCTTAATCTTGTTAAGATAAGAATTTGTCAATCAGCTCAGTGGGAAAATTGGATTATACTTTGACCCATGGTTGGATGAGTTGCAGATTATCTTTCAGAACAAGAAATTAAATAAAACTAAATTCAATAAATTCAATTCTTCCTTGATGTAGGACATAAATATTCTCTAGCCACCATCTTTTCCCTTTTCCTCCCTTCCTTCCTTCCTTCCTTCCTTCCTTTTCCAAAAAAGATAAAATGCTGCTTATACAAAGACTTTCTCCAGGGAATGAGCAAAGTCATTCTCCAGGAAAAAAAAAAAAAAAATCCTCTACCCAATTGTCAGAGGCGTTCAAACCAGAGTGACTCCATTTTGAATGAGGGCTAGAAAAATGAGGCTGAGACCTGCTGGGCTGCATTCCCAGAAAATTAGGCATTCCTAGCCTCTAGACATTTACAGTTAAGGGAACAAATTAATAATGTTTACTAAACAGATCCAGACTGGGGAGTGTCCAGATATCTCCATATCTGAAGAACAAAGGCATTCTTATTTTGCTTTAAAGATATTAATATCGATTCTTGAAAATATAGTGATTAAGAAAATTAATCCTTTATCACAAACCCTTGTAGCAGAGCACATCTCCCCATATAAACAAGCATTGTGCCCATGGTGGACGTGTTCCTCCTCTTACTTTCGGGAACATCCTACTCTTGTCTATGGAGTAGCTGTTCTTTCAATACTTTACTCTCTTAATAAACTTGCTTTTACTTTGCACTACAGACTCACCATGGATTCTTTCTTGCTCAAGATCCAAGAACCCTTTCTTGGAGTCTGGATTGAGGCTCCTTTCCTGTAACACAGTTATTACTTAAAATCCTTCCATTATAGTTTTTTCTTCTCTCCGTTATAGTCCTTTGCATTTACATAGTCTTGTTGATTTTTCAGTCACTCTTATAGACATCGGTGATTGTCTGCTTAAAGGCTATTTCCCTTTTCTTACTAATGAAACTCTTCTGTCTTTAGGTGTTAGTATTCCTTTCCCTGAAGGTATGCTTTGAGAAAGGCTAGCCTTTGCTACAGGGCAGAAATCTTGATAACCCATTATGTTTATTAGATAATTATGGCTTGACTAAGCCAATGTCGGTAATTCCATTGCCTACTGATCAGAATGGGTTAAGAAGTAGCATGTGACCTAATTCAGGCCATTGGAGACCTAATTCTCCAATGAAACATAAGGAGATGGCTGAGGATTCAGAAAAAGGTTTTTTAGATCTTAAATGATACACAAGGATTTCTTTTATTTTCCCTCTTTTTCCACCTCTGGACATTGCTGTTTATGCATGTACTGCTATACCCATTTTGAGTCTGTGATAAGAGCTGGCTAACAAAATGAGAATAGCAGAATGGAAAATAAACCTATGAGTACTGATTTTTTTTTTCAAAAGAAATCACATTTCATCAAAACAATTTGAAACAACAAATAAATTATACTTATTTATTCATAAATAAAACAATTATTTATGAAGAAATAACATCAATATTTATTGATAGACATAAAAAATAAGTTTTCAAGTGGTTTTAAGGATTAAAAGAGAAACTACACAATATCAGAACAAGCCAAGGAAATACATTTCTTCATCCTTTCTGGCACACAGTAGGTTCTGTTGGGGCTCAGAACTCTATTCCCCAAAGACTGGCAGTTTGACAGGCTGAAAGGCCTTGGAAGCTGCCACAGAATCAAGGTCCTTCTAACCTTGTCTCGTCTCTTCCCTTCTCCCCAAGCACAAGGAAGGACTTTCTGGAATCTACTTCTCTGACCAAGAAAGCTTCTTTCCAAAAGAAATGCAGTTGTCTTGAGACTTCTTCCCTAGGGATCTGATCAGCTAACCAGAAAAGAGCAACCACCAGAGAAGAGATTGTGAGTAAAAACCACACCCCAGAGACTTTTTATCTGTTCTTCTAAGGGCAGCTCCAAAAGTTTACCTGGGGAACTCTGTCTACATATTAAGAGTACCTTTGCTCCTATGCAGCACTGTCCCTCACCTTCCCATAAGGTTTGTCACCCACTTCCCAGGTTTATACATCTCTCTTCCATGAAGAGAATATTTAAGCCCAATCATCTGTCTCCTCTTCAAGTTCATATTTTGTCTGGCTTCCATCAACACTTGTGCATGTAATAGTAATGAATTTGGTCTACTTTTCCCTTGTTAGCCCATTTTACGTTATAGGGATGTTTGTCATAACGTTTTATAAGGGGGAGAAAAAAGATCATCCCATGTCTTCCCCTATAATTTTCAGTATATCACTAATCAGATTCTTGTTTATCCTTTTTGTTTTGGTATTTTGTTGTATGTGGGTACCCTGTAAATGTTTGATACTGTTGCTGTCCATATAGAAGAGTCTTCTGAGTTAGGTCACTGCTGTTGGATTTCAGTCAGTGAAGAATGTGTAAGTCAGGAATGTGCGTAAAATCACCTTCCTACCTCTCCCTCTTAATCTTCTATGATTCCTCAAACCCATTTGAATCTTTAGCTAAACACCATCAGTATATTTCTTTGACACTGATATCCTCTCTTCTACTTCAGTGCCACTGTCTATTGTATGTGACGTAACCCTATGCTACCTCTGCTGCTCCTATCAGTGGATGTAGCCTTCAAGTGATATTCGTGGGATTTGTGGAGTCACTGAACAATAGAAAAATCTGTTTTCAACTCTGATTACAAGAATGTAATGATTCTTCCTAAAATAAAAGGAGAAATCCTTCTCTTTAGCAACATAGGAGAGGATGAAAACAAAAATGCAGCTACTGTTCTGAGCAAAGAGAAGAAAAGCCATTTCAAGAGTTAATGAGTAAAGTTTTTATTCAGCAAGCAATTTCAGAGCAGATGGGTTGGGGGAGGATAAAGGAAGAAAGCAAAGCCTTTGTAGAAACCATTTGGTTAAGACTTAGTTCTTGAAACAAACTGAATAATAGCAGGGACTCAACAGTAAGTCTTCTAACAGGATAAAATGAGGCTCCATCACAGACAGCATGCATTTGCACACTGGAGTGCACCAGGAGAAGCAGAACTTGGAAGAAACGGTTTCTTACAGCTTCCTTAACTCAGAGAGTGATTTCAATAATTCTCAAAAAGTTCTTTCTGACTGGGCGCAGTGGCTTACACCTGTAATCCCAGCACTTTGGTAGGCTGAGACCGGCGGATCATGATGTCAGGAGTTCAAGACCAGCCTGGCCAACATGGTGAAACCCCGTCCCTACTAAAACTACAAAAATTAGCTGGACACGGTGGTGTGTGCCTGTAATCCCAGCTACTTGGGAGGCTGAGCCAGGAGAATTGCTTAACCAGGAACCTGGAGGCAGAGATTGCGGTGAGCCGAGATCACACCACTGCGCTCCAGCCTGGGCTGTAGAGCAAGATTCCATCTCAAAAAAAAAAAAAAAAAAAAAAAAAAAAAGTTCTTGTGGTGTTCACAAAATTCATCCAGGTATTTTGAAGCATAAGTACTTTTACTGGGTACTTACTCCTACTGTTTTTAATAGGTGCTATAAATTAGCAAAATAAAACGATCCAAACTCTGATAGGTCAGGGTCCATTAGGAAACAAAAAGCTATCAAAATAGGGTTCATTTGAGGAGCGGTTAATAAAGGTTAATAAAGGGGACATTTATAAAAGTATCAGCAAGAGAAGTCACAAGAGCATGCTTGGGACCTTTCTAAACTCCCACTAGTATTATTTTTATCTTCTTACCTGGCTGTTCATTTGTATCCTTTAAGGTATCTTTTGTAATAAACTAGTAATCTTGCAAGTAAACTGTTTTCCTGAATTGTGAGCTGCTTTAGCAAATGATGGAAAGTGAGCAGGGGGTCATGGGAACCTTCAATTTGTAGCCAAGTTGAACAAAATATTGGGCAACCTGGCGATCTACCACTTGAAGTTGGCATCTGAAGGGGGGGAGGGAGACGGGTGGGCAGCCATGTGGGTCTGAATCCTTAACCTATGGGGTCTGTGCTAACTACCGGGTGTTAATGTCAGAATTACTTTTTATGGGAAACCCACACATCTTGTGTCAAAAGTGTTCCATGTTGAATGTATCGAGAAAAAAATAGTTTTTTTTTTTTTTTTTTCTTGAACAGCTAGTAACAGCAGGATGATATTGCCACCCCAAGGTCTAAAGGGACAAAGGGACAGAGAAGTCACTGGAACCCAGAGAGAAGGTCACCTGTCAGGAGCCATGACCATTGGTAGAGGGATTCTCATAGGGATAACAAGAATTGCAACAGGCTTTAGGCATAATTATAGTTAGAAACTGACCAGGGTGTGCTTTGACCCGCCTCCCTGAAACTGCTGAGTAACTGAGAGTCATGTAGCATGCTGACCACCTAATCCCTAACTGTTCCTATAGATAGAATCTCTGGCACTGGACCTTTTAACCCAAGAATTGCTTAAAGTGTTTTTCAGATCCCGAATTCGCAGAATGGCTGACACTAGGCTGTCTGAAGACCCCCACCAAAGAACTGACTCAGCACAGGAATGCAGTTTCGTCTTCCTGTTCCACAATTTCACCCCTCACTTCTCAACCAATCAGTGATCACCACAATACCCATCACCTGCCCAGACTCTTTAAAAGCCCTAACCACAAACCTCTCAAGGAGGCAGATTGGAGGTTTCTTCTGGTCTCTTCAATTGACTGCATGATGATTGATTATTAAACTCTTTCTCTGCTGCAACCCCCAGTGTCTCAATATATTGACTAATTGCATCAGGCAAAGGACTTGTTATGGTTACAGTATGCAGCCAGTCCTGACTGGCTCTTCAGGGAAGAAGCTGAGGGAATACTTTTCCTAACCTCCCTCTCTTTCTTCACTCTGATATTCTGCTGGTCCTTCCTATAGACTGAACCCAGCCAGAAGGACAAGAGGCAGAGGAGCTTGTTGATCCAGTTCATGGAGGTCAGCCTGCTGCAAGATGGGGGATAAGGGGAAACTAGAGATGACTACCGTGATTCATATTAGGATACCTCCTTCATAAGCTTTAATGGTTTAAATCTGAGTGTACTTGTAGTACATCTGAACACAGTATTTATTCTACCCAAAATGCCTCTTAATTCTCCAGTCTTCTAAGTCACAGCAACCTCACCTCTGCTAACCCAAGCTCCATCTGGCTAAAGATCTAGTTCAAGACTTAAATCAAGTGTTCCTTCCCCAGGAAGGTAGTGTCTGTTTGTGTCTATCCCTGATGACTAGCTGAACCAGTTAGAATTAAGATCAGCTGCATAAAGAGAAACACCTAATAGGAGAATGGCTTAAATGTGATAGAAGTTTGTTCCTTACTTATGTAAATTTGATCTACTTAGAAAGATCCACAAATCTCAAGGAACTGTCCTGTAGAAAATGAATGAACTCACTCCATGTGCTAGGATCCCAGGTCAAAGCAGAGTTGGTCTACAAAGCTCATAATTGTCAGCTCACAACTTTAAGATGGAGAAAAAAAAAATAGTTTCTACAGGCTTGTAATAATGTCCAAATAATAATGTAAAATAAAAAACATAGAACAATGGTGGGAGAAAAGGACTTGAGAAACATTGCAAATACATTTTTTTAATAGTACGCAAGAAATGTAGAGAAAAAGGGATCTAGTCATGCCAGCTCTTTGAAAATAGCTCTCCAAATAATTTGTTCTCCAATAAGGGTAACGATTGCCTAATTATATGGTTCTCCAATTATAAGTACATTTGAGGAACTGGCACAGGAGGATAGGAAGAATTCTGCTAATGATGGTCAATGTTTTCAAACTACATAAAACCTTGGGTAATAGTTGAATGCAGACCCATTTACCCAGTTAACTTGGCTAATTGTACTAACTGCCAAGTAATTGGGGACGCTGTAACCCTGCAAACAGACATCACAAACAAGAGAATCATGTTTTCTTTGGTCAAATAATATCGGACTTCATTTGAAAAAGAGGTAACTTACAGAGAGACGTCTTGCTATCTGCTGTTACTGCCCTGGATTTTATCCAATTATATTGGCTACTCTATTTCAGTACTAATTTCAAGAATGTGCTATTCAGAGGACTGAGAGGAGAGAGAAAGAGAGCTGTGTCACATGCTGCTTCTTAATTCTCAGATAACTTCAGAGCAAGTTAAGCTCCATTTTAAAATGAATATTACAGACAATCATTTTGGAGAAACTAATTTTGCTCATTAGTATTTTTTTCAGTGATTCTTACAATGGTGGGGGCACTTCATATGAATACGGTGATTGTGCTCTGGAATGTGGTTGGGATTTTGTCAGTGGTCTAAACACTTCTACTCTGACTTTCTTGATGACTCTTGCTCCTGCTGTTGCTCTCTCCATTCCTTCCCACCCCAATTCCCCAGAATTCTGCTTATACCTCATATTAAGTAATATATAGAGTTTTAGAAATCATTTTGTGGAGAAATAATCTAAATATAGCTTCTGGAAGAAAATAATTTGAACTCTCAGGAGAGGGAAAGGAGGTTGAATATTTAGATAGGTTTACACTTGAACACCAACTTTATTAGCTTACGAGAATCCAAGAAAGGAAAGAAAAGAAAGGAAGAAAGGGAGAGAGGGAGGGAGGGCAGGAGGAAGGAAGGACAAGAGTAAGGATGAGTGGGATGGAGGGAGAGAAGAGAGAAAAATATCCTTCAAATCACAGGAGTGTTTGTGAACAACTAACTCAGTGAACTGATCCTGACCAGTACTATGGCATTTGAGATTCAAGATAGCAATCGTATCATAACTTTTGAAAGATATTTTACAAATCAAGAAAGCAAAACTTTCAAAGAGGAATGTAACATTGCTCCATAACATTTAGAGATTTATTTGGTAGAATTCTGAAGAATTTCATTCAATTGGCAGAGACTTAACACATTATACCTATCCATTAAGTCTGAAGAGAAGAGGTGAGAATAAAATTCTAACTAGATTTTTTTTACTGCTTTTGCTGCCATAAAAGGAAAATATGTCTCTCTACTGATTCAACATTGGTGTATGGCTTGTTTTATAGAACAAAATTTAAAGTAGTCTTGACTGTGCAGGAGTTTTCTACAGGTGTTCCAGAAAAGAAGTATGAATTCTCGTTTAAATGTTAATTCCCAAATAAAAAAGCACCAGGTTTGCTTTCATATGTCTTGGTGGAAATCAGCTAGAAACAGTTTATCTGTCCTTGAAAAAACATTTTTAAATTGGCTGTAAAGTTTCATCTTCCAGATGGGCAGCCTTAAGCGGGCCCTGCTGAGATGGCACATTAAAGGCCTAAATATGCCATCCGTCTACACATGAATTCCCCAGGTTGACAGTAAATATTTAAAGAGTTGCTGGTGTGTCACGAAAACAGAACTGCACCTTGCGTCTTTGTAGGATGGTTTATAAATAAATCTGTTTTCTACTTTTTCTTGTCTAATCATTTTTATTTAAAGGAGCTAAGCCAGCTGCATTTAAGGGCTCACCAGTACCTTGAGCCACATAGCTGAGTTACATCACCATCAGAAGCTACAAATAGCTGCCATTGTGTTCTATGGATGCTACCAATATTCATTCATATTTCCAGCAGAAAACACTGCTCTCTCTTACGGATGTAAAATGATACCACTTGCTCAGCAGTGAGACTATAGTTATATTCACTCATTCACATGCAAACACTGTTCTAGGCTCTGTTAAGTACTGAGTCTACAAAAACGATACTAGCAATCATGATAATGATAATGTTTATATCAACAGCTAAGCAACCACTGTCATCCACTGAGTAACCACTGTGTGGTAGGCATAGCCTTTTACTTAATACTTACGTAGGATTTTATTTAATCCTCTCAAAAGTATTTGAGGTGGATATAACCTTAGTTTTATAGATATGAAATCTTCAGCTCAAAGACAATAATGTTGTTATTGCCCTACAATGGTCAACCATGGAACTAAGATATGTTCTTCTAATGCGAAACTTACTGTATTTTTCTATTCATTTTAAACAAGTCAGTTACATTGATTATAAGGAAGGCACTTGCGTCTGACATAGATTGACCCATACTGAATGATGACAGACTGATCCCAAAGGCTCTAGCTATATAGGGGAAGGATGACTGCTAGGTGCAAAAAAAAAAAAAAAAAAAAAAAAAATAGGAGAAGGCAGATGAGAGAAAGCAAAGTGTATTGATTCGATGAGGAATGCTATGTGTAGTGAGAGATACAGAGTGATACCAATCTAAGTCTTCATCTGGATTTCTTGAAAGTTTTAGACTCCAGAATTACCAAAGACTTCCTTTTAATTCTGGACAACAATAGAAAGACTTGCTGCTGCTTATTGAGTGCTAACTCTGAATTAGGAATTGTACCAAGCGCTTACATACTCCATTCAATTCAATCGTACCAAATGCAACTGTGGGAGGTAAGTATATGTGCTTTTATGGTTTACTAAGGCTTGGTGAGACAAAGTGGTTGCTTTAAGTTCATATAGTTTGTAATTGCACACCCAGGATTTGAATCCAGTCAGTGTTCTTCATCACTATGCCTACTGTCTCCTATATAACTATATAACTAAGACAAGAGAAGAGTTATTTCACACAGAATTATATTCTACCCTTGACTTAATCTCCATCACCCTGAGACATTTCAGATAGGAATCAAATACAGAAAAAGTTGTGTTCACTCAATGAATGTATTGTGAGATGACATTTTAGCAGTCTAAATTTCATTGTTCAAAACTCCATGTTTTGTGTATGGGAGGTGATGGCAAATTTTAATATAGGGTGTATTTAGTGCATCTTGAGTTTAACTTCCATTTTTAAAGGCAATAATCTATTATATGGTATTTTTTAATGTAAGAAGCAAATTTCTATACTTGCTGAACAGACAACTGCATATCTAAAGACAATATTTTGCCAGCGATTAAGCTAATTATAATAACAACTAATATTTATTGAGCACTTACTACATGATAAGCATTCAGATATTTTATTTAATCTTGACAAAAAGATGATCAGGAACATCTGAAATCTTCTACAAAACAAATATTTTTAAGAACCTACTATGTGTTCATAAAACTCATATTCTAGAAGAAGTTGAAGTAGTTAACTAAATATCTCAACGTGAAGAAGTAAGTAATTGAGGAAAGAAATCAGAAAAAGGAGTCATTTTTTGTGCCATACTATCTTGAAGTTCTCTCTCTGAAATAATTTACTTTAGAATAACTTCAGGGCCAGTGATAAGAACAAACTTCACATTGAAAGATACCCACAATTCACACACATAATAATGCAATAATGACTTTGCTGTTTCAGAAGGTAGAACAACCTAACGTTGCTTTGAATATGTTTTGTTAAAAACAATTGAATATGTTCCAATGTTCAAAGCTGATGATTACAAAATTATTTATGTAATTGAAATATTCTTATTTTAAATAAAATATTAAAATATCCTTTTCAA
This sequence comes from Rhinopithecus roxellana, assembly GCF_007565055.1. Lineage (NCBI taxonomy): Eukaryota > Metazoa > Chordata > Mammalia > Primates > Cercopithecidae > Rhinopithecus > Rhinopithecus roxellana. The sequence continues at coordinate 1,300,805 of NC_044550.1, forward strand.
TAACACAAAATATTTCAGCAAGTGGGTGAGAAGCAGAGGCAATTTGAAGATGATGCCCCAACAAAACTTCTTTCTAAAATTCCACTCCTATTTTTTCTTTTATTTTTATCTAAATTAATGCACGTGAAAGTTGTACTTACCTCTTTCTGCTTTTGTTGTCATTTTTACTACCAGTGAAATATCACTAAGTTGTCAAATGTTGATCTTTTGTGGAGTAGAATATTCAAGTGCAAACAGAAGGGAGATGCATAACCAGCAAACTGGATCAACTGTGCAGTATGAAGGAAAATAGCTTCTGTTGCTTTTTTTGTTTCATTCATATCACATACAGTATTCATTGAAGGAAAAGCAAATAATCACCCCCAAATTCTGCTGTGAAATAACTGCAAAAACATTTATGTTTATTATGGTTCTCTATCCTTTTTTATGCATATAAACACAAAATACATGCAATATATGTGCTAATAATAAAATTGATTTTTAATTTAATATTTTATAAAATTTTTTCAATATCAATGAACATAAAACTACATCATGAGTTTTTTCTATGTGCATAGCATTCTGTTCTGTCATAGGATATTAATCATCTTTATTTGCAGGTCTTTGTTTTTCCCCCAAATTTTCAATATTATGGATAATATAGCAAAAATATAATACATAAATGTCATTATATATAAACATACATCTATATATATAAAACAATATTTTTATATAACTATATAAGTAGGCATATAAAATAAAATTTACCAGAAGTAAAATTGTTAAATCAGATACTATGCTCATTCAAATGGAGTAATACATACTACCAAAATGTCTACCAAAAAGATGGTATCATTTTACATCCCTAACAACAGAATGTAAAAGTACTGTACTAATGTTACTACATCTTGCTAAGACCTGGTATTACCATGCTTTTAAAACTCTCCCATACTGAGAAGTAAAATATAATGTACTTTTCTTTTAAATGTGCATTTCTTTAATTTCTAGTGAATTTGAACATACCATATAGTTCATGAATTAGCATTTTATATATGTGCCCACTGTTTTGTCTTTTGTTAAATAAACAAATTATTTGCCATGTGTATTGCAAACATACTTTAGTTTGTCATTTACATTTATTTTTATGGTAGTTTTTATTTCAAGAAATATATTTGAATTTGTTCAATCTAATTTATATTCCTAACCGATAGTTCATTGCAAACTGCTTAAAATGAAACTCATAAATGGAATCACATGTGATCAAATGTGCTTTGGCAGTTGAGTCCGAGAGTTTTCACTATTAGTAGATTTTTCTACTATCACTAGCTAGAGCATTAAGAGAACTTTGCTATCATTTCCTAGTATTTTCCATGCTCAGTCATTAAAACTTCAAAAGCCATGGTAGAAAATAAAACTGAAACTTCATGGATAGATGAAATAAAATTGAGCTAGTTATAAATACAGCATTTTTTATATTAACTTGATGCACTTACTTCACTAGAGGTCTGGTTAATCAGCCCAATCCTTTATACTTCCGAACTTTAGATTCCCCCTTTGCTAGCTAAACTCATATTGTTGTATAACATGACATTTAAATACCTTAGAGATCACTTGTCTCTTCATTTCTCAAATGACATTAACAACTCACATAAGTTGTTAATAACTTGATCAAGATTACTCTGTAGCAAGATTAAAAACTAGGTCTTTGGATTTTTACACTGCATTATACTTCTCTTCCATGGGTCAACATCGGAGATATTTGCTGATTTTAATTTCAATAAATTGTTTGAATTTTGAAAAAAACAAAAAACAAAAGTAAAATTCTGTGGCGGATCAACACATTGAGAGAGAATCCTAGAGAGAGAATATGTTCCTTTGTTGACCAGAGTCCAGAATAAGACTTTTCAGTTGCTTTATTGCTACTCCCAGCCCAGGAATCCAGGTTTTAATCAACAGTCCTAAGAGAAAGAGGCACCCTACCTGAGAAAGAAATAGAAACTGAATTCACATTTTTAAAGGAAATTCTTCATGAAAGATTGAGATATTATAAAATAAGCAAAATTTCCAAAACCCTGGGCAGAGGACTAGAACTCAGTCTCATGGTTCAGGTGATTTGAAATATATCTGCAAAAGGAGCACCAAAATGTAGCTGACAAGGGCAAAATAAAGTAAGAGTCAGGTGCAAAAGTCGGGATTTTGGGCAGGTCAAATGGATAAAAGTTGGCAAAAGTCAAAGGTAGACCAGAAAGTAAAACTGGGTAAGAAGTTCCATAAGAAAGCATTAGATCGGCCGGGCGCGGTGGCTCAAGCCTGTAATCCCAGCACTTTGGGAGGCCGAGACGGGCGGATCACGAGGTCAGGAGATCGAGACCATCCTGGCTAACACGGTGAAACCCCGTCTCTACAAAAAATACAAAAAACTAGCCGGGCGAGGTGGCGGGCGCCTGTAGTCCCAGCTACTCCGGAGGCTGAGCCAGGAGAATGGCGTGAACCCGGCAGGCGGAGCTTGCAGTGAGCTGAGATCGTGCCCCTGCACTCCAGCCTGGGCCACAGAGCGAGACTCCGTCTCAAAAAAAAAAAAAAAAAAAAAAAAAAAAAAGCATTAGATCAATTGGACTGAGCTGCTGGCTTCAATCATCTCTTTCTTCACATGGTCCAGGGTTGGGTTTCTGGCATTCCAAGTTTTTCTTTTTTGTTGTTGTTTTAGAGACAGAGTCTTGCTCCATTGCCTAGGCATTAGAGTGAAATGGCCACCATGCTTGGCTAACTTTTTAAAAAGTTTTTGAAGAGATAGTGTCTTGCTATGTTGCCCAGGCTGGTCACAAACTCCTGGCCTCAAGAGATCCTCCTGCCTTGGCTTCCTAAAACACTGGGATTATAGGCATGAACCACCACACCAGGTCAGCCCCAGAGCTTTCATTTGAGATGAACATTGTTCTTAGTCCAGTCACTTGGATGCCAATGAGCTAATCCTGCTCTCATTTTAGGTTTATTACATGGGTTTTGGTGTCAGAAAATCTCAGTTTCAAATCTCAGATTCACTGTATTATTAACTATGTGACTTGTGGAAAATTTGGGTATACTCTTTCAATCTCAATTTAGATAAAAATAACTACCCCACTGGGCTCACATTAAAAATATGTATATAATGTAACAAACTATATATATATAGCTTAGCTTAAATGGCACATAGTAAGATCTCAATAAATGACCTGTAGGAGGTTAGGACTCTTTCTGTAATAACTTTATCAAACTTTTAGATTTTTAAAAATCTTCTAGTTCACACTCAGTGGTCCAATTAAGTTTCTTTTTATCATACTTTTTAAAAAAGTAACATAAAGATAATGGAAAGATAAAAGTAATTCTGTTTTGGCTTACATTTTGTGTCCCATGTTTACTTTGGTGCATGAATGGAAACAAATGGAAACAAATAAGATATTAATTCTAATTATAAAGTGAAGCTAGAATTTGAACAAACAAACACAAAACAACCTCTCAATTTCCTAATAAGTCACAAGTCTCAAGAGAGATGAATAAATGGCATCTTAGTTCTGCAGTCATGTACATAACTCTTTTAAATTTCTGATTATAATTCTCTAATTTGTACAAATGATGAGCATTTCCCTGGAGCTTGAGTTGTTCAGGACACTAATAACAGAAGATTTGCATTCTTGTATTTCAAGATAGATTTTCATTGCAAATACAGAAGAGCCACGTGTCCCTGGAATTTAGATATTACAATCACAGATACTTAAAAAAATAAGTAAATTTACTAAAGGCAGACACAGTATAAAACTGAATGTGATGAGAAAATAAATTCACTTATCATACAAAATATTCTGTTAGTAATTGATTTGTCTAACATTCATAAGTCTCTCTTGAAATTCAGATATAAAATTTATCATACTCGTTTTCTTATCTGTTTTATTCAGGTGTCATGAAAATTCTTAAATTATTAAAAGGCTTATTAGTCCTTTTAACTTCTGACTACTCAACAAGGTGTGAAATTTCTTTGAATAGTAAACTAATGCATAGTGAAATGATTAATATTATTATAATATATTACATGTTTGTCCTCTTTTAATGACCACCAATATATCTTATTAGTGATATATTTAATATGCATATATATCTTCTCCCTCTCTCTCACTGACTCAGACACACAAAATAAATCACTGCTGTTTCCAAGTTTAGGTTTAGAGCTCCAAATTACATTAATATTTTCTTTGGCATAAAGAGATTTTCTCAAGTTTCTAAGATAAATCTATTTTTAGAGTTAACATAATTGTAAAGAGGGAGGTTATTGCTACACGGCCATACATTTTCTTTTCAGTACAAGAAAGGGAAGAAGGAAGGGAGGAAAGAAGGGAGGAAAGAAGGGAGGAAGGGAGGAAGGGAGGAAGGGAAGGAGGAAAAGAGGGAGGGAGAAATGGAGGAAGGAGGGAGGAAAGGAGGGAGGGAGGGACGGAGGGAAGGAAGGAAGGAAGGAAGGAAGGAAGGAAGGAAGGAAGGAAGGAAGGAAGGAAGGAAGGAAGGAAATTGTTTTTAAAGACAGAGTCAATTAGGAGACATGAATTTCAACTTCACAATTATAATTAAGTCTGGTGAAATGGGTGGGAAAGTAAATACCAAGTAGGACTAACTTTTTCTGGGAGCAATTTGAAGCTCTCCATCAATCTCCTTAAATTTTCATGTGTGTATATATTTTTTAAAAAATTTTATTATTATTATTTTTTTTGAGATGCAGTCTTGCTCTGTTGCCCTGGCTGGAGTGCAGTGGCACAATCTCGGTTCACTTCAACCTCCGCCTCCCAGGTTCAAGCAATTCTCCTGACTCAGCCTCCTCAGTAGCTGGAACTACAGGTGTGGGCCACATCTGGATATTTTTGGATTTTTTTTTTTTTTTTTTGTATTTTAGTAGAGATGGGGTTTCACCATATTGGTCAGGCTGGTCTTGAACTCCTCATCTTATGATCCACCCTCCTCAGCCTCCCAAAGTGCTGGGGTTACAGGCGTGAGCCACCGTGCCTGGTCGAATTTTCATATATTTTGTTAAATTAATGCCACTTCTAGAAGTGTAGTTAATAAAGAAAGATCAGAGACGTACCGACATATTTATGAAAACATAGTAAACATATCAATATTTTACTATAACAAATTGAAACCCCTAAAATACTTAGAGTATGGAACTAAATAAATTTTTATTGGATCTGTTTACATAATGATAGGGACAGGAGGCAGGGAGATTCTGGGCAGAAGAGACCCGGTCCCTCAAGTCAAAAAGCCTGATAGCGTAGCCCGAAGTGAGAACTTACATCCCTGGGCCGGGGCGGTGGCTCACGCCTGTAATCCCAGCACTTTGGGAGGCCGAGGCGGGTGGATCACGACGTCAGGAGATCGAGACCATCCTGGCTAACATGGTGAAACCCCGTCTCTACTAAAAATACAAAAAATTAGCCGGGCATGGCGGCGGGCGCCTGTAGTCCCAGCTACTCAGGAGGCTGAGGCAGGAGAATGGCGTGAACCTGGAGGCGGAGCTTGCAGTGAGCCGAGATCGTGCCACTGCACTCCAGCCTGGGTGACTGAGCGAGACTCTGTCTCAAAAACAAAACAAAACAAAACAAAACAAAAAAACAAACAAACAAAAAACTTACAACCCTGTTTTCCTGCTCGAATGTTGCCTTTTCTGAAACCACCCAAGGCCTGCCCCACCCCCTATCCTGTGCCGGTGAAAACCCCATCCTTGGCTGGCAGAGAGAAGAGAAGCAGATGAACTAAGGCTGGGCATCAGAGAGAAGCAGCTTGACTTCAGAGGGACAGCTTGACATTGGTACTTTGGAGGATAATCTGACCAGAGATGGCGGGATTTCAGGGGAAGAATACCTCCCTACCCTGTCCCCTTTTCAGCTCCCCTTCCTGCTGAGAGCCACCTCCATCACAATAAAATCCCCCACATTTACCATTCTCCGATTAATTTTGTAACGTCATTTCTCCTGGACGCTGGACAAAAGCTTGGGTGCCACGAGTGCGGATACAGAAGGCTGTCACACCGACCCTTTGCCCTCGCTGGAGGAAGGCGGCTGCCTCATACGAAAAAGCAGAGGGCCCGCTGAGTTGTTAACACTTAAGCTGTCCTCAAACAGCAGAGCTAAAAGAGTACTGTAACACTTCTTCTGGGCCTCCAGGGGTCGCAGGCATCCCCCTAGACTCTACTGCGGGGCCGGTATGGAGTTTGCTCCTGCTGGTGCCCAAAAGGGCTCGCCCCAGCTCCTGCACTCATTCACCTGCTTGCTCCCTCCAGCAAGCAGTGGAATGCGGCAGGTCCGAATGAGTGGAGTTTGCCCCTACCAGCACCGAAGCAGCTGGCTAGTTCCTTCGCTCTTGTACTCAAGTTCCTGCCCGCAAAAAAGGGATACTCAAGTATCCTGCTTCATCAAGACAATACTACAGAGCATGTAACTAATTTTAAATTAATGTCTAGGAACATGGAAATGTGCTTATGATAAAAAGTTAATTGAAAAAAGAGAATGAATATTATAACCTCAATTTTGGAATAATATCTGCCAAAATGTTAACCCCTGTAATTATTAACAGATGATGTGATTGGGAGAAACTTTTATATTCTATTTATACATTTCATATTTTCTGCAATAAACATGTAATGTATCTAATCATAATAAAATAAAAAATGATACAGATGGCATATAAAACTTGTACCTATAGCTGCAATCTCTTATGAGCACCGGAGCTTAAACTGGCAAATGACTTCTGATATCACACTACAAATTATTTCTCTGATTAGCTCAAGCTCCACATATACCCCAAAATCTGCTATTTTTCAGTAATTTCCTAATTCTGTTGATTTAACTACCATCTGCTTAGTTACCCAAGTTAGATATTTAAATTCATCTTGATCTGTTTCTCATTTATCGTTCAAAATAATTAGCTCTAAATTCTAGTGCATCATTTCTCCTAAATGGCTAAGTACGTCTTCTCTGTAAATCAATAACACTTACAGTTCTAAACATGTTATAGAAAGTTAACAAATACATATTTGAATTCTATTTTTTAGAGAGTTCAAGCCAGATGTGTGCTCCAACCACACCAAATTAATTATTTCCTAAGCAAAAAATACTGTTCTCCTTAAAATTTCTACTCACTATATAAAACAGCAAGTGTCCCCTCTCCCATATTTTCCTCTGTGTAATCTTGGCCTTCAATCTCCGTAAACTGAATCAATTTTATAGCACCCCAAATATTTAAATGCACAACCTACTTTTAAAGAACGCAGCATACTGAATCCGATTATTGGCTTTCTATAAGTTATCTTCACTAGATTGTGGTCTATTCTATAGAAGGGATCATGCTTTGAACCTCATCTTGAAAGAGGATTAAATCTTTCCTTCCCGCTCCTAATATCAACAGAGGGTGGAATATATGGTAGACATTCAGTAATTATTTTTCTGTATTACATTATTTTGATTGTGACTCTATGTTTTACTCCTAAATTCAAACTACAAATTTCTATTGATTTCATTGATAAACACATCTATTTCACTATACTCCCAGTTCATACAACTCTTAGAATTTATGTTGATGTCATTTAACAGTTAGAAAACTGACTTCTCTTTACAAAAGATTTTATTAAGATAATTGTAATAACTTTGGTAAGGAAACCTATCTTTGTTGAAAATTTTCTAAGTACCAGGATTATGCCAGACACTTTAAATATTTAATTTTTTCTTAATTACTACTTACAAATGAGGCAAGTGAGGACCAGGATTAAAAAAAAAAAATACACAAGGACCAACTCTGTATCATTAGAAAATCGATTTTCTCAAATGAGGGCCGGGCACGGTGGCTCACGCCTGTAATCCCAGCACTTTGGGAGGCCGAGGCGGGCAGATCACGAGGCCAGAAGATCGAGACCATCTTGGCTAACATGGTGAAACCCCGTCTCTACTAAAAATACAAAAAATTAGCCGGGCGTGGTGGCGGGCGCCTGTAGTCCCAGCTACTCGGGAGGCTGAGGCAGGAGAATGGCGTGAACCCGGGAGGCGGAGCTTGCAGTGAACCGAGATCGTGCCCCTGCACTCCAGCCTGGGCGACAGAGCGAGACTCCGTCTCAAAAAAAAAAAAAAAAAAAAAAAAACAATCAATATATCAAATGAATTCAGTGGAAAGTTTTTGTAATAAATAATGCTAATTTGCTTATCCGAGTGTTATGTGGGCATATGGGTATTTTCTGAACCAGATCAGAAAACTGTTATGGGGCAAGTAATAGTAGTACTATAAAATTTCAATTATTTTAATATTTGTAGGGCATATTGCTCAACTAAATAATACATATCTGATATGATCCTGAATTCTCTTATTTCCCCTTTGTGTCTGCGATTGACAAGATATTTGACAATGTGTCTCAAGATATCCTTAGGAATAATGCCAAGAAATATGGGCTAGATGCTAATGTAATTAAGGTGGAAAGAAAGTGCTTATATTATCACATCAAGAAGCTATTAATATGTTGATTCCAATCTGTTGCCATTTTATTAATGCCTGTAATGAAGAATTAGAGAGTATACTTAATACATTTGCAGATGATAAGGTTCATTGATATGACAAAAATACACTGGAAAAGCAGAATCAAATGGTGTATAGAGATTTGATGATTGGACTAAATCTTCAGAAACTGCATTTGAAAATAATTACTATGAATTCTTGTCTTTTGTTTCAAAAACCTAAGTAGCATATTAGGAAAAGATAATCACAAGCAGAGATGGAGAAATGTGAAAATTAGGAGGGTGTGTTGTTTCCTTTAGTTGTCACCTCAAGGTGTCACCTCAAAAAGATAATAAGGTTGCCTTAAATAAATAAACATAACCATAGGCAAAATAAAACTAGAATTTCTGTGTAACACAATCTGTGAAGGAATCATTTTCCTTAATAAATGTAGAATCTTCCAGGCTTTAGAAGCTAGCAGCAAATGAGAACTCTCCAGATGGGGAAGGGAATCTGATAAAACAGATTTTATGAGATTGTCAATACATTTGGCCTTTTCCTTAGAACTGAGCCACTTAGAATACAGCTGCCTTCGGGAGGTCGGATGACAACGTGCATTGTTCCCCTCCAATCCAAGCTAGGACAAAAATATTTATTTTGCATATGCATCTCAGAATTGAACCTGGTTGGAATTTTCAGAGATTTTTCTGAACATTAAAGGAAAAACAAAAGAGAAATGGCCAGACACCAAGAAATACAGAAGTATTTTGTCTCAAAGATATGAGCCCAATATTCAAACTCTGCCTTAATCTACTGTTGTCCCAAAGTGGAGACATCTGCCTACTCTCCCAAAAGTTTCATGGAGCTTAGTAGGTGCAAGGCCAAAGTTTCCTCTTTGAGATCCAAAGTTAGCTTCCGCTCTTAGTGAGCCTCCCCATGAGAACTGCCACTTTTTGATTCATTTTTCAAGAACCAGCTGCCTAAACACCTTGTTTTCTTCCTGCATCCTAATCTTCTGTTCAGTTTAGCATTTAGGTCTGAGGAACATAAATCTTCAGCAATAATTAGGCAGATTTATGTCCCATGAATAATTTCAATTTCACCTTTCAGGTGATTCTGCATTTCCTATACTTGGAAAGAAACTATACTTTTTCATGCACGAAGAGTAATAATATTCTAATCCAAAATGTGTCCTGCAAGGCACTATATGAAAAGGGTCTGGTGTCAAAAAGTTTTGGGAAACACTGCTCTGTGTTTATCCCTCAAGGAATCTTGGACATGATAATAGCATCTTAAGGGTCTAACATGGTCTGCAATTTAAAAATCTCTTAAATTTAAATGTTGTAAATCTCAAGTTAACTGAAAGTTTTCCAAGCTAATTTGACCAGAGAACAGATCATGCATGTAAATTGTATTGTGTATTCATACAGCACTATTAACCTCCTATGGAATGTAGTTTCTACGACACCACTCTTAACAAAGAAGTAAACAGTCAGATTTTACACATAACATGCAATAAGCACATCATTGCCTCTCAGAAGTTAGTTTCTGAGAGCCAGATGGGTCCTACTCTATATGTTCAAATACATACTATTTCAGTTTTGAGAACCATTTTTCCCAGTAATCTGAACATGTATGATTTTTTAAATGAGAAGAACCAGATTTTTAAAAATGATTGAAATCATGCCCCATGATATATATTTGGAGTAACTGGGTATGGGATATCTAGTATGTAAAAGAGAGATGCACAATGGGGAAAATGTCATTGATTACCTCAATATTTGCATTTGACATAAATCTATGTGAAACCGGTTTTGTGGGGCCAGGCGTGGTGGCTCATGCCTGTAATCCCAGTACTTTTGGATGCTGAGTTGGGCATAGCACTTGAGGTCAGGAGTTTGAGACCAGCCTGGCCTATGTGGCAAAACCCCATCTCCACTAAAAATACAAAAATTAGCTGAGTGTGGTGGTGCACACCTGTAGTCCCAGCTACTCAGGAGGCTGAGTCATGAGAATCTCTTGAACCCGGGAGGTAGAGGTTGCAATGAACCAAGACTGCCCCACTGCACTCCAGCCTGGGCAACAGAACGTGACCCTGTCTCAAAGAAAAAAACCAAAACAACAACAACAACAACAACAACAAAAACCAAAAACAAAAAACAAGAAAACCCAGAAGTTTTTATGTATTATCTCAAGATAAAGACAAGAGCCACCAAGGGCCACTAATTACAGCCCAGTATAACAATGCTTTGTAACAGCGTTATTAAAAACTTAATATGTTGACTCCCAAGTATGTATGGGTCTTATAATTGGGGAAGATTCTTTGATTCACCTGTATTCCAGGTGCTCACACAACTCCTGAAAATACAAAGGTGATTTCTACATATGCACTCTTTAGCCAGAAGCACACACACCACATACAGGCATAAAAGTATTCTCTATGGCTTTGACAAAGACCTTTTCAAAGCTCTGCAAATATACGAAAGAGGGAGTGGTTAGTTCTAACTAAAGACCAAACCTGCTTCACAGATGGTGTTTCAGCGCACTCTGAAAGGGATTTCAGCCAAAATATTGCAGAAAGGAATCTAGCTTTAGCTTTATAGTTGGATGATATGATTTTGAGATCTCTTCAATATCTATTTATCATCAAATTCTATTTATTACGCTTGTATTCTTTTTATTGTTTTAAAACTGTACCATGTCTAATACTTTGATTTTTACCATTCGTTTGCATTATTATATTCTTTCTTCTCCTACTGAATTTTATCAGATGAGAATGAGCAAACAAAAACTAACTTTCTAATTCGAATGATATGTAACAATTAAATCCAAAGAAAATCCACAATTAATTATTTTATTGTTCAGAACTTCAGGTTTTTCTTTAAAACATTTTCTTCTACTGTATTTTCCAAATGCAATGTTAATGAATTCCATTTTTAAAAATGTCTGTGTAAAGGAGCGGATAGACGATGAGAGATTTTTGGAGATGGAAGAATAAAAATATTCTTTAAAGGACCCTAGAAATAGTTGTGTTAATTAAAATGTTAACTGAAATGAAATACAAATTGAAACACAGTTGTAGAAATCTCCATCAGAGCTCTCTAGCCCAAAAGCCTCAAATCCCACAACCACATAATGAAATACAGAGGAAATACGAAGTTCAATTGAAATACAGAATTCAATGGAAAACAAGAAATTTCAGAACCCATCAACTTTTGGGTGCCTGGAGAAAAATAAAGGGAAATATGCCACCTTAAAAAATCTTCAGAGATGCCCCTTCACAATGATACAGTTATATCTGGCTTATGATTGCTAGATACTGAAACTGAGAACGTAGTTGCAACTTGCTAAAAATATTATAAGCATTCCAAGGAGAAAATGGATATAAAGTTGCAATATCTGTAATTAGAATGAGCATTAAATTTTACTCTAGGCAGACGAAGCATGATGTATCTCATGTGAACCTTTTACATTGATCTTTATTTTTATGAATGGTCCTTCAAATTCAGAAGGAATAACACTACAACACTATTTGGGAGAAATGACCATGATTCTCTTGTATCAAATAACTAAGGAAATTCATGATCAATTTTATAGCAGCAAAGTTTGATTCAAGTCCAAATATAAACTAAGCTGTTCCTTTTTATAAATACATGTGCTTATTTACCTGTGCAGATGTAGTATATATTTCATCTTAATTGTAAAGAAGAATAAAAGGAAATACTTACAAGATTAAATATCTGTTTTCTTCCGTCAGTCGGATTAACTTATATGAAATAATTTCTAATTGCTTTCACCAACTCTCACATTAAGGTATGTCTTTTGGCCTACGATAAAAATAATCATGTAAAAAGTAGTGAATTACCATGACATCAGGACATTTTGCGTTCTATTCCTTTTCGGGAAAGCAGAGTGAAGAGATACTCATGTAAAGATGTGCAAATTTTTCAGACAATTTAGTAAACAGAAGGAGAGATGGATTTTTAAGAATGCAAAAAATTGTTTAAAAAATTAAAAACATTCTATCAAGAGGTATTCATTTAGTATTCTTAAGTTTTTGTCTATAAAACCCAAGGACGGTGAATGTGTTCATGTATGTGTTTGAGAGTGTATGTGTATTCGTGAAATACACATATGGAGAAAAAGACTGGAATTATATACTGTACTTTTGTAGGGATGCAAAACGTGTTTGTTATATTTTTTAAATTCTTCAGAATTTTCATGATGTTGTATAATAAGCACATATTTCCATCATGGTTAAAAAGAAATTTTGTGCAACCATGTCTATTTATTTTTCATTTTATATATATATTAATATATCTCCCTCAAAAAAATGAGATACATGCACATTTGAAAAACATGTCAAACGACTAAGTGTCAAAAATCAATTAATTGGCCAAAGTAGAAGAATAATTTTGACATTTTAATTTACACATCTATTATTTTAATAATTAGTTGCTTGGTTTTACAGTGCAGGAACAAACAATATCTCTGTACTGGAAAGTGCAAGATTGTCTTCTGGTCACTGAGCAGTTCACACATTAAATTGATGTGAGGTATCTTTTGGCTCAATCTGCTTAGGCTACTGATCATGATGTGTTTACTGTCTGTCACAGGCAGTGAGTAACAAGGCAAAGATAGTATGTGTCTGTTAAATCATCTTTTCTCAGACTTCAGAGCAACAAAATAGAACTTTTTATTCAAAGACTTCCAAACAAAATGGGAATTAAGTAATTAAATATTAAATACAGTGGGTTAAATAATTAAATATTAAACACAGCTCTTAGAGGTTATTTTATTTAATGTTTCATATAAATATATACACTAGTTCCCAAATAATTCTACAAAGATTAGAAATATAATACAACCTAGTCATTATTTTTCTGATATATTCGTGTTGGAATTATTTATAGTAGTTCGTTGACTCCAAAAGAATATAATTTTCTTCCTAAATTTATCTATGTAATATATGTTTTCTTAACATTCATAAAAGTCAATTTATTTCTAAGATAATTTTACTATATAAAAGTTCTCAAAAAGCTTTCCATAAATATAATCAACAACTCTCATAACCATGATGTATTATTGTTCCGTTTTACTACTGCAATAATAAATATACATTTATACTTCAAATTAACGAATAATTATTTTATTAGTAAATATTAGTAAGCTATTTTAGTAAATATTAGTACTTTATTTTATTAGTAAAATTAGTAAATTGGTCCAGCATGGTGGCTCACTCTTGTAATCCCAGCACTTTGGGAAGCCGAGGCGGGTGAATCACCTGAGGTTAAGAGTTCGAGACCAGCCTGACCAACATGGTGAAACCCTGTCTTTATTAAAAATACAAAAATTGGCTGGGCCTGGTGGCAGATGCCTGTAATCCCAGCTACTCGGGAGGCTGAGTCGGGAGAATCGCTTAAACCCGGGAGGCAGAGGTTGCAGTGAGCCAAGATGGCGCCATTGCACTCCAGCCTGGGCTACAGAGGCTCCATCTCAAAAAAAGAAAAAAAGAAAAAATCGGTAAATTATCATTTTACTAATAAGATACTTACTAGTATTAGTAAAATAATTATTTTACTAGTAAGATACTAATAACTAATAAGGTTTCCACCCAATTACCTATATTTTACAGTGGATAATGAGACATTAACAATAAATCTGAAGTGCCTATTCTTGCTCCTTTTTTGTATCACTGTTATTTGCTTAGATATGATGACAGTCTACGTGATCACATTTATCTGATCACATTCATCACACACCTGTTGGAGATGACAGAAATATTGCAGCAGGCATTTGACTATTTGGACTTTCAAAGAATAAAACCAAAGATGAACCCAAATGTTAGATTTTGACCAAATGCCAGAGTCTATAACCAAACTTTGACACATTCTTAAATTAGGTCTATCTTTTGGCAATTGTCTCCCAGGTTACCATAAGAGTTGAGCAGTACTGCTCCAACACAAAATTAACAAAAAATCACTTGGATAAGTAGCACTCCTTGACCCAATGCTAAGGGCTTGAAAATATGACTTGATTGACTTGCACAATGTGTGTATATCTATATGTGTACCTTGAGGCCAATGTATGTTTCTTGAATGCTATATTTATCTTAGTTTGCTTGCTATGTACTGTTTTTCTTTTACAGTCATTTTAACTTTTTTTAGGTGTTAAAGTGAACTATAAAGTTGTAGAGTTAGCTTTATTAATGTACCTTCTATAATGAGAAACTGAAGCTTTATTTTTTAACCCAAGCAACAGTAATATATTGTTATTTTTAATATATTGTTCATATTTCTCTGCTGACAGAAAAAAATAATCTTAATTCTGAAGCACTATTTTTAAAAGCTTTCACTATCAGTTCTCGTGGAACCATTACTTGGACAATTTTTGAAATTACTAACAGTTATTTTTTAAACCCAGCTCTAAGTGATTAATCTGTCTCTTGCTTTTTAGTGTATTTAGACCAAGGAATTTTTTTTTTTTTTTTTTTTTTTTCTTTTTTAAAGACAGCATTCACCCTGATCATTGACCTGGATTGTTTTAAATGCTGGGTGGGTATGGCTCAGTAAGTATTGTAGTATGTTTGGCAGTCATTGAGCCATAGGCCTAACAACCTGTTTTCAGAAGCCTTACTAGAAAGTGAATGGAAAAACCTCCTGCTATTGTATGTGGCTTTAGGGCACATCCATTTTCAACCCTGCATTTGTGCTCCATGTCTTGCCCTTTGACCTATTTGGATTCATGTGAGAATGTGACCTCTGCTTGAATAGGATGATGACATTTTCAAAGAAGCTGTAAGTGTCTTTAATGAATATTTAGTCCCAAGACCAAAATAGTTGAACATTCTAAATATCCTCTAGCCTGAGTTTATATCTCAGGTTTATGTTTATGTGGTCAAAGCAGGGTATTTTCTCTATTGTACATAGAACTTTCAACTTTTGATGCATTGCTTAGCTGCTGTAATAAATTCCAAGGACTTAGATGTCTTTAATTAGCTTGCCAGTAGGAAATGCAATTGCTGTCTTTCAGGTCTTTGCCTACCCTAGCGCATCCATAAAGCACATCCATTCAGAAGACACAGAAATAATAAGACAATGGGAAAATTTCCCAGAAATTAATGAAAAAAGATTACATAAACCGACAACTGGAAGGCAACATTTAACACTGTACTAGAAAGACATTCACTGTCACCAGAATCTGTTCTAGAACTGACTCCCTCATATCCTGCAAAAACAAACAAACAAAGCTCAAATATTCCAGGTATTGTTTTCAGCTTTCAGTGTATAATAATTAATTCAGTGTAAATATGTAAACGTTTAAGTATTTTACTTAGCTATATTCAGAAAACTCATAATTTTTTCTCCAAACAAAAACCAAACAAACCACATTAACTAGTTCATTGTATTTTCCCTTTGGCTTATTTTTTCTTTAACTTAATAATTATTTATTTTCTGAGTATCTTTAGAATAGAATGAATAATTTAAATTTTTTGGTTTTTTCCTGGTCCCAATTTATTGATATAAAACCATTTTTTGTTCATAGTATTATTGATTTTTTAAATATCTTTCTATAGTGACAGAATTTTAGAAGTATCTACATTTCCATTTTTCGACAAAAATAATCAATTTGGAGAAATATCGATAACTAAGTAAAACCACAAAAATCTAAAAAACAAGTATTTTAAAAACCTGTAGTTTTGAAATAAACTATTGTTGATTATTTTTTAATAACTGTCATTATACATTTAAGAAAACACTTGGTAGACAACTTTTTCCTCAAAAAGTGGTTTTGACACAAGGATATTTATATTTTCAAAAACAAAATGATATACAATTAAGAAATTAAATATTTTTCAGAAATATGTATTTCTGGAACATATTTATATATTTATATTTGCACTTTCAATGTATTTTCTTTAAATAAGTTGATTTCTTTCTTTCTTTTTTTTTCACCAGAAATCTTACCAAAAATCAGATTCTGGTACGATTGTCATCAAGTAGTATAATAAAGCTAATCGTGGCTTGTAGAAATCGAAACTCTGCGCCTGGACCCATTAGTGCTACCTTCCAACGAAATGGGCCAACACGATCAGCCCAGGTAACACGCAAATTTGGAAATACTGTGGGAAAATTGTGTTTCTGAGGCAAAATGGTGTAGTGCAAAGGCCATAGTCTCTGGGATCAATTACAAGCATAATTGTGTAGGTTTCTGCCTCTCTCAAATTCTAAGTGTTTAACCAGGATAATTTATTCTTATCTTATATTTAAAAGAGACATTTAAAATAAACATGACAGGCAGACTTGGTGGCTCACGCCTATAATGCCAGTACTTTGGAAGGTGAAAGTGGGAAGATTGCTTGAGGTCAGGAGTTTGAGACCAGCCTGGCCAACATGGTGAAACCCCATCTCTACTAAAAATACAAAAAAAAAAAAAAAAAAAAATTAGCTAGGCATACTGGTGCATGCCTGTAGTCCCAGCTACTCAGGAGACTGAGGCATGATAATCGCTTGAATGAGGCTGCAGTGAGCTGAGATTGTGCCACTGTACTACAGTCTGGGCAACAGAGTGAGACGCTGTATCAAAAAATAAATAAATAATTTAAAAAATAAAGATTACAATTCAGAATTTGAAAAAACATATCCTTTATCAATAACCTAGAACAAAATAGTATGTAGTAGATTGTTTACAAAACTTAGTTCCCATGCTGTTACATGTCTAAAAACTGGCAAGGGATGACTACAGCATTAATATGATAGTCATTAATTAAAGTTTGTAGCACTATATGATACCAATAATGATAACAATAACAACATTACCAGTACTAGGAAGACAGAAAGAGAAGGAGGAAAAAGGGAAAGAAGAAGAAGAAAAAAAAACAAGTAGAAATAGCCAGGTTAAATGTTAGTCACTTTCAAAAAATAATTTTGGGTTTTTCTAAGTGGTTTTCATTTAATATTTTGCCTTCTGTATTACTGGTACACAATTAGATTAATATGGAGTTTGGGGATTGTATTATTCTTCTCAGGCTGCCATAACAATGTATTATAGATGAGTGGCTTAAATATGACATTAATTTTCTCATAGTTATGAGGACTGGTAGTCCAAGATCAAGGTGCCAGCAGGGATACTTTCTGGGGAGGACTTTCTCCTTGGCTCATAAGCAGTCACCTTCTCTCTGTGTCTTCACAGGACCTTTCCTTTGTGCACATGAAGAGAGAGAACGCTGGTGTCTCCTCTTCTTATAAGGACACCGGTCCTATTGTATTCCACCCTTATGACCTCATTTAACCTTAATTACCTCCTTCAAGGCCATATCTCCAAATGCATTAACATTGGTGATTATGAATATGAACTTTAGGGGCGCACAATTCAGTTTATAACAGGGATAGACAGCAGAAAGGGGGGATCATAGGTGAGAATTTAGTTACTGCAAAATTAAGGAAACTAGTTAGACATGAATATAGTTTCTCTAATGCACAATTATTTACCAACCTCCTGTTCTCGCAAAGGAATGTTATTTAAAGACTTGTCCCATATTGTTTTGTTTCATTGTATCACTTGCAAATAATAGGCCCTTTAAAATTTCATTTTTAATTTAACTTGAGAAAATTAATTAATGTAAGAGAAATTAGAGTGTCAGTGAGGAATTTCTCATTGGCTTCCCATAGCTGACACCAACATTTGCAAAATGACCTTTTTCTCCCCCATTTTAAAATGATAATTTCCATTGGTGTTTATTACCTTTATCTCCAAAAGCTGTGGTGGTATTACACACTGCCAGTCAGAAGCTCTCATTGCCATATGGAAAATGTTTGATTTTAATGAAAATCCTGGATAATCGTTATTTGATGACTTAGCTTGACTAATTACAGTAGCAGCTTCATATCACTTGAGGTAGTGCTTTTCTGGACCAACTTTCGATTTTAAGTTGTCTGTGAGGGCTCTTTAACCTGGGTGGCAAATATATCATAGCTGTGTGTGGCTCGGCCCCATGGACGCCACTGCTATACTCTATGCTGTTGACTGCTAAGTCTCAGTTTCTACTACTTGGGAAATTTTCTTCCTTGAAAGAGAAAATTGAATCTTGACTGTTCTACATTCATTTTCTATCCCCTCGTGCATTTAATAAAATTCATATCCAGCATTTGATGAAGATGTAATTATTATAGTAGTTCAATTATTTCTCCTCCTACATGTTAGTGTTTACTGCATATTTTACTCAACTTTAACAGCAAACTGAACTTTATCACCATCTTAATTACCCCAAAATTATAAAATGATTTTCTTCTTCAAATATTGATTTGTATCTGTACTGTAGACTGAGTAATCAGAATTATCAATGTTCAACTCAAGTAGTTGATATTTTTAATATTCTTTTTTCCCATAAACTTATTACACTCAACCCTGATGATTATGACCTGAGGGAAAAGGTTTTCAAATTTTTCTTTAAAATTAATTCATTATTGTGATGCCTTAAATTAAATTATTTTGAAAATAAAATTAAGTTTTGCCTTATTAGAAAACTGAGATTTAAAACATTTATGTTAAAAGCAATATTGAGTCTTTGAGATTCTCTAATCTGAAATTTATTTGACTAATTGCTAATCAGTTTTAGATGGATCTGAGACTCTGTAACTGATTATATCTGGGGACTGTAATGAGGAATTGTAATATGGTTGCCTAGAAACTGTATTATTGACAAACTGAAATATTAAGGTCTCCATCGTTTTAAGATTCAGCGAACAATGAAAGTGTCTGTAGGGGCTGCAGACCCCAGGAAGATAATTATCAGGGGGTAGAATTTGAGACTGCTGGCCAAACTCAGATCCAATTGAGATATAATAAACCTGTCTTGTAAATATTTACTGACATGATTTTTATAGGAAAGTTACCATTATATTCTAAAGCTTTAATACACTAACATATAAATTAAACTTTTATTTGGAATATGTCATTGTCGTCTGACTTAGCTGTTTTCTTTATATTAGTATTTGAATCAATTCATAGCCTAAGTCATGCAACCTGATGCTCCCTTCTCACTACTGAGCCCCACACTGACAAATATATCAAGCAATTCACAGTCCCACCATTCTCCTAGGAGGAACGAGCCATTGATTATAGTAACATTAAAGATTCTATGTCCTGCGGCCGGGCACAGTGGCTCACGCCTGTAATCCCAGCACTTTGGGAGGCCGAGGCGGGTGGGTCACGAGGTCAGGAGATCCAGACCATGCTGGTTAACACAGTGAAACCCCGTCTCTACTAAAAATAGGAAAAAATTAGCCGGGCGTGGTGGCGGGCGCCAGTAGTCCCAGCTACTCGGGAGGCTGAGGCAGGAGAATGGCGCGAACCCGGGAGGTGGAGCTTGCAGTGAGCCGAGATCGCGCAAATGCACTCCAGCCTGGGCGGCAGAGTGGGACTCTGGTCTCAAAAAACAAAACAAACAAACAAATAAACAGGATTCTATGTCCTGCTACCTTATTTTATTAGAAGCTAAAGTGTTTCTTCTTATGTTGTAACAATATAAAAGACTATTTGGTGTCTTTATTACATTTCAATACAAAATTTTTCTACTTAAAAAAAAAAAACTTTAAAAAGTTGGAGAAAGCTAATGTAGCTTTAAGTCCCCGAGTTCTCAGTTAGTTATAAAGATAATACTATTATCTTTATATGTTGATCTTTATAGGTTGAATTGAAACAGCTGGGTGCTTTAGATCAGGGGTCGGCTTTTAGCTCTTCACTCAGCTCTTATGTGAGGGTGAAAAGAAGAGAATGGAATTAGGCGTGAGGTGAGTTCCCACCAACACAAATTTTGCTTGATTCTGTCCCTTTAACGACAATTGAACCAGTAGATGGCACTATTTATTTCAGTGAAAACAGTAGACTTTCAGTGCCATAAAAATAAGCAATTAATTGCTGACTGTGAAAATGAGTGAAATGCTTCACATCTGATTGTGAGTTTCTCCCAGTTGATTTGTATTGAAATACCTTAAAGGAGCATACAGTCAACACAGATTTCCTTATTCAAGAATGAAGAAGCATGCTTGCTTCTGGGACTTTGTATATGTTTTTAAAATAACGATGTACAAAAAGACAATACATTTAAAAATAATAATTTGAGTGTTTTGTTATTAGCCTTGAAAATCTAAAATACATGTTTATACATATATTTATGTATAATATAGTTTTAAATATAATTGAATCACTTTTCTATAACTAGAAAAATGTTTTCACAATGCATCAGCCAAGACTGCCATTTTTGGAAACAAGACAAAGATCTTTGCAGACCAGAAATGGAACTGAAACAGTGCTATATGAGACAGAACATGCAGATTGCCAGAGTGTAGGGCCAGAAGTGAGCCTTTGCCACCAAAAATTGTTGATCCTATGGGATGACGGAAACGAAATCCATCTCCGGTGGGATAGGGGACAGAACCTTCTTCAATGTTTGGCACCAAAGTCTTCCATTTAGGGGGAAGAAAACTCTGGAAAGGTCGATGCTGCACTGGCTGGAGGAGGAGGAAGTAGGCGGAAGCTTCTCAGTTACTACCTGAGTGAAACTGTCTACTAGTTCAATGACTGGTCTGAGATATTCTTAACATCACACATTGAGGCACAGGAACTCAAAATCACCAGTTCTGCACTGGTTCCTAGGCGGAAGTAACTGTAAAACTTCTAGCTGGAGGGATGAAATTGAAATGGAAACTTCCAGTCAATATTAGCCTGCAAACCAATATTCCTGACCATATGAGGCAAATTTAAGAAAGACAGCTATCACTAAACAATTAAAATAATAAAACATTCTATTTCAGCTTTAAAAGAGAGGAACAGAATTCAAAATTTTAATAATTATTTTCTGGATTTGAACAGATATATAAGTCTTAATTTTGGCAATTCATTTTAAGGGCCAAGAAGGAAAAATAAAAATAAGTCTACCAGACACATCCTACTGAAACTTCAGAATATCAAAAACAAAGAAAAAAAAGACACCCTGAAATCTATCAGAGGAGAAAGATTTCCACAAAAGAACCATAATTAAACTAATGGTAGTCTTCTCAGGTGTAGCCAAGTGTGCCCCCAAACAATGATAATCTACCTTTAAAGTGCTCAGGGATGCCAATTGTCCACCCAGGATTCTATACATAATTACACTGTATAGAGTGTGCATAACTATACTGTAAATAAGTAATTACATTTTAAGCAGGAGGGAAAGGAAAATATATTTTCAGATGCATGGAAACTAAAAGAGTTTACTAACCATACTTTTCCAGAAAGAATGACCAAAATATGTATTATAGCAAGAAGATGAAATCCAGAGAAAAATCACAGGAAACATGAAAAAATAGTGAATATAAAAACTGGTAAAATATGGTGGCAAATTTAATTAACTACTGATGACAAAATAAAAGATTTAGAGCTACAAAAGGTGAAACTGAAATACATGTCAATGAAAACAGATTCCTTTGGGCAGAATGGGGGTTGGGGCGGTAAAGCCAAGATCCTTGCCTGCTCTGGGAGGAAGATAGGTGTAAGGAATATGTATTACAAAGTATATATCCATTTAAGGAGTGAAGAATAAAGAGGGAAAATAGAGAGAACTTTAGAAATGTATAGGAAGAAAAGATGAAAAATGAATGGAAAGAACCCACTCAGAACAGTGACTGCCTCTAAGGACAGAGGGAAAATCACAACGCAGGGAGTTAAAGGGAGGCTTCAAGTTATGTCTTTAACTTTTACACATGAAAAGTCAAAATGATACGAATTCAGTATGCCAGAATGTTAATATTTATTTGTTGAATGTGGGTAGCAGTTATATAGGCGTAGTTTATACTATTCTCCATACTTTTCAGGTTGACTGAAGCATTGCAAAATGTAAAATAAATGCCAAGGGGGTAAAAAAAGAAAAAAAAATCATCTCAATGTAAATTAATCTATTCTTTCACTTTCTCAGGCCCTGCTGCTAAAGTTTGAGATATAAAATATGTACTTAGAGCTAATATAATGGTGATCCCTGAAAAACAGTTTTCCTAAAAAAATAAAAAAATAAAAAAAACACACAATGAAATAAAAATGAGAGGTAAAATCTCAATTCCTTATGTATATTGTTTGCTTGTTTTACCTTTGAAATCCTTAGTTCCATGTTCATTTTATACTTGTTTCAACTGATTCCAGCTAATTAAGCAGATTATCTTGGGGACTCTGTTCTACACACACAAGTTTATCTGCCTGTGTAAGTGCAACTTGAAGACCTTTCTGTAGTGCTAAATTTGCCTTAGGACTGGAAGAACTGTAATTCTGTATTTGTGTGTATGTGTTTCTATAAACCACAAAATCTAATCAGACTCTTTGTGGCATTTGAAAAAACACCTAAGTCAGCAGTATTACTGATGAAGACAACTTAGCCTTCTCTCAAATTTAAGGCTTACATGATACACATGACTAGTTTAGAACATAGCAAATCTAAACTTGGGCACACTAAAAGACGTTAGGGATGACTCCTAGGTAGCAGATTTTATCCCAGTACCATACAACCTCTGATATGGTTGAGATTTTTAGAATTTCAGCTTGAGCAAAACCAATCAATAATTCTGTCAAGGAGGGAAAAACTACCTTGTTTATATTCAGAGGCAGCCACAAATTATACTTGGACCCTAGATAAAGTGAAAAAATAACACAAAAGCTTCTAATGCCAATATGGTTTGAAAGGTCTTATGGGAAAAAATTAACTAGGATGAATAAATAAATTTTTAAAAATCCGTGGCCTGACTCAAAATGACAGATTGAGCAACGCACATTAATTTGCTTTTCTGCCAGCCAATTCTATTGATGTAACAGAAAGAAAATATATTTACAGGGAATTACCCTGAAAAACAAGGATTTTTTCAACAATAGGCCAGAAATTGTGAAAAATTCTAGAAGCTAGAAAGTAGATAGGATCAAATGGTAAAAAAAAAAAAAAAAAGGACAGAGAAAGCTACAGCCAGAACGTACACAGTGACAAGGTATTGGATGGGAAAGGGCAGCTTATTTCCCAGAGAAACTCCACGTTCAGAATAAACAAAAACATAAAGCAGGAAGGATGTCTAGAACAACCACAAGGATCATTCATCAAAGGCTGCTATCAACACAGTCCTTCAATTTAAAGGGTTTACATTGTGTTAAATAGGATTTATAAAATAGGAGTTATAATTAGACATGTCCTAGATAACTTTTCGAAACCTAATGTGTTAGTTTCCTAGGACTATCATAACAAATTACCATGAACTGAGCTGCTTGAGATAACAAATTTATTCTCTAACAGTTCAGAAGGAAAGAAATCTGAAATCAAGGTGTGGATTCACCACTGCTGCTCCCTCTGAAGGCTTTAGGGGAGGATCCTTCTTCGCCCTTTCGTTCTGGTGGTTACCAGAATTTACTGGCATTACTTGACCTGTACACATATCACTCTATTCTCTGCCTCTGTCGTTACACTACATTCTCCCTGTGTGTGCCTATGTTCAAAATTCCCTTTTCTTAGGATGCCAGTCATTGGATTAGGGTCTGCCCTAATTCGGTATGACCTTCTCTTAATATGATTATATCCACAAAAACTTTTTTTTTTTTTTTCACAGAGGGTCACATTTGCAGGTACCAGAGATTGGGACTTGAGCCCATTTTAGGAGAAAAGTTCAACTCCTGACACCTAAGAATAAAAAAGCTCCAAAATCTTTCAGAATGACCATCACCACCAACAAAAATATAGTTTACCTCTAAAGAAACAAAAATTAAATTTTCAATAGCCTTCTCATCAACAACACAGCATAGGAGAATAAAATGGAGTCATGTCTTCAAAATATTGACAAGATATAGCTTTAAGCTAAAATACTATACCAAAAACAAAAACAAAAAATATTACTGAGGTTGAGGACAAAATGCATACTTTTTTTTTTTTTGGTATGTATTTCATCTAAAAGTTAGCCTCTTGGACAAATTGCTATTTCTTTGTGGACCCAATCCCCGTTTCCCATCTTTTTTCCCATATTGCCCATGTATAATTCCAGCCAATGATAAGTGGAATTTGCCATAAAATTTCTGGGAAAGTTTCTGATCTACTTGATGTATATGCTGCTCTTCTTTTTCTCATTTTTCCAACTAGAAAGCTTGCTTAAGATCTATAATGGTATCTATTCTGCAACTATCAGGAGAAGAAAATTGTAGACATAGTGGCCTGGTATGTAGTCCTGAACCAAGTTTAGCAGCATATAGGAATTAAATACATTCCTATATCTAAGTTACTGCTATGAGAGTATGTTAGTTGTAGGTAAAGATGTCCTTAATTAATACATTACCATTAGATCCTTTTTGAAATTATTGTTTTAGAATTTACTTCCCAAAAGGAAAAGAGAATCTAAGAGAAGGATAAAATAGAAGGCAAAAAATAGTGATGAGCAAGAAATCAGTAAATGTATAGTTAACACTATGCAAATGTTGATTTAATTATGAACAAATTAGTAACAATTTTGAATTCAAATCCAAGACACTTTCAAACATGTGAGGTGGCAATTTGGGAGAGTAGCAAAGTACAAATGGCGTAAGGCTTTTGTTGTATTTGGAGGATTAATATTAATTGTTGATATGTAGAATAAAATGTAAAAGTTTAATTTTTTGTTAAAAATTAAGATGATCACTAAACGAATAAGAAACGGATTTAAGTTCTAAAATGGTAGACAGAAAAGCACAATGAGTAAAAAATTATTCCAATGAAGGTAGAAAAAATAGAATGGGAAAACAAAATCATGCTGTATTAAAAAATATAAAACAAAGTGCAGAAAAAATTTGAAACTATCACTTCCCATAATAAATGTTCGGCAAGTTACTCAATTTTTTAAAGAAGGGTTAATCACACTGAGTAGTGTATGAAATATACAGCTATAAGCTATTTGCAGGAGCTTAATAATATGACTTTATTACAAATGTAGCATTTTTTGGTGGTTACTTGAGAATATTGTGCCAGAGTTTTAGAGGGGTGATCAGGGTGAGTCTGAAGGGGGACTTACTGAAGGGTCAAGAATTGGGGGGTCCCTGGAGTGGAGGCAGGGGACAGGATCAAAGGGCTGCCGGGAAATGTTGGTGAGGTTTCTTGGTTTCCCTCTGCTTGGTATGTTGGGCAGATCAGATAGACCAAGTCAGTTGGAATCTCATTTGATTTAGGTAGAAGGCCTACAGGCAAGGGAAAAGATTTCTGCCTTTGGTCATCCTGGGGTCTTCCTTTAATAATGCATTTTCTTCTAGATTAGATTTGAAATATTAATAAGCTCATTCTGCTTGAGGATCTTAAAGAAGCTTTTGAGTTATTCTACCCCCTATTGTATAACCTGATTTTCTTAGCCTTTTTCTACTTTCAGGACAAGAGTCAGACACAATCGTGAGATGGGAAAAGTTTGTTTTTGGGTCTCCTTTCCAAATTCACGTGACTTACTTTCTCACACCTACTCCACCAAATGCCTGGAATACACATGCTGTCTTAGCCCAATGTACATAGCCTCCTGTCATGATTGTTGTCCCTTGTCCATTCCCTAGCTAATCACTTCAGGGATTAATCTTTGCAGGTTTTGGAGGATGATAAAAGTCAATGTACTGTGCTTAGCAGAGCTGTTTTCATTTTAGCCAAAGATAACTGAAGACTGAGAAGCCTTCTAATGTGTAAATGAACCTTTGAAAGTAGAATTCCAGGTACCTGTGCTGGCTATGGCAGAGGTTTTTGAGCTTGAAAAAAACATTTTGTGTTTGTGATTTTTTTGTTGTTGTTGTTTATTTGTTTAATCTACAAAATAGAGAGAACTGGGCCAGAATTGCTTTACAGACCATATGGTAACTAATACTATTTTGATCTGCATTACGGAGTTTTGAAAAGATGTATTTCCTCAGGATATTCTCCTAATCCTAGTACAAAACATTGCTGTAAAGCTGAACCCTTCATCTGTGCATAAAGCTTACCCCAGCTACTGGAATCAGATATACAATGCAAACAATGCCAATAAGTGAATTTTACCATTCTCTACCTTTAGGTCAAGAGAAGCCACATATTCCTCCATTATAGTTTTCAGGAGAGACACAAGAATACAATTCAACAGACTGTACAGCTTTCCTTCATTATGTTGGAATAGTTTTCCTTTATTTAGAGAGGAAGTCCAGAAAGGTGATGGCTGTGATAACTCACCTGGTGAATTAAAATAGTCACCTGTTTCAAAAAATAAAAAGCAATCTCAGAGGATCAGAAAGAAATATAACAATTATAGCCAAGATTGGTATTTATAGTAATTACATTCTTATTTGAATAATCCCTTTTTGTCATTCTTCAGAGTGCAGTACATTCTATTTTTTTCATGACACATTTCTATCCAACTGCCTCCTTTAAACATGCCCAGACTAACTTCTGATGACTTCACCATTGCTAACAATTTAAAGATAATTCTCTGATTGACATGATTTTTACCGAAACAGTAATTCCTCAACGATGAATGGTATCTAGTTTAATATCAATCAATAATTGTTGAAAAAATTTCTTCCAAAAAAATTGAAGCCAAATCAACTAGTTAGTGAACTTCTATCATGCACTCACATTGCGATAACAAAATATAAAATGAAAGAAATCAGTAGTTCCTGCATGTCTACTATGGTTTTAACATTTAAACATAACCTCACTTGAAGTCAGAGAAGTCAGCTTCCAAAAGTTATATAGATATATAACTTTGAAGTATTAGATTCAGGGTTTGACTTCAAATCTGTGCAATTTGAAGACAGAAAAAAAAAAAAAAAAAAAAACAGCAAAGCATGCTGCCTCCAGCTATAGAAAGATCTGCCAAAATGCAAAACCCTCGGGGTAAGACTAAATAGCAAAGAGAATGCCTCAACAGTCCAAAATATTTCAGAAGATGGACAGAAGAAAGAAAATATTTTAATTGTCAATAATTCTGTGACAGGAATTGTGGTGGATCTTGCCCTTCTGGAAGTGGGGAGCAGAGGCAGGGACTTCCTATGAATCCAGATCCTGAGGGCCCCAAGTATGAGGTCTGTAGCTGGAAGAATGGCTTCAGTGTTGGGACAAGAGATGCTCTTCACATCGAAGATAAGCCAGGAGTGAGAAATACTGTCATCAAGTCTCTGGGATGCCCCTTGCCAGCACTAACCCATGATGGCAATGACAAACTTAAGGTTGTATCTCCCTTCCAGCATCACGAGTAATCAGTAAGAGTGATTCTTTGGATATAAGAAGAGTAACAACCTCTCCCTGGAGAAGTAGGAGAGGCCTGTGTCTGAGCACAGCATGTGGATGGTATAGATCATCTAGCCATGCCATATGCTTGGAGAAAACAGATGTCTATGTAGAAGTAGAGAACTAAAAATGCTGTACTTGTGAAATGCCCTAACACAGGAGGCTCAGGCCTTGGGTGGCATGGAGTGACTATAGCTTAACATAACTCTGGGAAAGAAAGGCATTCTCTCTCTTTCCTGAAATGCGGAGGAGCTACTATTAGACCAGCAGTTCTGGTCTATGATTCAGTCACCTCAGTTGATTGGTCCACCACCCTTGTCCCACAGCTATACTACACAGCCTTTGAACAAAACAGAAACAGGCAAGGGATCTCCCCCGAGGCAAAGGGCTGCTCAGATGATCTGCTTTTCCATTGTGGGAATGATACTAATGGGGACAAATACTTTGGATTAAGAAAGTACTAGAATCCTGTTATTTATCAGGAAATGTGGATATGTAGAAAAGGTGACTCAGAATCACTTAGTTTTATATATTAAAAATGACAATTTGTAGCCCAAGCTTGTAAGTGGAACAAGTTAGTTATAGTAGGTACCTTCCTTCCTATAGTATCTGTCTCTCCATTTCTTATTCAAATATTATAGGCAAACCTATTCAGAACAGAAGCTTGCAAATATTTCTGAACTTGAACCCCAAATAAGAAATATATCTTAATTGTGAAGCAGAACACAAATACGCACGTTTTAAATAGAAACAAGATCTTCCAAAAACAATACTTTCCTTGATCACCTGCAGGGCACTCTGATATTTTCTCTCCTATTTTATTTTCTTTTAAGTATTGGTTAAGTATGTTGCTACCTGCAGTTTGAAAATCACTGGCTTAGATTAGTTCATTAAAAAGAAACTAAAACTATCTCTGTGTGCTTTGAAGGGGTTTCATGAAATCGTCTTATTTTCAAAGTGCTCATAAGTATCTTTACAGTAGATTCTTCTAGAATTTGTTTGGAACAATATTAATTTTACCAACATGGCACATGTATACATATGTAACAAACCTGCATGTTGTGCACATGTACCCTATAACAATGTATAATAAAAAATTAATATTTTCCTCTGTTATACATCTAATTTTTAGCACATCTCTACCTTCCTACATGTTTTATATTCATATACTCAAATTGCACTAGCTCTGCTTCTATGATAATATCTCAGTCTTCTTTAATGCCCTACTTTATCAAGGTATTTTATTTATGCAACTAAACTTCATTTTATTCAAGGAAGTTAATTGTTCAGCTACAAATTTTTAAACTAGATTTTTCTGTTCTTTCTGGCATGATTTCATTACTGATTTTTTTTCAAAAATAAAATATTGGGGCCAGGAGTGGTGGCTCATGCCTGTAAGTCCAGCACTTTGGGAGACCCAGGCAGGCTGATCACAAGGTCGGGAGGTCGAGACCATCCTGGCTAACACGGTGAAACCCTGTCTCTACTAAAAATACAAAAAATTAGCTGGGCGTGGTGGTGGGTGCCTGTAGTCCCAACTACTCATGAGACTGAGGCAGGAGAATGGCATGAATCCGGGAGGCGGAACTTGCAGTGAGCTGAGATGGCACCACTGCACTCCAGCCTGGGTGACAGAGTGAGACTCTGTCTCAAAAAAAAAAAAAAAAAAAAAAATATATATATATATATATATATATATATATATATATATATATATATATATTTTGTCTATGGTGAATAGTGCTGCAAATATATATATAGTGCTGCAAAATATATATATATATTTTGGAGAGAGAGAGAGAATTTCAATTTGTCATTGGTATATTTTGGATATTTTTGCAAGTTACTCTATTTTCTTTTCTACAAAAGTCTGTCAACATATTGTTCAGGCTTCTCTCAGTAGCCACTTGAGAATCTTCACTGAAATTTTCCTACTTAAAGTTTTGGATATTTCACAAAACCTAAATAACAAACATTACAGCTTATAAAGACACTGATCATTTAAAGCTCTCATAGCAAATATTTTTCCTTCTCTGAATTGTCATTCATGTAATTATTTGGTAATTGCTGCTAACTATTCATAAATTTTATTTATTTTTGTCATTTAACATTGTATATACTGATGGTGCTAATCTCCACCCCCCAAAAAAGTTTTAAATTTCCTGAGAAGATGAAAAGGAATAATGCCATTCAGTAGAAGATGAACTTTTAGGAATTCAAAAAAAGTTGATGTGTAATTTACATACAATAAATGCATTTATTAAGTGTTCTATTTTGACAATTGTGGATACAACCTAAATAAAGAAATAGAACATTTCAATTAAGATGTTTCAATTTCAACCTTGAACCACAGAAAGTTCCTTCCATTGTGCCCCTTTCCAGTTAGTCTCCTTTCCAAAGCCACTCACTTTCTGATTTTTGCACTGAGAACTGTGAGGGGTCTGTGATCTCACCCTTCCTGAAAGCTAGTAAGTTATCCTGCTACAGTTTAACAGATTCTGGCAGAACACATGAGTTGTGATAATAGTGAAACAGCTTTGGATTCTAAGCAAAGGAGGCACTAAAAATGATTACAGTTATTAAAGCCAACCCCGTAAGAGGTAATGAGTAAATAATAGGAGTGTTCAAAGAAACACCATGGATTAGTTTGATGTTTAGTCAAACGACTTTTAAGATTCTAAGTTTCATCATTGGCTTCTAATCTTATTTTGAACTAAATTGATTTAAAAGGCAAGAGTCCAATTTAGCACACAACAAAATTAGAAAGACATATGTGAAATGATAATATGGTTTTATGAGTAACATTTTCCCAATTTACACATATAATAGCTGTCTAGAAGTGCCTGAGGTTGACAGCACATGATGAGTCCTAACTGAGGCGATTGTCATCTCAAAAGGAGTCGGTGGAATTCATGGCTCAGGTAGTTCATTTGGGTTAATCTATAATTGTGCTTAGAAGAAAGTCATCTGACAATGTATCACATATATATCAAAACATCACATGGTACTTCATAAATACATACAATTATTATCTGTCAATTAAAAATAGACATCTGTCTCTTTTTTTCTATGAGCTTTCTAACTTCATTTATTTTGTTTTTACTGACACATGACAGATGCACATATTTTTGGAGTATATGTGATAATTGATACATTCATATGATGTATAACAATCAAGTTAGGGTAATGGGAATATCTATCACTTTAAATATTTATCTTTTCTTTCTGCTGGGAACATTCCAATTATTCTCCTCTAGCTATACTGAAATGTACAAGAGATTAATTTATAGTCATCCTACTAATCTATCAAACACTAGATCTTATTTCTTCTACTTGAAAGTATATTTATAGGCATTAATCAACCATCCCCATCCCCAGTCCTACATTTCCTGGCCTCTGGTACAGGCCAGAGGCCTCTACTCTTTATCTTTATGAAATCCCCTTTATTTTTAACTCCCACATATGAGTGAGAACATGTGATGATTGTCTTTCTGTGCTTGGCTTATTTCATTTAACATAATGACTTCTATCCCATCCATTTTGCTGTAAATTACATGATTTCATTCTTTTTTTCTTTGCTGAATAATATTCCATTGTGTATATATACCACTTTTTTTTTTATTCATTCATCCATTGATGGGCACTTTGGTTCAGTCTGTATTTTGCCTATTGTAAATAGTGCTGCAATAAACATGAGAGTTCAGATATCTCTTCTATATATTGATTTCTTTCTTTTGGATATATATCCAGTAGTGAAATTGCTGGATCATATGGTAGTTCTCATCATAGGTTTCTGAGGAATCACCACACTGTTTTCCATAGTGACTGTACTAATTTACATTCCCATCAACAGTGTAGGAGGGTTCCGCTTTCTCATATCCCCACCAGTATCTGTTATTCCCTGTCTCTGTAATAAACGTCATGTTAATTGGGGTGAGTGATATCTCATTGTGACTTTGATTGGCATTTCTTTCATGATTAGTAATGCTGAACATCTTTTCATATACTTGTTGGCCATTGGTATGTCTTCTTTTGAGAAACGTCCATTCAGATATTTTGCTCATTTTTAAATTGTTCTTTCCACTGTTGTTTGATCCCCTTATGTGTTCTAGTTTTAATCACTTGTCAGATGGATAGTTTGCAAATATTTTCTCCCATTCTGTGGGTTGTTTCTTCACTTTGTTGATTGTTTCCTTTGGTACAGAAACTTTTTAGCTTGAAACAATCCCATTTGTCTATTTTTGCTTTTGTTGCCTGTGCTTTTGAGGGCTTACACAGAAAATGTTTGCCCAGATCAATGTCCCTGAGTACCTCCCCAATGTTTTCTTTTAGAAGTGTCATATTTAACTCTTACACTGAACTGTTTGATTCATTTTGATTTGATTTTTGTATATGGTGAGAGATAGGGGGTCTAGCTTTGTTGTTGTTGTTGTTTTGAGACAGAGTCTTGCTCTGTCATCCAGGCTGGAGTGCAGTGGCGTGATCTTGACTCACTGCAACCTCCGCCTCCCAGGTTTAAGCAATTCTTCTTCCTCAGTCTCCTGAGTAGCTGGAACTACAGGTGTGCACCACCATTCCTGGCTAATTTTTGTATTTTTAGTAGAAATGGGGTTTCACCATATTGGCCATGCTGGTCTCAAACTCCTGACCTCATGATCCACCCACCTTGGCCTCCCCAAATGCTAGCATTACAGGCATGAGCCACCGTGCCTGGCCAGGGGCCTAGTTTTATTCTTTTGCATACTGTCATCCAGTCTCCCTCCTCCCTTCCTCCCTCCTTCTCTCTCTCTGTCTCTCTGAATTTCTTTTCTTTTCTTCTTTTTTTTCTTCCTTCCTCCTTTCCTTCTTTTCAGAGTCTCACTCTGTCACCCAGGCTGAAGTACAGTGACTCAATCTTGGCTCACTGCAACCTCCACCTCCCAGGCTCAAAAGATTTCATGCCTCACTCAGCCTCCTGAGTAGCTGAGATTACAGGTGTGCGCTACCACACTTGGCTAATTTTTGTACTTTTAGTAGAGACAGAGTTTCACCATGTAAACTCCCAACCTCAGATGATCCTCCCAACTTGGCCTTCCAAAGTGCTGGGATTATGAGCCACTGCACCCAACTGATTATCCAGTTTTTACAGCACCATTTATAGAAGAGACTCTCCTTTCTCCATTGTATATTTTTGACACCTTTGTCAAATACAAGTTTGCTGCAAATGTTGGATTTGTATCTGGGTTCTCTATTCTGTTCCATTAGCCTTTTTGTTTTTTTAAGGTGTCTATTTCTTGACATTTGACTTTGCAATATTTTTTCTTCAAATTTCAAAGTATTTTGTTTCAAACATGTTTTTTAAATATTAAAGAGGATGTACAGAATGATAAGTTGTAAAGTCAAGGACAAATGTATTTCTGAAATTTTAGCATGGCTTTGAATTTAAAAAGGCTTTAATACCTTTTTTTACTGAACTAGCCTACGAGTTTATGTTGGTTTATTCAGCATTGAACACAATTTTAAAAGTCAAGACAAGTGAAGATCAAGATTCTGTGTTTTCTTATTAAGCTTAAGGCATTTTGAGAGTGGTGTATGTTGACCAGCATGATTGCTATTAAGAACTGAGAGAACTTACAGAAAACTTATAAAGGCCACAGGGAAATTCAAGATGGCCAAATAGGAACAGCAACTGTCTGCAGCTCCCAGCAAGACTGATGCAGAAGATGATACCCAGTTCATCTCACTGGGACTGGTTGGACACTGGATGCAGCCCATGGAGGGTGAACCAAAGCAGGGTGGGGTGTCACCTCACCTGGGAAGTTCCAGGGGTCGGGGAATTTTCTCAGCAACCCAAGCGAAGCCGTGAGCGTCAGATCTGAGAAACAAGGGCACAGATACAGTCCTTGTCCCAAGGTCTTCACAACCCACAAACCAGGAGATTCCTTCTGGTGACTACCCCACTAGGGCCCTGGGTGTCAAGCACAAAACTGGGCAGCCAATTGGGCAGACACCGAACTAGAACTAGGTGCAGGAGCTTTTTTTTTTTCCCCTCCCTACTCGAGTGACGCCTGGAATGCCACTGAGACAGAACTGTTCCCTCCCCTGGAAAGGGGAGCTGAAGCCAGGGAGCCAAGTGGTCTGGCTGGGCAGGTCCCACCCCCACGGAGCCCAGGAAACTAAGATCCACTGGCTTGAAATTCTCGCTGCCAGCACAGCAGCAATCTGAGATCCACCTGGGATGGAGGAGCTTGGTGTGGGGAGGGGTGTCCGCCATTGCTGACGTGTGAGTAGCAGTTGTATGGCCAGTGCAAACAAAGCTGCTGGGAAGTTTGAATTGGATGGAGCCCACTGCGGCTCAGCAAGGCTGCTGTGGCCCGACTGCCAGATTGCTCCTCTCTGGACAGGGCATCTCTGTAAAAAAGGCAGGATCCCCGGTCAGGGACTTATAGCAAACTTAAACGTCCCTGCCTGACAGCTCTGAAGAGAGAAGCAGACCTCCCAGCACAGTGTTTGAGCTCTGCTAAAGGTCAGTCTGCCTCCTCAAGTGGGTCCCTGATCCCCATGTATACTGACTGGGAGATACCTCCCAGTTGGGGCCGACAGACACCTCATACAAGGAAAGCTCTGGCTGGCATCTGGCAGGTGCCCACGGGGTCAAAGCTTCCAGAGGAAAGAACAGGCAACAATCTTTGCTGCTCTGCAGCCTCCACTGGTGATACCCAGGCAAACAGGTTTAGGAGTGGATCTCCAGCAAACTCCAGCAGACTGACAGCAGGGGGGCCTGACTGTCACAAGGAAAAGAAACAGAAAGGAGGCCGGGCGCGTTGGCTCAAGCCTGTAATCCCAGCACTTTGGGAGGCCGAGGCGGGTGGATCACGAGGTCAGGAGATTGAGACCCTCCTGGCTAACACGGTGAAACCCCGTCTCTACTAAAAATACAAAAAACTAGCCGGGCGCGGTGGCGGGCGCCTGTAGTCCCAGCTACTCTGAGGCTGAGGCGGGAGAATGGCGGGAACCCGGGAGGCGGAGCTTGCAGTGAGCCGGGATCGCGCCACTGCACTCCAGCCTGGGCGACACAGCGAGACTCCGTCTAAAAAAAAAAAAAAAAAAAAAAAAAGGAACAGAAAGGATGATTAGCACGTCCACTCAAAGACCCCATCCTAAGGTCACCAACATCAAAGACCAAAGGTAGATTAATCCACAAAGATGGGGAAAACCAGCACAAAAAGGCTGAAAATTCCAAAAACTAGAATGCCTCTCCTCCTCCAAAGGATCACAACTCCTTGCCGGCAAGGGAACAAAACTGGTTGGACAATGAGTTTGACGAATTGACAGAAGTAGGCTTCAGAAGGTGGGTAATAACAAACAACTTCTAGCTAAAGGAGCATGTTCTAACCCAATGCAAAGAAGCTAAGAACCCTGAAAAAAAGTTAGTTGAATTGCTAACTAGAATGACCAATGTAGAGAAGAATGTAAATTACCTGATGAAGCTGAAAAACACAGCATGAGAACTTCGTGAAAAATACACAAGTATCAATAGCCAAATAAATCAAGTGGAAGAAAGGATATTAGCGATTGAAGACCAACATAATGAAATAAAGAGAGAAGACAAGATTAGAGAAAAAAGAATAAAAAGGAAAGAACAAAAAATATGGGACTATGTAAAAAGACCAAATCTACGTCTGATTGGTGTACCTAAAAGTGATGGGGAGAATGAAATTAAGTTGGAAAACACTCTTCAGGATATTATCCAGGAGAACTTCCCCAACCTAGCAAGGCAGGCCAATATTTAAATCCAGGAAATACAGAGAACACCACAAAGATACTCCTTGCAAAGAGCAGCCCCAAGACACATAATCGTCAGATTCACCAAGGTTGAAATGAAGGAAAATATGTTAAGGGCAGCCAGAGAGAAAGGTCGGGTTACCCACAAAGGGAAGCCCATAAGACTAATAGCATATTTCTCTGCAGAAACCATACAAGCCAGAAGAGAGTGGGGGCCAATATTCAACGCTCTTAAAGAAAAGACCACAGTGCAATCAAACTAGAATTTAGGATTAAGAAACTCACTCAAAACTGCTCAACTACATGGAAACTGAACAACCTGCTCCTGAATGACTGCTGGGTACATAATTAAATGAAGGCAGAAATAAAGATGTTCTTTCAAACCAACGAGTACAAAGACACAACGTACCAGAATCTCTGGGACAGATTTAAAGCAGTGTTTAGAGGGAAATGTATAATATCAATCCCCACAAAAGAAAGCAGGAAAGATCTAAAATTGATACCCTAACATCAAAATTAAAAGAACTAGAGAAGCAACAACAAACAAATTCAAAAGCTAGCGAAAGACATGAAATAACTAAGATCAGAGCAGAACTGAAGGAGAAAGAGATATGAAAAACCGTTCAAAAACTCAATTAATCCAGGAGCTGGTTTTTTTTCTTGAAAAAATCAACAAAATAGATAGACCTCTAGCCAGATTAATAAAGAAGAAAAGAGAGAAGAATCAAATAGATGCAATAAAAAATGAAATAGGTATCACCACTGATCCCACAGAAATACAAACCTACCATCAGAGAATACTATAAACACCTCTACGCAAATAAACTAGAAAATCTAGAAGAAATGGATAAATTCCTAGACACATACACCTCCCAAGTCTAAGCGAGGAAGAAGTCAAATCCCAGAATGGACCAACAACAAGTTCTGAAATTGAGGCAGTAATTAATAGCCTACCAACCAAAAACAGTCCAGGACCAGACGGATTCACAGCCAAATTTGAAGTATTGCTCCTCACACTTGAGGACATTAGCTGCGGGCGTCTGCCTGCAGACCCTGACCCAAATGACAGATGAATAAAATGTACACTGACACACAAATATTTTGTTTTACCAGTTCAGCTGAGTGTCCAACCACCCGCACATCAAGAGAGGTTTGTTACTGCAGCAGGCCCTGAGCAGTTCGCACTCCAGGCATTTATTTGGTGTACAATTAACAACAGAAGCTTTGAGTAAACATACTTGCGGATAATTAAGACAGTTAAGAGAGTAGTTCTAGGAATGATTAAAACTCAGGTACTGGGGTCTAAAGTAAATACCACGAAGGAACAATTTCCCTCCTCAACCTCTCCCCCACTGAGAGAGCCATCTGGCTCAAAGGTTAGTTGATAAAGGTAAACACACTTAACTGGGGAAGCCTCTATTGTCCCTAGTATTTATGCTATGACCTAAGGCTCTAAGGTAAGAAACGGCTGCCTTTGGCCTGTTCAGTTATTACAAGCTATGTAACCTTTTGGCCTTCCAAAAGGTTTGTGACTATTCCCTATAACTTTCCCTAATATTTCCTTTTAATATTTCTGCCACCATCCTGAGTGAATCCCAGCACGAATTCTACCAGAGGTACAAAGAGGAGATGGTACCATTCTTTTTGAAACTATTCCAAACAGTAGAAAAAGAGGGAATCCTCCCCAACTCATTTCATGAGGCCAGCATCATCCTGATACCAAAAACTGGCAAAGACACAACAAAAAAAGAAAATTTCAGGCCAGCAAAGACACAACAAAAAAAGAAAATTTCAGGCCAGTATCCCTGATGAACCTTGATGTGAAAATCCTCAATAAAATACTGGCAAACCGAATCCAGCAGCACATGAAAAAGCTTATCCACCACAATAAAATTGGCTTCATCCCTAGGATGCAAGGCTGGTTCAACATACACAAATCAATAAACATAATCCATCACATAAAAATAACCAACAACAAAAACCACATGTTTATCCAATAGATGCAGAAAAGGCCTTCGACAAAATCCAACAGCCCTTCATGCTAAAAACTTTCAATAAACTAAGTATCAATGGAACATATGTCAAAATAGGAAGAGTTATTTATGACAAACCCACAGCCAATATCATACTGAATGGGCAAAAGCTGGAGGCATTCCCCTTGCAAACTTGCACAAGACAAGGAGGCCCTCTCTCACCACTCCTATTCAACATAGTATTGGAAGTTCTGGCCAGGGCAATCAGGCAAGAGAAAGCAATAAGGGGTATTCAAAAAGGAAGTAAGGAAGTCAAATTGTCTCTGTTTGCAGATGACATGATTGTAGATTTAGAAAGTCCCATCGTCTCAGATCAAAACCTCCTTAAGCTGATCAGCAACTTCAGCAAAGTCTCAGGCTACAAAAATTAATGTGCAAAAATCACAAGCATTCCTATACACCAATAACAGACAAACAGAGAGCCAAATAATGAATGAACTCCCATTCACAATTGCTACTAAGAGAATAAAATACCTAGGAATACAACTTACAAGGGACGTGAAGGAACTCTTCAAGGAGAGCTACAAACCACTGCTTAAGGAAAGAAGAGAGAACACAAACAAATGGACAAACATTCCATGCTAATGAGTAGGAAGAATCAATATCATGAAAATGGCCATACTGCCCAAAGTTATTTATGGATTCAATGCTATCCCCATCAAACTACCACTGACTTTCCTCACAGAATTGGAAAAAACTATTTTAAACTTCATATGCAACAAAAAAGAGTCCGCATAGCCAAGACAATCCTGGGCAAGAATAGCAAAGCTGGAGGCATCATGCTATCTGACTTCAAACTATACTACAAAGCTGCAGTAACCAAAACAGCATGGTACTGGTACCAGAACAGATATATAGACCAATGGAACAGAATAGAGGCCTCAGAAATAACACCACACAGCTACAACCATCTGATCTTTGACATACCTGACACAAACAAGCAATGCAGAAAAGAATACCTATTTAATAAAAGGTGTTGGGAAAACTGGCTAGCAATATGCAGAAAACTGAAAATGAACCCCTTCCTTACACCTTTTACAAAAATCACCTTAAGATGGATCAAAGACTTAAATGTAAGACCTAGAACCATAAAAACTCTAGAAGAAAACCTGAGCAATACTATTCAGGACATAGGCATGAGCAAAGACTTCATGTCTAAAACACCAAAAGCAACAGCAGCAAAAGCCAAAATTGACATATGGGATCTAATTAAACTAAAGAGCTTCTGTACAGCAAAAGAAACTATCATCAGAGTGAACAGGCAACCTACAGAATGGGAGAAAATTTTTGCAATCTATCCATCTGACAAAGGGCTAATATCCAGAATCTACAAACAACTTAAACAAATGTACAAGAAAGAAACAAACAACACCGTCAAAAAACGGGCAAAGGATATGGACACTTCCCAAAAGAAGGCATTTATGCAGCCAACAGACATGAAAACATGCTCATTATCACTGGTCATTAGAGAAATGCAAATCAAAACCACAATGAGATACCATCTCATGACAGTTATAATGGTGATCATTAAAAAGTTAGGAAACAACAGATGCTGGAGAAGTTGTGGACAAATAGGAATGTTAGTTCAACCATTGTGGAAGACAGTGTGGCAATTCCTCAAGGATCCAGAACTGGAAATACCATTTGACCCACACATTACTGGGCATATACCCAAAGGATTATAAATTGTTCTATGATAAAGACACCTGCTGTTTATTGCGGCACTATTCACAATAGCAAAGACTTGGAACCAACCCAAATGTCCATCAGTGATAGACTGGATTAAGAAAATGTGGCATGTGCACACCATGGAATACTATGCAGCCATAAAAAAGGATGAGTTCATGTCCTTTACAGGTACATGGATGAAGCTGGAAATCATCAGCATACTATCACAAGATCAGAAAACCAAACACTGCATGTTCTCACTCACAAGTGGGATTTGAACAATGAGAACCCATGAACACAGGGAGGGGAACGTCACACACTGGGGCCTGTCGGGGGTGAGGAGAGAGATAACATTAGGAGATATACCTATTGTAGGTGACAGGTTGATGGGTGCAGCAAACCACCAGGGCACATGTATACTTATATAACAAACCTGCACATTTTTACACTAAAAGAAAATGTTGGGTAGGAACAGGGTATATAGACAGACTAAGAAACAATCAAAAGATGAGTGGGCTGGGTTTGTGGTGGCCATGTTTGTTGAGCTAAGACATTGTTTTAAAATGATATTGTTTTTAATATAAATTACTGTCTATATGAATATAATCCCAACTCTACCAACTTTTGTAATTTTATTAAGGAAGTGATTTTAAGTTTTAATTCAATTCCTATCAGTTTGGTATTTTTTTCATCACAGGCTACAGGGTGCTCAAATTTGGGAGGAGGAGGTTATGCACATATATTATTATTTATTTATTTATTCACTTATTCATTTTATTTTCCTGCAGTTTAGTGATCAATTTTGCTATTTTATGGTACAAAATGGCTTTCTGCTGCCTTGGTAAAGAAAGTCAATTGACTTTGAAGCTAGTAGTGGTCAGATGACAAAGCCCTGATCAATGATGCTTAAGTGGAAGTCAGTGGATGGTGCTCTCTCCGGGAGCTTTTTAAAAGGATGATTTATCTGGTTTGTTTAAATGGAATTATAATCAGAAGAATAATTTCACCATCAGAAATTAAAGAAGGCCAGAGGACAGCATTTAAAGTGAAAATCTAAAGGAAATAATTGGAAAGAAAAAGAAAAGAGCTTGGGGGAAAATGTCAAGTGATGGATTTGTGGACATTTACTAAGGCAGAGTGTAAGCCATTATACTAGAGAAAGTATATGGCAATTGAAAATGATCCTTCCACATAGAAATTCTTTCAGATGAAAATTTGTTTTTCAAATCTTATTTGATTTTTAATTTTTGCCTCCTTTATCTCTCAGTATATGAGTGATTTGTTGAAAATCTCCCACTATGGCTGTGGAGCTATCCATTTCCTCTAGTAATCTGGCTATTACTTGTTTTGTATATTTTTATAGATTCAACATTATAGTATTTTCTTCATGATTTGATATTTTATTGGTATAAAGTGTTCTTTTCCTTAATATACTTCATCTGAAATTTCATTCTTTTCTGATATTAATATTGATGCACCAGCTTTTTTCTTATTAATGTTCGCATGCTTTCTCTTTTTTCTTTTTATTTTCAGCATTTCTGTGTTATTGCATTTGGTGTTTCTCTTATAAAGGATATAACTGGATTTTGTTAAATAATCTGAGATTCCTGGTATTGGAAAGGTGGGTTTAGCTCATTCTGATTCTTGATGATTGTTCAGATGTTTTGACTTTTTTCAGCATTTTAGTTTTGCTTTCTGTGCCATGCTTTTGTGTCTGGAACTGGTTCCTTCCAGTCGGTTCTTGGTCTTCTGACTTCAAGAATGAAGCTGCGGACCCTCACAGTAAGTGTTACAGTTCTTAAAGATGGTGTGTCCAGAGTTTGTTCCTTCAGATGTTCAGATGTGTCTGAAGTTTCTTCCTTCTGGTGGGTTCCTGGTCTCACTGGCTTCAGGAGTGAAGCTGCAGACCTTCGCAGTGAGTGTTACAGCTCTTAAATGTCGTGCAGACCCAAAGAGTAAGCAGCAGCAAAATTTACTGTGAAGAGCAAAAGAACACAGCAAAAGAACACAGCAAAAGAACAAAGCTTCCACAACCTGGAAAGGGGCCTCAGTGGGTTGCCACTGCTGACTCACGTGACCTGCTTTTATTCCCTTATTTGGTCCCACCCACATCCTGCTGATAGGTCCATTTTACAGAG
Source organism: Rhinopithecus roxellana (assembly GCF_007565055.1). Classification (NCBI taxonomy): domain Eukaryota; kingdom Metazoa; phylum Chordata; class Mammalia; order Primates; family Cercopithecidae; genus Rhinopithecus; species Rhinopithecus roxellana. The sequence continues at coordinate 1,342,144 of NC_044550.1, forward strand.
AGCTGATTGGTCCATTTTACAGAGCACTGATTGGTCCATTTTACAGAATGCTGATTGGTCCGTTTTTACACAGAGCACTGATTGGTGTGTTTACAAATCTTTAGCTAGACACGGAGTGCTGATTGGTGCATTTGGAATCCTTAAGCTAGACAGAAAAGTTCTCCAAGTCCCCTACCTGATTAGCTAGACACAGAGCACTGATTGGTGCATTTAAAATTCTTTAGCTAGACAGAAAAGTTCTCCAAGTCCCCTATCCAATTAGCTAGACACAGAGCACTGACTGATGCATTTACAAACCTTTAGCTAGACACAGAGTGCTGATTGGTGTGTTTACATTCCTTTAGCTAGACAGAAAAGTTCTTCAAGTCCCCACCTGACCCAGAAACCCAGTTGGCTTCACCTCTCACTTTTTCTGTCCCTTTTTCCCTTACCCTATATTCTATTGATCCAGTGAAGTCATTTCTATTCCCCTCTTTTTCTTTATAAGTTTAGAAGTTATGTACTTAATTCTATTCTTTCAGGGATAACTCAACATTTTTTCACTTATATATCATACTTATATTTTCTGATATTCCCTGGAACCAGTTAGTCTGTATTCTTTCAAAGCAGAGAGATGTTACATTCTGAACTAAATCATGCTCCTATCTTCTATAATCACATGTGGAATATTTGTTACACATTGTTTCAAGCAAAAAATGTAGCTTTTCTAAGTCAATGCTTATTTAAATTTGTGAACATGTTTTGCTGCTTATTTTGAATGCATTTTTTCTCAATATTTACTCTTATTTGAGATCATTTTTATTTTCTTGCTGAAGTACATTCTATAGTTATTTCCCAGTTAGTACATGTGATCAAAAACTGAGTATCTGAAACACTTATATTTTATGCTCACTCTCGAATGATGGTTTACTAGGGTGCAGAACTCTATATTGACAATCATTTCCCTTCTAAAATTTGACAATATAATTTCTAGGACATTGTGTTGCTAGTGAGAGCACTTATAAAGATGTTATCTATTTGTGATAGATGTAAGAGGCAGATAAGGGAGGGTTCCCAGAGAATCTCGGACCTGCTCCACAAGTGTTTACATTAGATGCTTCTGTGCAGATGAGGGAATCTGCCCAGGGCTTTGTCTGGGCATGCCCACAGCAGACTGGGGGTCCACCTGCCTACTGGAAGAGTGGGGTGGAGCCACCGGGAATTCAAGCCTGATGCCCGGGGAGGAGTCTGGCCTCTTCAGCTAGTGTGTGGTGGCCTGGTATTTAGTCTGTGAGCTGGGAGTCTGTTGGCAGGTCCCTCTTTTTGTTTTGGCGGAGAGCTTTCTTTTACTAAATGATGCCATCCTTACCTTTCAATGTGTCTGCGTGCCTAATTTTTTCCTGGTTGTTAGACAAGAACCCGGACTTTAGTTGAACTCTGGAGCAAAATTCCTGCATCATTTGTAGGTAATATTTGTTTTCTTTGGTTGCTTTTATGACCTCTTTATTCCTAGTATTTGGGCATTTCACAAACATTTATAAATCTGAATTAAAAAGCAAACTGACCTTGCTAAGGACCCTGCTGATGCCTTTTCATATATTCGTATCTGCTAGTTCCTGTGCTGCCTTCTGAGTTAGTTCATCAGTTCTATACTTCAGTATTTAATTCTATATTCAACCATGTTATCAAATGTTTATTTCAACTTTTGAGTTTCTCATTTGTAATAGTATTTTTTCGTTTTTATGTTTTTAAAAGAGTTCTTTTCATATTTTACTATTTTTGTTTAGTAACCTTCAGTACTTGATGCATGTATTTTATTTCATCGTTATGTTTTTGAGATATTTGCATAACATATTTAAAGACAATTACATATTGTTGTATGATTTCCATTTCCTTGATCGAGAATTCTCCCATTTGTTGCATCTCTGAAGAGTTTCCCAAGGTGGGTTAATCTTGAATGTGATTAACTGCCCTCAGTTTTTTAGTTTTAATACTTTATCAGTTTGTTGTTCTTTATCAGTTGTTTCTTGTTCTTTTTTTTTTTCTGAGCATATTATTACATCATTTGAAATAATGACAATTTTGGCCTTTCCCTTTCAGATTTGTAACTCATTTTCTTTTCTTTTCACATAGTGTTTGATAAGGCCTCCAGTACTTTGTGATATAGTAGTTGTGGTGGTGGGAATGTGATCAGAGTTTCTCCATTATGTCCAAGGCTTGTAGCAAATTTTTGCTACATGACTGTTACAAGTTTAAGAGGTTACCAAGAGTTTTTAATACAAATATTTTAAACCTTAGCAAAGACTATGAAAACTGAGATAAACATGTTTTTCTTCTTAAGCCTTTACTATCAGGTATTACTTTGACAGATTTTCTAATATTTGCTTATTTTTTTTGAAAGAAATCATAGACAATCATGATATGTTACTTTATTTTATTTTATTTTTTTTTTTGAGGCGGAGTCTCGCTCTGTCGCCCGGGCTGGAGTGCAGTGGCCAGATCTCAGCTCACTGCAAGCTCCGCCTCCCGGGTTTACACCATTCTCCTGCCTCAGCCTCCCGAGTAGGTGGGACTACAGGCGCCCGCCACCTCGCCCGGCTAGTTTTTTGTATTTTTAGTAGAGACGGGGTTTCACCGTGTTAGCCAGGATGGTCTCGATCTCCTGACCTCGTGATCCGCCAGTCTCGGCCTCCCAAAGTGCTGGGATTACAGGCTTGAGCCACCGCGCCCGGCCGTTACTTTAAATATGCTTTTTGGGTATAGTTCATACGTATTTTAAATAATGTTTAATAAATAGTAACCATTTACACAAATCACAAATGTGATATCAGATTAGTGCATCCTACACCGTATGGAAACTATAAATTCAGGACCTTCAAAAATTGTAGATAAATATTTATTTTACAAAATAATTTATCCATCTTGTTTTACCAAAAACAAGCAAGGTCTTGTTTTTCTTTCCCTATGCAGTAGTAATGGCTCTTTGGTGTAAAAACTTTATAGGACCTAAAGTAAAAAAGAAGACAAAAACCAGTTTGTCTTTCAAAGTCTTAAAATATTTCATTAACCTCATAGTGCCTGATCTCTGTCACCAAGCAAATAGTCTGAACTATTATTCCCAAGCTCAATTCAAACAGGTAAATTTATATCTACAATTATATCTACAATTATATCTGGTCATCATTACAGTGTTTTCTCCAATCGCTTCCAAAGCCTACCCCTTTTCTTTATCACACTGCCACGCATATTGCATAATACAAAGTTTAGCTAGGGAGGTACAAGTGATAAGGATTATCTCCTCAGAGTCTCCGGGCCTTGATAATTCCTAGACCACAGCACCATGCCTTAGGTTATAGTCACGGGCCTCTATATAGTCTTCCACATATCCCATTACATTTTAAATCCTATGCATGCCCTTTATATCCTACACTTGTCTGTCAAAATTCTAAGGTATAAGATTTTTTTTTTTTACTTATCCCTGCTTTTTAATTTTGAACAAAGAAAAATATAAAAGAAATTTTTTTTAAAAGAGGCTTTCATTGATATCAAATAATGCCAAAGAAAGAAGTTATTCTACAGCAATGAGGTACAAAGAAAAAAATTTCGTAAACATTAGCCTCTTGATTACTGAAGAACTAAAACTTTTATGTAGTCATGCTTGGCAAACACTAAAAGGGAAATAGAGTCTATTCAACAATATTCTGTCTTCACTCTTGTACACTTCATATGTGTTGGGATATAAAGTTCTATACAGCTAATATGAAGCTCTCATTAGCATTTAAAACATGATTTGCATTTTTATGAGGCATTTTGGCTGATTTTATTGATTTCCTTATATTTCATAGTCTTTAGCCTTATGAGAATCTTATGTTTTTATATGTTTTCTATCATGTAGCACAATTTCTGGCACACAAAACATACAATAAACATGTGTCAATTTTTCTATTAAAGTCAGAATTTATTCATAAGGAATCTGAAGTAAGGTGTACTAAGCTTGTGTATGGGTTAAGTGACAGAGCCAAATTCAAAACTTTACTTTTTATGTCAATCTAGAAATATCTCAGATTAAAACATATCGCTTCTTAGTTCTAGTTAGATGAGGGAAATCTTTTGTAATAATGCCAGGATTGCTATAATCTGATAGGAGACAGCAATTTCATTTTGCTACAGGAAAATTTGGAGGACAAAAAAAAAAAAAAAAAAAGAAGACGTAAGACAGAGGAGAGAAAATAGTAAGATGAGGAAGAAGTCAAAAAACACAAACAAGGCATTTAGATTTGTTAGGAAGGAATTCAAGTCAGTCATTAAAATGATAACTGAGTTGTCTGAGAAAAATATACTCACATAATCTACATTATTTACTGGGCTAAAGGTAAGTACAAACAAATCTACATGGACTAATTGTATCACAGAACAGAATGGTAGCAAAATCCTGTAATTCCAATGGAGTAATAAAGTTGCAGACAAAAGAAAATTAATGTGTGCATTGCTTGAGATATGACTAAAATGTCATTAAAATACATTCTAAGTTATGAATATTCATTTGCAAAGTTACAAAGTACACATTGATTTATATTTCAGAAGCAAGGATATATTGTTTCTATATAATTTAGTCCTAAATATAGTTCATTTCCTATGCTAATGCTTTTTTCCTTCTTACCTTCTTAGGTCAACAACAAGAGGCCAGGGCCTCCCAAGAAAAGCTTTACTAATGTAATAGCTTTGGCCAAGTCCACCCAATATATTTTCCTCTCTGCAAAGAGAAACAAGCTATTGTCTCATCCTAAATTTCCTCTTCTTCCATATCACTGTTATTCATATTCAAATCCTGCCTGTCCTTCAGGGTACAATTCAAATGAGTATCTCCATTTTCAACTAATGTCATTTCTTCCTATTTTCTACCTTTTGTTAGCTATGTTAAGGTGTTTCTTTACCAACATCCCCCATACATTGTGTAACACAGTGTCTATGGCTTACTCATTTTTGAATCTTTATCATGACCTGACATAATGAAGATTCTTAGTACATAGTGATACATGTAAATATGAGTTAATTAGTACCTGATAGACTTGATTTCCAGAATGATTTTGTATAGCTGAATTGTGTAGTAAGGAGATATACATGAAATGAAGACTTCAGTCAGTATCAAGAAGATATTTTGGGTGACTTTACCTACCTGCCAATGATAAATCTAGAAACAATAAGAGATGCTTGGGTAGGCGATTTCCTTTTGCCTTCTTTATCATTGTTTTCCCAGTATTTCTTACATTCATCTAGTTTGATTCGATGCCCATATACTTTATACTGGCTCTTCCTGTGAGGTTTGAACTCGTCCAGTCCATTTGTTATCATTGTTTGGGAGGAAAGGAGATGACCCTCCAGATGGGTCAATGATATACCAGTCTGAGAACTGTGTTGAAGGGACTTCTCCTTCTACTCAGTGCAACCAAAATAAGTCAATTCTAGCTGTAGTGTGTGATTTATGAATTTTTTCTCCTTTAGTTTGTGTGAGCCAATTTTGTACCATAAGAATGTTAGCCTCCTTTTCCACAAGAGTGATTTAATCAAACAAAAGTTGACAATCAAAGTAGTACATCTGTGTGACAGTGATTAAACATGTTGTTTTTTTTCTTAGCTGTCTGAGAAGAATTGAAAATGCCCGTTCTGCTCTCAGAGCTCCTCTGTTTTAAGGGGGATGGACTTCCTGTACCACTACGTGGTGCGTGAGTGCCAGCCACTGGTATCTAGAACTATGATCTAGTTAGGAAACACTAGGGGGAACAAACAACCCAATTCTTTTCATCTAATCTGTTGACACCAAAGGGACCTTCTGTTTCTTCCAGTTAAACCTCAAGCTGCAATTCAAAATGAAATCAGTATCTTTTTCCTCTACTTGTCAGCAAAGAAAGATGCTACCTTATAATTACCACGTAACAATCAATCACAAACATAGTGGCTTAAGGCAGCTCCTCTTTTAGCTTGCATATCTGCAAACTGGCAGTTTGGACTGAGCTCAGCTGGATGTTTTTTCTGGGCTGACCATGTGTGTAGGGTCTGCTGCCAGCTGGTTTAGACTGATGATGGATGAGAAACCACATGAAGAAGAGACGCATAGTGGTGGCAGAGTTCTGAAAGAGTCACACAGAAGATCCTTGACTTCATGGCTTGGAAATAGCATCCTATCACTTCTACCACATTCTATTTACCAGGCCAGCCCAGATAAAGAGGTGAAGAAACAGACTCCATCTCTTGATGGGAGTAGTTGAAAATCAATGGAAAATGGCATGGATAAGGAAAGGATTGATTATTGCGGCCTTATTTGTAATGGCCATATTTGTTACCCTTTTCAATTTTCCTAGCCACACTTCTCATTGGCCAGGAAAATTAATTGCGTGTCAACACTGAAGAAAACAGATCTTGGTTAAAAGCAATAATGTAGATAATATCTCATTCAGGTAAAAGATTACTTATATAGTGTGAGACAGGCATGAGGCAGAGAAGTACCCACAGGTTGGTTTCTGCTTTGTCAGCAGATTTACTTTTAGATCCTATACTACTTTGTTGTTACTGTTTTATTGAGAAAAAATAACAAATATTTCCAAAATTTTGCAGCATGCAACTCAGTGCTTCAGTTAGCATTCAGTCAAAATTTCCTTGAAACAAGAAAGAGAGACTTGGGATTGTGACAGTTCTACTAAATTAGCTTCTTCATGTCAAAATCTGTCAAGTTTATGATTTATTCAGATAGCACTTGTTTTTGTGTAATAGCTAAACTGTTGCTTTAGAGTCTACTACATTCTCCTCTATTATTTGGCATTTTTCTCTTTATTATTTTGTTCAAGTAGGATATTGTGCTGAGTTGAACCATGAAATGAGTTGTATTGAACAACATCAACAACATAAATGGTCTGGGGTGTCATCTGCATTTTCATATCTGACTGTTCAAATTCTTTTTACAGTTACAGCTTTGATAATAATGTAATATTATAATGTTTTTCATTAGATGTCAAATTATAGAAGAAGACAACAAAGGTATGTTAAGTTGGCATAGTTTAATGTAAGGAAAAAACAGTAAAAGCATTGAGCACTAAATATCTCTTTCAATTCAGTTCTTTTACAGGAAGCTTTTGTTACGTGTTCTCAGCACATTGCTGTGATGCTCAAGGATGGTCTTTAACATGAAAACCTGGTGTTTCAGCATGGCTTGAAGCAGGTGAGAGAGTAAGCCATGCAGATACTAGAGGAAGGGAATAATAGTAGCTGGAAAGATCCAGAGTTAGGAAAGTTCCTGGTGCCCTCCAGGAGCAGCAAGCTGGTCACTGTAGCATGAGAAAATTGAGTTAGGGAAAAAGAAGCAGGTTTGGTCAAAGAGGTGAAATGGGAGGGAGGTCATGTAGATGTTGTAGGCTACTGTGATGAGTTTGACTTTTACTCTGCAAGACAGGAAGACAACCATAAAATTTGGGCCATTGGAGTGAAATAATTTGTCTTTATTTTAAAAAGGATCACTTTGCCTCCTCTGTTGGAATAGAATGTGTATGTACTGGAGAGTGGTAGTGGGTAGACAGCTTTAATGGAAGCTAGGAGACAAATCAGAAAGCATCTGTTTTCTCCCAAATTCATTCCCTCCCTTTCCTCTAGTTACATCTATATCTTAGAGGTCTAACCCCTACAAAATATATTTCCCAGTATCCCTTGCTAATTGGTTTCAAACTGAATTTGTTCAAAAAGAAGCATTGTCATGAAGTTCAGGGCACCAAGAAGGGACAAGCTGGGGCATTGGTCCCTCTCTCTGATTGTTTTGGGTTGTGCCTGTGGTGACTGCTGCATGTGCCTCAAGGCTGGTCCCTGCTGGGCAGGCTATTGTGATTGCCATTTGTATGGGGTGGTCTCAGCTTTTGGGTTCCAATAATATCATCTGTAGGGGTAGTAGCTGGCTATAATAAATAATGTCTGGATTATCCTAACTCTTCTGTTTGTTCTTTCAGGTATTTAACAATTTTGTGACTAATTGGCTTCTATTATTTCCCTAGAGTAGGTTCTGTTATTACACTGGACTATGCTTGTAATAGAGTGGGCTATTACAATCATCTAGGCTAAAGATAATGGTGGCTTGGAATAAGGTGGCAGCAATGGAAGTGTTGAGAAGTCATTAGATGCAGAATATATTTTATAGACGGAATGTGATAAAAAAATAAACTGGACTCTGGTTTCCAGCATATAGCTCCAAAAGACTAAAATTGAAATTTGTGGACTAATAGAGTGTCTTTTGTATGTTAATGAGAAGAGTGGTGGTTGGGGGCCTCTAGAAAGCTTCAGCATGAGGGCTAGTCGCCAGAAAACCTAGGGCATGATTAGAGGGCTGGAACATTCAGCCTCACTCCCTGACGTCTGAGGAGAGAAAACAGGCTGGAGATTGAGTTCAATCACCAATGACCAATGATTTAATCAATATCATGCGTACATAATGCAATTTCCATAGAAACCCCTAAACCATGAGTTTCAGAGAGCTTCTGGGTTGGCGAACATATCAAGAGAGGAGCTGTGAGGTGGGTAAGCCTGAAGAGGGCTTGGAAGGTCCTGTACCTGCCCCTTTTCTTTGCTCTATGCCTCTCTTTCATTGGCTGTTCCTGAGTTTTATCCTTTATATAGTCAAAAAGAGTTTTGATATAGGTTGTATGAGTGTTATAAGAGAAATAGATGTCAAAGATGACTCTAGTGTTTTTCCTGAGAAATTGAAAATGGCATAATTATTATTAACTAAGATGAAAATAATGTAAATAAAGCTAGTCTATGCTGGGAGAGATCAGGAGTTCAGTTTTATACATGCTGTGTTTAAGATGCCCATTAACTATCTAATTGGAACTTTTTTATTTTTATTTTTTAAATTTTTTATTTATTTATTTATTTTTTTTTGAGACGGAGTCTCGCTCTGTCGCCCAGGCTGGAGTGCAGTGGCTGGATCTCAGCTCACTGCAAGCTCCGCCTCCCGGGTTTACGCCATTCTCCTGCCTCAGCCTCCCGAGTAGCTGGGACTACAGGCGCCCGCCGCCATGCCCGGCTAATTTTTTGTATTTTTACTAGAGACGGGGTTTCACCATGTTAGCCAGGATGGTCTCGATCTCCTGACCTCGTGATCTGCCCGCCTCGGCCTCCCAAAGTGCTGGGATTACAGGCTTGAGCCACCGCGCCCGGCCCTAATTGGAACTTTTAAATGATCAGTTGTGTATATATGCATCTGGAGTCAGAAGTCCAAACTAAAGATATAAATTTGGAATCAACAGCTTTTATTGTTGTCTATTCAAACTTATGAGACTAGATGAGATCATTCCAGAAAGTGAAGATTACCAGAGAAAGAGAGATTACCAAAAGTGAATGAGGACTCCATTTACTATACCTTCAATTATTTAAAATCTTATAAATTGGTGCTGTCCAATAGAACTTCCTGCAGAGACAGAAACGTTCTATATTTGCACTATCTGAAATAGCAGCTGTATTAGTTTTCTATTTCTACCACAACAAATTGTCTCAACTTTAGTGGCTTAAGCAACATTAATTTATTATCTTATAAGTTCTGTAGATCAGAAATGCACCGTGGTCACCATGGTTGCATTCCTTTTTGGAGGCTCTGGTGGAAAATCTGTTTCTTTGACTGATCCAACTTCTAGACCCCAGTTGCATTCCTTGGCTTGTGGCTCCATTCCTGCATCTTCAAAGCTAGCAAGGCATGTTGAGTTCTCACAGCTCATTACCCTGATCTTTTCTTCTGTCTTCCTCCTCCACTTTAAGTATCCTTGTGATTAGATTGGAACCTTTGTGGATAATCCAGGATAATCTTCCCATCTCAAAGCCCTTGACCCTAATCACATGTACAAAGTCCCTTTTGCCATGTAAGGTAACATATCCATAGGTTCCAGGATTAGAATGCCTACATTTTTGAGAGGCCATTACTTTGCCCACCAGCACAACCACTATCACCATATGGTGACTGGGCATTTGAAACATGGCTAGTGGAGTTGAGAAACAACATTATTTTATTTTAATTAATTTAAATGGAAAAGGAAATACATATAGATAATGTCTACTTTATTGGACATCTAGAAGAATGGGAGAGTAAATAGACCAGGACATGTGGTATGATCACAGACCAATATTAAGAGCCTATGTATGATTTGTAGTTATGAATTTTAAGTAAGACTTTAGCATAGTTATATTTCTACAGCCATGTTAACTACTGATGGCACCCTGTATTGGTCTATTCTCACACTGCTATAAGGACATACTTGAGACTGGGTAATTTATTTTAAAAAAGAGATTTAATGGACTCACAGTTTCATATGGTTGCGGAGGCCTCATAATCATGGTGTAAGGCAAAGAAGGAGCGAAGGCACATCTTACATGGCAGCAGGCAAGACAGCATGTGAGGGGGAACGGCCCTTTACAAAACTGTCAGATCTCATGAGAACGCACTCATTATCACGAGATCACCATGGAGGTAACTACCTTCATGATTCAATTACCTCCCACCAGGTCCCTCCCATGACATGTGGGATCATGAGAACTATAATCCAAGATGAAATTTGGCTGGGGACACAGCCAAACCATATCACACCCATAAAATTGGCTTGAAGATACATTATCGAAAAATGATAATTATAAACCAAGGGAGAGAAAGGTTTTGAATTCAAGAAACCGTGATGAGCAAAGAGACCAGAAAAATTTCTCTTAAATCTAAATAATTATTGAGGCTACCACTCCAAAAATTAATATAATTTTTTTTTAGATGAAGTCTGACACTGTCACCTGGGCTGGAGTGCAGTGGTGCAATCTCGACTCACTGCAACCTCTGCCTCCTGGGTTCAAAGGATTCTCCTGCCTCAGCCTCCCAAGTAGCTGGGATTACAGGCACCCACCACCACACCCAGCTAATTTGATGTATTTTTGGTAAAGACGAAGTTTCACTATGTTGGCCAGGCTGGTCTCAACTCCTGACCTCAGGTGATCCACTCACCTTGGCCTCCCAAAGTGCTGGGATTACAGGCGTGAGCCACCATGCTCAGCCCAAAATATCTTAAGTAAATGGGGTTTCATCATATTGGCCAGGCTGTTCTTGAACTCCTGACCTTGTGAGCCACTCACCTCGGCCTCCCAAAGTGCTGGGATTACAGGCATGAGCAACTATGCCTGGCCATATAATTTTTAAAAGAAGATTCATTAAACAAAGGATCCACAATATAATAAACAATTCCAAACTATCAAAAGCCAAATGATTTATTCTTGACACTGAGGAAATAAATGGATTGATTATTTTGTTCCAAATTTCAGAACAACCAGTACAATAAAGGAAATAAGATATACGATTTGCAAATCATTAGAAAGAAGTAACAAAGCTATAAACAGGGAAGCATTTTTAAATGACATTTGAAAACCCAAACAAAAGAAAACATAACACACGATGGCAGCAAAAAGTTTAAACATATTATGATTACAATTATGATTAGATAAGTTCCCCTGTCAAAGATAAAGAACAGTAATTGTTTGTAAGAGGTACACTTAAATTAAATGACACACAAAGGTAAAAACTGAACAAGGGAATGAGAAGGAAAACAATACCCAGAAAGAGATTTCAGCAGAAGTGGGAGTCATTCTTTCCAGTATAGGTTTGAATTCACAATACCTGTGGGGCCTGAAAAAGCTCAAATTAAAATTTAATGTAAAGTGATCTCCAATTAGTAGTTCTTCTAGATGCCTTGCAAAATAGGCAATACAAATTCATTCTTTTTTTTCTTTTCCCCACAAGATGGGTGTCATTGTGACTGGCTGCTACCTCCCCATGAGTCTTCTAAAATAAAACCTGCAAATTCACATCTTCCCCATGCTTCCGGACAATGCATATTCTTCGTTTGAAAAAAGAAAACCAGGTATGGTTGCATGTGCTTGCAGTTCTAGCTACTCAGGAGTACTCAGGAGACTGAGGTAGGAGGATCACTTAAACCTCGGAGTTCAAGTCCAAGTGTAACCAAGATATATGGAGACCCTCTTTCTGGAGGCGGGGCATGGGGGAAGAGGACAACACTTAGGGGAACAGATATATGCAAAGAGGGACAATAGAATTATCAACTTATAACAAGGAAAAAAATTACCACCAGACATTTGTAAAATATCAATAGCACAAAAGAGAAACACAACCAGATTATAATTTTTTGGTCAAAGGTCTATAAAATGCTGGCTAATTTTGAGAATATGGTGCAAAAACAATACAATTTTGTTAACAATAACAAAAAGAAAGGTAAGAAATGCCAGGAGAAAACTAAAACCTCCATACCAGAATAATGGTCCTAACATTAAGCAAAGTAAAATGTATGATTTTGGTGGTCAGCAGAGTGTAAGAATAAATAATCTATTTGCACTTGATACTTTCGGCTGTCACAGAGGTCATAGAATTGGGCTTATTGAGAAGGAAAGGTAAATGCTAGCACACTAACTGGCTCAGAAGTGAACAAAAGTGCAGTTTGCTCAAACAACTATATAGGAAGAAGTCTAATAATCTGATGTAAAAATGGGCAGAAGATTTGAATAGATATTTCTCAGAAGAAGACATATGAATGGCAAACAGACATATGAAAATGTGCTCAACATCATTGATCATCAGAGAAATGTAAATCAAAACTACAATGAGATATAATCCAACTCCAGTTAAAATGGCTTTTATCCAAAAGTCAGGCAATAACAAATGTTGGTAAGGATGTAGAGAAAAGGGAACCCTTGTACACTGTTAGTGGGAATGTAAATTAATACAACCACTATGGAGAACAGTTTGGAGGATCCTCAAACAACTAAAAATAGAGCTACCATATGATTCAGCAATCTCACTGCTAGGTATATACCCAAAAGTATATTGAAGAGACATCTGCACTCCCATATTTGTTGCAGCACTGTCCATAATAGCCAAGATTTGGAAGCCACCTAAGTGTCCATCAACAGATGAATGGAGAAACTGTGGTACATATACACAATGGAGTACTATTCAGCCATAAAAAAGAATGAGATTCTGTCATTTGCAGAACTGGAGATCATTATGTTAGGTTAAATAAGCCAGGCACAGAAAGAAAAACATATTTTCATTTATTTTTGGGATATAAAAGTCAAAACAATTAAACTCATGGAGATGGAGAGCAGATAGATGGTTACCAGAGGCTAGGAGGAGGAGTTGGGAGGGGGGCGTTGGTGATGGTTAATGGGTACAAAAAAATGGTTAGAAAGAATAAATAAGACCTAGTATTAGATAGGACAACAGGAGGATTATAGTAAAAAATAATTTATTTGTACATTTCAAAGTAACTAAAAGAGTGTAATTGTATTATTTGTAACACATAGGATAAATGCTTGAGGTGATGGATACCCCATTTACCCTGATGTGATTATTACACATCGTATGCCTGTACCAAAAGATCTCATATATCCCATAAATACATATACTTACTATGTACCACACAAATTAAAAATTAAAAAAAGTAAAGAAATTACAGTTTGTTGGTTTTGAGTATTTGACCAAATTTTTTACTAAGCACAGATGTATTAAATATAATTTTATTGTCTTTTTGACATTATAATAATGAAGGTATCTACACAGAAGTCTGAGATGAGAAGAAAATGATATAATATGCACCTACTACATGGTGGGTAGTTTATATACTAAAGTTATTGTTATGAGAAAGAATGGCTTAGGAATATTATTTTAAATTACTAAGGAGTGTTAAAAAAAAATACCAAAAGCAAAAATGACAAAGGCAAGAAGAAACAGTAGATAATGTGAGTAAATCTTAATCTTTCCAAGAGAGGAGACAGTTCATAATGTCTAAAATTGTTAAACCATAAAATAGAGATATAATTATCTTATTTATAGTTAAGGAGATAACTGCTATAGCACGAAATAGTGCCAAAAGTGGTTGCCTCTGGGATATGTGATTATAGATATTATAATATTTTGGACTGTCAAAATCTGCTTTTAAGACTGAAGAAATACAAATAGGACAATGTTTATTTGAAATTTGTATTCTCAGGGAATGTAAAGAAATTAATGTATCCACAAAATAATAACAGCCGCTATTTGAAAACAGTTTTCTTGAAAGTTAAAATAGTGATAGTCTTCTAAAAATTTTGTTAGTTTTGGTTTTGTCTTTAATCTGAGTTATGTAGAAAAGTGTTTATTTCAAATTAGGCAAGCTTATTTTATGCCTTTTTCTGTCTTTTTTCTATCAACTAGAGTTTTATTGTGTTGAGAAAATGCCATGCATTAAAAGACTACTTTTGAGAATTTCTAGAGATTTTCTTTGTTGCTAAAGAGATTTTTGTAATTGTTACATGGGATTTTAAAAAGAATGTAAATTATCCTTTTTGTCAAGTATAATGATTTCTGAAACCTAGCTGTGTCAGAATACTGTATAATACTGTAATACTATATTGTTTTTGGCTATGTGTACTTATTTCTTAGAATGGTATGTTACAGCCTCGACCCTGGTGACTTTATCTATTTCTCTATACATCTAAACATTTCCAAGACATGTTATGCGCAGTACCAATACCATAACTATTACGTATTTAATCGAAATAAAATATTTCAGCCCTTTATAATTCACCTTGAACTTTATTTTGTTAAATATAATTGTTGTCGATTATACAATCTTTCATTATCAATCCCTAGATACACTTTTCTAATCCACTATAATTGTTTTAAAATAAAAGAAGGGAAGGTTGTAGTAAAACCCTCCCAAAACTCTTCCTCCGTAAAAGTAATGAGGATACTGGCAAAAAAAAAAAAAAAAAAAAAAATTGTCAAAATCAACTTTTCAGAATTCTGGAAACTAACTGAAGCTTTCCAACATATCTGAGGAACTTTTATTTTAGAAAAATAATCGGATCTTGGTAACAATGAGCTTTGTGGTGCTTGAACTTACTTTATGCCCATTCAAATTCATGATATCCTTTAAGACCAACAGATTCACACCCACAGTAACTGAAAAACAACAGCCTAGTAGTCACTGGGTGGGAAGAAGTGTTTGGAAATCACCCAAATCCACATGCGAAATGACCATTCGACCTGTATGGAAGCTACCTGAAAAACTTCATTCTCGAGGTTTATTATTATTTTATTTAGCTAGTTATTTAGAGAAAGAGTCTCACTCTGTCACTCAGGCTGGAGTTCAGTGACATGACCTTGACTCACTGCAGCCTTGACCTCCTAATTTCAAATGATCCCCCTACCTCAGCCTCCCAAGTAGCTAGGACTGCATGTGCTTGACCAACACCTGCTAATTTTTTTTTTTTTTTCAGAGACAGGTGTCTTGCTATGTTGCCCAGGCATGTCGCAATGTCCTAGCCTCAAGTGTTCTTCACACTTTGGCCTCTCAAAGTGCTGGAATTATAGGTGTGGCAGGTTTGTCTTTATTTGGCCTGACTTAGAGCTTTCTCTGTGAGAATAGCCACATTCCCAGGTGTGTGTCTAAAGCAACTATTGGCAATTGTTGAACAACACAGCTTCCTTAAGCGGAGATCCCACTTAGGGTTAATAAATGGTTAGGAAACTTAAAAGGAAAAACTGGGGAATGAAAGGACTTTAGAGGATAGGTAAAAGTTCCACACATTCCTGGGAATCTAGAAGGCCACATACATGTGCAGGACTGCGAACATGTACAGAAAACACTGGAGAAGGTCTTAATTGCTCACCTATGACTGACCTTTAGTTGCTGTAAAATCAAGAAGTAAAGGTTAAGGCAGAACTGTAAATTGTCTGAAGTGCTGAAGATGTTCCTGAACATAAACACAGAGTCTGTCAGCAAAGGCTGTGAGACTTATTGGTCCAATGTATATAAGGAGATCCCTGTCCAATCACTAGCTGATGAGTAAATTAAAGAATACAGACTTGACAGAATTAGTCCAGGAAAGTCACAAACAAATAAAAGGAAAATAAAGAGAGGCACAACAAATAGCAACAGGAGCAAGTCCTGGAAGTCTTATTTCCATCTGATTTCCAGAGTTGTCACAGTATGTTTATTTTAAATGTCTCACTTTTCAGTAAAAAATCTTGAGATACCCAAATAAATGAGATAGAGGTACGCCCCATATATAGGGTGTGGCGGGTAGCGGTGGAGGAATAAATAATCAATAGAAACTATCCCTGAGAAAGACTACTGGACTATTAAGACCTTGGACTTACTAGTCAAAGATTTTAAATCAGCTATTATAGATACCTTTGGGAACTAAAGGAAACCATGATTAAAAAATTAAATAAAAATATGAGACTATCTCAAATAGAAAATATCAATAAAGTGGTAGAAATAATTTTAAAATAAAGTAGAAACAATGCACTTAAAAATTAAAGTAAATGATATAAAAATTTTGCTAGAAGGACTCAAAAACAGATTTGAAATGGCAGAAGATGGAATCAATGGAGCTAAAGATAGATCAATTGAGATTATCAATTCTAAGGAACACAAAGAATTATGAATGAAAAAAATTGAGCAGAGCCTCAGGGATATGTGGGACATCATCAAGCATACCGACATAGGCATGATAAACTCCCAGAAGGATTGGAGTGAGAGAAAGAGGCAGAAAGAATATCTGAATAAATCATAGTGTGAATTGTTTCCATTTGATAAAAAACACTAATTTGCACATTCATGAAGATTAAGGAACTCAAAATAGAATCAACTAAAAGGGATCCACACCTAGACAAATCATAGGAAAACTGTCAATAGCCAAGGACAAAGAGAATTTTGAGAACAACTCATCACCTATAAGTGATCATCAATGAAATAATTCCTATCTGAAACTATGGTGGCCAGAAATGGAATGACATTTTCAGTGTTGTAAGAAAATGATTGCCAATAAAGAATTATACATCCAAAGAAATTTTCCTGTGAAAATAAAGGAGAAAATTAATTCCCAGACAAAAATTCTGAAAAATTAATCCCTAGCAGATCTGCCCTAAAAGAATACTAAATGGGGGTTTCTAGGCTGAAATGAGACGTACCAAAGAGCAACTTGAATTCACATGAGACACAAGGAATACTGTTAAAGGTTAAATACATAAATAAATGTAAAAGACATTATAAATATATTTTTATTAGTAACTCTTCTATCTGATTTAAAAGGCAACTGCATAAAGCAATAATTATAAAAAAGTGTTGATGGGCTTATAATGAATATACTAATAACAAACAGATTTTGCATTTAAAAATTATTAATGAATTTATTTATAGATTAAATGTTAATACAGAAATTAAAGTAGACTTCCTCATCTTTACATGGGATATTTATAGAAAGAGACATATATATCACAATTAATAATAAACTATCAAATGTTATCGAATAATAAACTATCAAACTATCAAATATCAAAATAATAAATAAAACAAGAATTGTGACTACCATATTACTGTTATCATTCAGTGTTTCTGGATTTTCTAGTGCATTCAGCCAGACTAGTAAAAGAAAAATAAAGAGAGAGATACTTATTACAAAGGAAGCCACAAAGCTGTAATTATTTCAAACAATGATTTAGAAATATATGTTTATTAGAAAATAATTTTAATGAAAACCCCCAAAAGGTTAGTACTAGTAGCTTAAGTAGGTGAATTGACAAGATATTAGCTAAATATACAAAACCCAAATTTTCATATACACAAATCATTACCAACTAGGTAATACTGAAAAGCAAATATGTAACTCACAATAGTACCAACTGCATAAAATATCTAGGAATAAATAAGAGCCCAGAATGAAATGTTTGCATCCTCTATGGTAGATTAAGTATCAATAAACATCCAGTAGAAATCAGCATATCAGGAAAATATTACTTGTAAGTCAATAAGATAAAAGACACACAACACAGTAGCAAAAAAGCAGAAATATACACGCAAAATTTCCTAGATTAAATAATTGACAGTGAACAATAAACCACTTTAAAAGTTATGAAAGATGATCAAGCTTGCAAATAAACCAGATCCCATTCCTGGTATAGTTATGCAGTTCAATATGGTAAACACTAGTCACATGTGGCTTTTTAAATTTAAATTAAATAAAAATAAAAATTTAATTTCTTAATTGCACCACCCAAATTTCAAGTGCTCAGTAGTCATATATAGCTAGTGACTACTATATTAGACATCATAGATATAGAGTATTTACATCAGTGTAGAAAATTCTATTGGGCAGAACTTGTCTATGAGATTTAAATTGGTTATGTGGGAAATGGGCCCTGGTTCACTATTGGTGGGAGTGTAAATGTGTCTAGCTTTTATAGAGAGAAATGCGGCAATACTTGTAAAAGTTAAAAATGGATTAAGAACATTATTTTCTTGGGAGTTATAATCATATTTGTACATATGTACAAAAAGATAGTAAAAGGACACTCATAGCATTACTTTATAATACATAACAAATAATTGGAAATACTCTAAATAACATTGATAAATATAGTTAGCTAAATTACATAACCTATTAAGTGAAAAAACAAGTAACAAAACAATATACACAGTATCATATGTGTGTATGTATGCGTGTGCATATGTGATATGGTGAGACTTTGTGTCCCCACCCAAATCTCATCTTGAATTATAATCCCCATAATTATCATAATCCCCAAGTGTCAACGTGGAGGTAATTGAATCATAGGGGCAGTTTTCCCCATGTTGTTCTCATGATAGTGAGTGAGTTCTCACGAGGTCTGATGGTTTTATAAGTGGCTCTTCCCTGTTTGCTCTGCACTTCTTCCTTCTACCTTGTGAAGAAGGTGCCTTGCTTTCTCTTCACCTTTCCCCATGATTGTAAGTTTCCTGAGGCCTCCCAGCGATGTGGAACTGTGAGTCAATTAAACCTCTTTCCTTTATAAATTACCCCATCTTGGGCAGTTCTTTATAGCAATACAAAAATGGACTAATGCAATTTGTAAAATCTGTGTGTATTTGTAACTGGAAGAAATAGGCTCTCAAGGATGCTTGATAAACTTTTATGATAGTATTATATAATAGTCAACCTTAGAAAGAGTTGAAATTTGAAATATACTGTCATGTTTTGCTCTTTTGCAGTGTTAGAGTTTCATTCCTTTAATAATTAAAAAAAAAAAGAAGTTTAAAGAAACCATAGTAGTAGAAGCAGTGCCCTAAGTATTTTCCCCACCATTTTAGAGGTTTCATCCATTTCAGAGAAATAGTTAACATTGTCACAAACACTAAGAAAATTATTAGTGTCATACACCCACTTTCCTCAAGTAATGGCTGCAATTCCGATATGGAATTCTGAATAATAAAAAACTATACACACTTAAGAAAGAAACATAAATAATACTTTTATATTTTCTAATGTATTACCAAGTTCAGTGAATTCGAATAGAATGCAAACTGTGGCTTGATTATATCTGCACTGAAATAACAGCAATTTTTCATCTTTAACTGTTGTGTGTGCTGTTAACTTTAAGCCTGATTCATCTCTTGAGGACTGAGGTGACATACTCACTCATGTAAAACTCTCTTAGAATACAGCCGAGAGCATGGAAAACAAATCTAATTGTTTTTGTCAAAGTGAGAAATATACATATATTATTTTAGCTGGAACCTTCAGTCAACTGGTAGAAAAATTGAAATTTCATTCTAATATCAGAACTTACAGTTAAAGCATTAAAATGTATATATCAGATTCTCCTTTAGTATGCACAAATGATTTCTTGTGGGTATGAGCATTTTATATCCTATATGTCCCTATCACTTTTCCTGTCAATTTTAATAATTTTAGCATGTTTTTGATAAAAGTCACACCTAACATTTATGAAGAATTTAATTTTACTATATGAATAACCATTTTTGTATTTTCTCATTTAAATTTCATTGGTATACTTTCTAGGAAAATGCTGTCTTTGTGCTGTTAATATCATTATGCTGATTAAGAAATACATTGGATGAAACAGTAAAGTAGTAAGATGTATTTCTAAGATGTCTTCTCTTAAACCTTTTCAATATTTCTCTCCCTATTTTGATTTACTGTCTTCCTCCCCCCGTAACTCAAGCATTCTGTGTTGTTTCCCACTGCAATGGCCCATGAAGACCCGTTCTTTCTCATCATGGCTTAATGTTTCCTTCTACGGAATTTAGTTATCCCGTCTCTTATCACCTCAGAATGTTGGTTTCAGCTAGTTTTCTGTTTGGAAGCAGTATAAATAGTGGTAACAAAAAGCTTCCTTTTGAGGTGTTTACATCTAAATGTACTCATGCAACCAATAGGAATGAAAACATAATGGCAAAGTCACAGAAAAAGAAGCCAATCAAAGAGGTAGAGCATTTTGAGATGGGGATGTCTGGGGTCCTTTAAGACATTACTCAAAAGCCTCATTAGCCCTGTATTATGTTTCATACTGGATATTCTAATTAGTATGTCTGCAATGCGTTTTATTTATAAATGTTGAATTTTTCTCATTATGTTTCAAAAAAGATTGATGAATATATTATTACCTACAACATTATTCTTTTCTATAAACAGTATGACCTGATTCATACAACCTCTTAAAGGCATTTCTGTCAAAGAGCAGCAAGAGAAAACTGACAGCAGAAATCCTAAATTCTAGTTGCTTACTCAAGCTTGTTCCCAATTTCTTTTTCTTTTTCTTTTCTTTTCTTTTTATTTCTTTTTCTTTTTTTTTAAATTTATTTATTTTTATTATACTTTAAGTTCTAGGGTACATGTGCATAACGTGCAGGTTTGTTACATATGTATATTTGTGCCATGTTGGTGTGCTGCACCCATCAACTCATCAGCACCCATCAGTTCATCATTTATATCATGTATAACTCCCCGATGCACTCCTTCCCCCCTCCCCCCTCCCCATGATAGGCCCCAGTGTGTGATGTTCCCCTTCCCGAGTCCAAGTGATCTCATTGTTCAGTTCCCACCTATGAGTGAGAACATGCGGTGTTTGGTTTTCTGTTCTTGTGATAGTTTGCTAAGAATGATGGTTTCCAGCTGCATCCATGTCCCTACAAAAGACGCAAACTCATCCTTTTTTATGGCTGCATAGTATTCCATGGTGTATATGTGCCACGTTTTCTTAATCCAGTCTGTTACAGATGGACATTTGGGTTGATTCCAAGTCTTTCCTATTGTGAATAGTGCTGCAATAAACATACGTGTGCATGTGTCTTTGTAGTAGAATAATTTATAATCCTTTGGGTATATACCCAGTAGTGGGATGGCTGGGTCATATGGTACATCTAGTTCTAGATCCTTGAGGAATTGCCATACTGTTTTCCATAATGGTTGAACTAGTTTATAATCCCACCAACAGTGTAAAAGTGTTCCTATTTCTCCACATCCTCTCCAACACCTGTTGTTTCCTGATTTTTTAATGATTGCCATTCTAACTGGTGTGAAATGGTATCTCATTGTGGTTTTGATTTGCATTTCTCTGATGGCCAGTGATGATGAGCATTTTTTCATATATCTGTTGGCTGTATGAATGTCTTCTTTTGAGAAATGTCTGTTCATATCCTTTGCCCACTTTTTGATGGGGTTGTTTGTTTTTTTCTTGTATATTTGTTTGAGTTCTTTGTAGATTCTGGATATTAGCCCTTTGTCAGATGAGTAGATTGCAAAAATTTTCTCCCATTCTGTAGGTTGCCTGTTCACTCTGGTGGTAGTTTCTTTTGCTGTGCAGAAGCTCTTTAGTTTAATGAGATCCCATTTGTCAATTTTGGCTTTTGCTGCCATTGCTTTTGGTGTTTTAGACATGAAGTCCTTGCCCATGCCTATGTCTGAATGGTACTACCTAGATTTTCTTCTAGGGTTTTTATGGTATTAGGTCTAACATTTAAGTCTCTAATCCATCTTGAATTAATCTTCGTATAAGGAGTAAGGAAAGGATCCAGTTTCAGCTTTCTACTTATGGCTAGCCAATTTTCCCAGCACCATTTATTAAATAGGGAATCCTTTCCCCATTTCTTGTTTCTCTCAGGTTTGTCAAAGATCAGATGGCTGTAGATGTGTGGTATTATTTCTGAGGACTCTGTTCTGTTCCATTGGTCTATATCTCTGTTTTGGTACCAGTACCATGCTGTTTTGGTTATTGTAGCCTTGTAGTATAGTTTGAAGTCAGGTAGCGTGACGCCTCCAGCTTTGTCCTTTTGACTTAGGATTGTCTTGGCATTGCGGGCTCTTTTTTGGTTCCATATGAACTTTAAAGCAGTTTTTTTCCAATTCTGTGAAGAAACTCATTGGTAGCTTGATGGGGATGGCATTGAATCTATAAATGACCTTGGGCAGTATGGCCATTTTCACGATATTGATTCTTCCTATCCATGAGCATGGTATGTTCTTCCATTTGTTTGTGTCCTCTTTGATTTCACTGAGCAGTGGTTTGTAGTTCTCCTTGAAGAGGTCCTTTACATCCCTTGTAAGTTGGATTCCTAGGTATTTTATTCTCTTTGAAGCAATTGTGAATGGAAGTTCATTCCTGATTTGGCTCTCTGCTTGTCTGTTACTGGTGTATAAGAATGCTTGTGATTTTTGCACATTAATTTTGTATCCTGAGACTTTGCTGAAGTTGCTTATCAGCTTAAGGAGATTTTGGGCTGAGACAATGGGGTTTTCTAAATATACAATCATGTCATCTGCAAACAGGGACAATTTGACTTCTTCTTTTCCTAACTGAATACCCTTGATTTCTTTCCCTTGCCTGATTGCCCTAGCCAGAACTTCCAAGACTATGTTGAATAGGAGTGGTGAGAGAGGGCATCCCTGTCTTGTGCCAGTTTTCAAAGGGAATTTTTCCAGTTTTTGCCCATTCAGTATGATATTAGCTGTGGGTTTGTCATAAATAGCTCTTATTATTTTGAGGTACGTTCCATCAATACCGAATTTATTGAGCGTTTTTAGCATGAAGGGATGTTGAATTTTGTCAAAAGCCTTTTCTGCATCTATTGAGATAATCATGTGGTTCTTGACTTTGGTTCTGTTTATATGCTGGATTACGTTTATTGATTTGTGAATGTTGAACCAGCCTTGCATCCCAGGGATGAAGCCACTTGATCATGGTGGATAAGCTTTTTGATGTGTTGCTGAATCCGGTTTGCCAGTATTTTATTGAGGATTTTTGCATCGATGTTCATCAGGGATATTGGTCTAAAATTCTCTTTTTTTGTTGTGTCTCTGCCAGGCTTTGGTATCAGGATGATGTTGGCCTCATAAAATGAGTTAGGGAGGATTCCCTCTTTCTCTATTGATTGGAATAGTTTCAGAAGGAATGGTACCAGCTCCTCCTTGTACCTCTGGTAGAATTCAGCTGTGAATTCATCTGGTCCTGGACTTTTTTTGGTGGGTAGGCTATTAATTGTTGCCTCAATTTCAGAGCCTGCTATTGGTCTATTCAGTGATTCAACTTCTTCCTGTTTTAGTCTTGGAAGAGTGTAAGTGTCCAGGAAATTATCCATTTCTTCTAGAGTTTCTAGTTGATTTGCGTAGAGGTGTTTATAGTATTCTCTGATGGTAGTTTGTATTTCTGTGGGGTCGGTGGTGATATCCCCTTTATCATTTTTTATTGCATCTATTTGATTCCTCTCTCTTTTGTTCTTTATTAGTCTTGCTAGCAGTCTGTCAATTTTGTTGATCTTTTCAAAAAACCAACTCCTGGATTCATTGATTTTTTGGAGGGTTTTTTGTGTCTCTATCTCCTTCAGTTCTGCTCTGATCTTAGTTATTTCTTGCCTTCTGCTAGGTTTTGAATGTGTTTGCTCTTGCCTCTCTAGTTCTTTTAATTGTGATGTTAGAGTGTCAATTTTAGATCTTTCCTGCTTTCTCTTGTGGGCATTTAGTGCTATAAATTTCCCTCTACACACTGCTTTAAATGTGTCCCAGAGATTCTGGTATGTTGTATCTTTGTTCTCATTGGTTTCAAAGAACATCTTTATTTCTGCTTTCATTTTGTTATGTACCCAGTAGTCATTCAGGAGCAGGTTGTTCAGTTTCCATGTAGTTGAGCGGTTTTGATTGAGTTTCTTAGTCCTGAGTTCTAGTTTGATTGCACTGTGGTCTGAGAGACAGTTTGTTATAATTTCTGTTCCTTTACATTTGCTGAGGAGTGCTTTACTTCCAATTATGTGGTCAATTTTGGAATAAGTGCGATGTGGTGCTGAGAAGAATGTATATTCTGTTGATTTGGGGTGGAGAGTTCTATAGATGTCTATTAGGTCCTCTTGGTGCAGAGATGAGTTCAATTTCCGGATATCCTTGTTAACTTTCTGTCTCGTTGATCTGTCTAATGTTGACAGTGGAGTGTTGAAGTCTCCCATTATTATCGTATGGGAGTCTAAGTCTCTTTGTAAGTCTCTAAGGACTTGCTTTATGAATCTGGGTGCTCCTGTATTGGGTGCATATATATTTAGGATAGTTAGCTCTTCCTGTTGAATTTATCCCTTTATCATTATGTAATGGCCTTCTTTGTCTCTTTTGATCTTTGATGGTTTAAAGTCTGTTTTATCAGAGACTAGGATTGCAACCCCTGCTTTTTTTTTTTTCTCCATTTGCTTGGTAGATCTTCCTCCATCCCTTTATTTTGAGCCTATGTATGTCTCTGCATGTGAGATGGGTCTCCTGAATACAGCAGACTGATGGGTCTTGACTCTTTATCCAGTTTGCCAGTCTGTGTCTTTTAATTGGAGCATTTAGTCCATTTACAGTTAAGGCTAATATTGTTATGTGTGAACTTGATCCTGCCATTATGATATTAACTGGTTATTTTGCTCGTTAGTTGATGCAGTTTCTTCCTAGCCTCGATGGTCTTTACATTTTGGCATGTTTTTGCAATGGCTGGTACCGGTTGTTCCTTTCCATGTTTAGGGCTTCCTTCAGGGTCTCTTGTAAGGCAGGCCTGGTGGTGACAAAATCTCTAAGCATTTGCTTATCTGTAAAGGATTGTATTTCTCCTTCACTTATGAAACTTAGTTTGGCTGTTTATGAAATTCTGGGTTTAAAATTCTTTTCTTTAAGAACCTTGAATATTGGCCCCCACTCTCTTCTGGCTTGTAGAGTTTCTGCCGAGAGGTCTGCTGTTAGTCTGATGGGCTTCCCTTTGTGGGTAACCTGACCTTTCTCTCTGGCTGCCCTTAAGATTTTTTCCTTCATTTCAACTTTGGTGAATCTGGCAATTATGTGTCTTGGAGTTGCTCTTCTGGAGGAGTATCTTTGTGGCGTTCTCTGTATTTCCTGAATTTGAATGTTGGCCTGCCCTACTAGGTTGGGGAA